>NC_141308.1:13497500-13580000 GCF_037954325.1 Fistularia commersonii
CGTTTCTCATACCTCGACTGCGGCGGCGGCTGCGGTTGGGGTCGGTGTAAAAGGCCAGCTGAGGCTCGCTGTCGGCCTCCGTGCCCGAGTCCCCGTCGGGGTTCAAGAAGGTTGAACCCGCTGTGGGATTCACACACACACACACACACACATACGCTGCGATTGAAAAACAAAAAAATGTAAAAAAAGAAAAAAAAAATTTTGTAAAGATAAAAAAAATAAATAAACAGGGGATTGGTGCCGCCAGAGGGCGATTTAAAGCTAAAAGTGTAAAAAAAAAAAAAAAAAAAATCACTTATTATTATCTTATAATTAACTTAAGTCCACTTTTTTGATGTTAATGTCAACTAGTTTTATCTTTTTGTGTTATTATCTATTGATTATCTTATTATGACTTATTCCTACTATCCTGTTGTTGACTCTGTGTGCCGTTAGCTTGTCGCTATCGTGTCATTGCAGTCCTTATGTCCTCTATTGTCAGTCGCTTTGGATAAAAGCGTCTGCCAAATGTAATGTAATGTAATATTGCCATTATTTTGACATTTTGCTCAATTTGGAGAATCACCTTGTGCGAGCAAGTTATTTCATGCTGTTTTAAACGCAGCACTATTTAGTGGAAACGCATACATAGATGTACATATGTGAGCTAATAAGTCATGGGAAAACGATAGCTCGAGCTAATTCTGTTAGCATGGTAATTAGCGGACGATCAGATGGGATTTTTGGGGCTCGAGGTTTTTTGGCGTCGCCGAAAAATTAACCGACGGGGGTTTCTAGAACTAAAATCCCTGAGGGTCGATTAATCGTGTCGATCGGAGCGATTAATCGGGTGGCTGAGGATGAGTGGGGTGATGATGGTGGATGGGTTGACGGATGTGGGCGGAGCTAAATTCCACAGCCGCCACGCCAGCGTCGGCCATTTTTTTTTTGTCCATTTATGTGGCTCCTCTGTGATTGGCTGACGGCCTTAAAGGGCCGGCGTCCCCCTTTAACGAAAACAAGGGAGATAATCCAACGCCGCGCTACGAAGGGGAGGTTAACCCAGGTTTCTGTGAGGGTTGTATCTCCGTTCCTTACAAGTGTGTGTGTGTGTGTGTGTGTGTGTGTGTGTGTGTGTCCTTCAAAGCGGCAGAGATCTGCCGCCTCAGCAGGATCAATGTGAAGGCAAATAATATTCATGCTTGTGTTGCTCAGTAACATGAGCTTCACCCCCCCCCACTAGGGGCTCAGGAGGCGGAGCCTGAAGGTCACATGGCCGCCTGACACCGGAGGTTGAGACTTTCTGAGGACCCGTCTCGGATTCCAGGAGAAGAAACGTCAAGAAAGCAATAATGATCAGCGAGGGAGAAGAGAAAGAGGCGGGGCTTGATCTCGACAGGGTGGCTGTCAATCACAAGGTCACCTGTCAATCACTGGCTCAGGTATCGTCTTCAATGAACCTGCTGGAGGACAAAGAACATGGAGGAGAACCCAGGCAGACACAATTAATCACCTGAGATTCTCCCCTGGAGTGACAGCCTGGAGGAAATAGTTTTCTGAAGGAGCTCTTGGTGGAGAACCTCTGTCCAGGAATCTGACAAGAAGGCAGTACTGACCAGTACTGCAGTACTGCTGATATCAGTACTTCATCCTGTCATTGGAAGTGTGAGCCAAACACCTCCTCTAACGTTCTCCCCAAGTTCCATCCTGCTCCGCCCCAGCTTGTAGCTCCCGGTTGCTACCACTTATTAGCTTGAACAATACCACTCCTCTTCAGCAAAGGAAGAGCATGGAGAAGCTCATCATGGTGGACTCAAGCCAGCAGTTGCAACTGCATCTGCGAACACTCTCCAAAAAGCACCTCCACTCCAAGGTTTGTGGCTACCCTCCAAGGTATGGACCTCCCCTCCAAGGTATGGACCTCCCCTCCAAGTTATGGACCTACCCTCCAGGCTATGGAATTGCTTCCCTGGGTATGGACCTTCTTTCCAGGGAGCAGCTCCCCAGGGTATGGACCTACCCTCCAGGTCATGGAGCTTCTTTCCAGGGTATAGAGCAGCTCCCTAGGGTATGGACCTCCCCTCAAGGGCATGGACCTGCCCTCCAAGGTATGGACCTACCCTCCAGGGCATGGACCTACCTTGCAAGGTATGGAACTACCCTCCTTGCCGCCACGTTGTTCCCTTCCCCTGACCTACACCCCTTTGACGTGGAGTGGTTTCAAAGAACCTCAACCCCTTGGATCGTCGTCATGACGATGCAGGTCAGGCCCTCAGCCTTGTTAGCTGCCCGTCCCGGTCAGGGTTCACTGTGACTCCTCGCCATAAAAATTAAAAAAAAACAAAAAAAAAAACGTTCAGGCACCGCTTGGAGATTCAGACCGATTGTTTCCGTGGTGACGGCTCCGGCTGTGAGTCCTCTATGCCAACGGCTGTAATAACATTTCTATGATTTTTTTTCCGTCAAACCATAATGGAGGAAAGAGTTCAGGGCGACTTGTTCTCTTCAACTTGTCCGGCGGGAGCTGAGTGACAGGTCAGCACTGTGCGCAGGAAGGTCTCAATTATGGGATGGATTGCAGGGAGGCTTCTTGCGGACAGAAGTTAAAAGCAAAGTGTTTACACCTCTGCACCGCAAGTCAGCGGCGGTGTCAGTCGCTAAGCTGGCACGAGCGAAAACAACTCCGCTAACCGACTCTCCAGCCACAGCCTATCAGAGCGCTCCCCCAAAGCTGCCTTGTCATCAAACTACCAATGAGAAACGAGGCCGGTTCAGGAGGTGATACGTAGCAGGGGGAGCTATCCCCCCGAGGTTGTTAGCTGCCGCTAACACTAACTTAGCGCTAACCCGACACTGTCTGTGGAGGAACTGACGTCAAGCGGCGTCAGGTGAGCGTGGGGAAAACAACAGGGCAGATGGACAATTAGCAACGCGGCGAGCTAATTTTAGCCCGGGTGAAGTAAACAACGACTGAGTGTGTTTTAATTGCGAGGTGCAACTGTCGGGTTCGATGGAGGTGGTGAGGTAGCTTGCGGGAGGAGGCACGTAGGCCGGAGGGCGCAGAAGATCCCTGATTGGAGATGGTGCGCCTTCCCGGCTTCCCTTCCTGGTACCTGTGAGGTGCAGCGGGTGTCGGCAGCTGGTTGGGGGTTCGGGGCGCAGGGTGGTTCAAGGCTAACACCCCTTTCGCACTACAGCTTTGCAGAGGCGCCGCCTTTCTGCCAAAGCTTCAAAGCTTCTCGGTTGACCGCCACTTTTTGACCTTGCTGGCGGGGGAACTTTGGGAGTGTCCGGGAGGAGGTCCACCCCACAAGGTCAGCTGACTCAAAGGGGGAGTGGGAAAGGATGCGTCCTATTTCCTTGGACATCTGTGACGGGTCCGGTCCGACCCGCCCGCCTCGGAGAGGCACAGAAAACCGTCTCCTGAGGAATTAAGACCAAATCGAACACGGCAAGCGGTCGTTGTCCGAAACGTGCTGCATCGCACGTCGGCGTGAAAATCAGGGCAGTTCGGCGTTAATATGCACCGCAGGATGTTGACCCCCCCTTTGCCAACGCCCCGATTCCGAATGCACAGCAGGCACAAGTACCTCTTATAAACCCGAAAAAAAAAAAAAAAAGAGAAGTTATTATGCCCGGCGAGATGAGCGGGGGGTTGAGAGGGGCGAACGGCAGCGGAATGGCAATCGGCTCCCGGGCGGGAAGTGGACACAAAGTCAAGAGGATAAAGACGAAGACGCAAATGGGGACGGCGGCGGGATCAGACGCCGGCGCTAGCAGCCGCGGGACTCCAACCAGGTCAGAAACAAACCCCCTTCGGCGGCGCCACGTCCCGTTGGGTCGTCCCGGGAACCGGAGATACATCGAGGCCGGACGGGAAAAACACGGACACGCCGGCTACGACCGGCCACCGCATACCGCCTCTTACATTTTTAATATTCTGAGAATCCAAAGCGAAGTTTAGATCTACTTTCGTCGCCCCGGGCAACCTTCCTTTTCTTTTTATTTTTCTCTTTATTTTGTGCTAACTGCCAAACATTGCCTCCATTCATTGGGAGCCCGGACGTTTTAATTAGCGATGATACATTATTTAACAGTAACTGGAGACTTAGAGGAAGGAAGGCTAGTGGGTTATTCGCCCCTCGTACCCGCCGACCCCCCATCCCGGATGATGCTGGATCATCATGGCGGTCTCGGAGGACCGCGGACTCCTTCTGCATGGAGGTCAGGATTCAGCGCCGCGCCTGCCTTGGCTGTATCGTCCAATCCGGGAGAGGTTCCACGAGAGAAGGTCCGCTCAGGGTGTCGGGCTCGGGAGGATTCACCGAGTTTCCACTCCATCGTGGATCTTCCCAGGTGGTCCACGTTGATGGACTGTAGCCGGAGTCTTTGCGGTGAAGCCGCCGTTGGTCGATGATGCCCGTTCCTAAAAAAAGGATGTCCTTCGGAAATCTCCCGGCATCCATCTAGCGGACGTGACCGAGCCGGACGGACCGCGGAAGGTCTTTCTAGAAGAGCCGCATGAGGTGTTCTTAGTGTACATATGGGGTCCAGATTCATGCAGGAGTGAGCTTGTCCTTCTCTGCTGTTGGACCTCACCCTGGTGAACCTTCAGAAGGTGGACGTCACCTTCTAATTTGGTCAGTTTGGAGTCGACGGACAGACATCTGGTGACTCCGAGGCATTTAGCTAAGCTAAACCAAGTTAGCGGGCAGATGTTTGCCACGCCCAGGACCCTGTTGTCCCTTTCCACCCTGAGTGTCCAGGATGTGACTCAACAAAACATGTTCTTTTGAACCCACCAATTTGATTAGCACAAGCGAAAAATCAACACAAGCTAACAATCATCACAGCACGTGAAGTCGCCGCGTTCCATTTCCCGGAATCCGTCCGGCGCCGCAATCATCTCCTGCGACGAAGAGGCTGTTTTCCGTCCCTTTTTTGTGTTTGTTGTTAGCCTGTAACACAGCTGATTAGCCCCACGATTACACCCGGCGCTTAAGTCCTTAAGCTTTATATGATAACGTGTAATGACGCGCCATTATCTGTCTTTTTCCGTCCGCCGCCTCACACTTTAATCCTGGCGCTTCCCGGCGCGGCGTCCTCGCTGGGAAAACACTCGACGCGCGCCGAACATTGTCTAAAAGGGTGGGGGGAAAAAAAAAGAAAACCTCCTTTCAGTCCCTCGCAGCGGTCTGATCTACCGCTAAATTACTCTGCACTTATCTTTCATCCCCCAACCCTCCCTGCACCCCCCACCCGGTTCACTTCTCGAGTATCTCCGCGGGAACGACACAAATTATTTCCGACTCCTCGAGAATAAAGAGGCGGCGCGGGCGAAACGCGGAGGAGGAAGATGGATTGTAGTCCGAGGGCTCGGCTGGAATCACGTAAAATGGCCGTTCTGTGGCCCCGCTTCATTTTTTAAGTTCCCCTTCTGCCTCGGAAGCCCGGCCTGTCGGTGGGCATACAGGTAACCGGACGGGTGAGATGATGGTGGTGGTGGCGTTGGATGAAAGAAGGGATTCTAAGCACTTCCTGGTTCGACGGTGTGCCGGAGTTGTAAGCGGCTAAAGGCGCCGCGAGATTTGAAGCCCAAAACCGTTCAATTTTGCGGCGCGGCGGCCATTAATCTCTTCAGTTTCACCTTCGCCCCGATTGGAATCCGAGGACTCGGCTGTTTCCGTCGCGCCGGGAGCTTCTAGCGGTTTTGTTTCCGCGAGAAGGAACATCGGGAGATAAAGGAGCGGCGATATCGCAAGGTTTGCTATTATTCAAGATTACGACCGGGGTTCTTTGGTCGGTTTTGGCGGCAAAAAAACAACAAAACACGATGTCGGAGACACCGGCGATTCATCACACGGCAGTTTTGAACGTTAGCGCGATTAAGCTAGGACTTAGGCCACTGGACGACAGCAAAGCGTCAGAAAGACCTCAGAATCAACCTCAGGAGACGCCAACGTGAACTTTACAAAGGCACCAATTTACAGAGATGTCAACGTAAACCGAACAGAGACGACAGTGTAAACTTTACAAAGACATCAACGTAAACTTTACAGACTCACTGATGCGAACTTTACAAATATGTCGTCTTGCCAATTAAGCATTTCAAGATGTCAATTAAGAGCTCCATTGGATTTTGACGGCAACTTGAATGTTGTAAAGCTGCCGATTTAGCTTGGCAAATTAGTCAATCAAAAAGATGTAAACTTTACAAGTAAGGGGCTTTGAACTTTGCATTTTACGGCAATGTCAACCATGTCAATTCAAACTTTACGGACTCTAATGAAGCGTCAAAGACTCGCCAAACTTTCGAGGGCATAACTTTACAAGGTGACGGTTAAAGTTGATTAAAATAACAGAGGTGCTGATTTTAAACTTTACGAATAAATCAGTTCGATTTTTACAAAAACGTCAATTCCATTTTACCAAACCAAAACAAGTCTGATAGGCGTCAGAAAGTGTCAAACGCGTGAATTGAACAAAAATGCCAATGAAACTTTACATACCTGTCAATTAAAGAGCGCAAAGAAATCAATTGAAACTTGACACATTTCTTCACAAATAAGTCAAGCTTTACAAAAACATCCATCAAGCTTTCAAAGGTCGTCAACCAAAAGTTTACACAAACATCGTAAGAGTGACGATGTAAAGTTTACGCGACGTCTTATTTCACAACCAAAACACAGCGTATCGACTCGAGAGACGGCGTGTACGAGCGGGGGGCGGGGCCAACGAGGGGGCGGGGCCAAAGAGGAGGCGGGGCCAAGGGCAGGGGGCGGAGCTCACCTCGGGTGTTGCTGGACAGGCGTTTGCGCTGGCTGGTGGAGGTGTTGTGGGGCAGCAGCGTGTTCTGCTGGTGGTTGCTGTCGATGGGACTGGTGGCGATGATGTTGTCCTTGTACTTGTTCATCAACGCCAGCTTGGTGTTATCACTCACTGTGGGGAGGAAGGAGGGAAGGAAGGAAGGAAGGAGGGAAGGAAGGAGGGAAGGAAGGGAAGGGAGGAAGGGAGGAGGGAAGGAAGGAAGGAAGAAGGGAAGGGAGGAAGGAGAGAGAGAGGAAGGAAGGAAGGAAGGAAGGAAGGAAGGAAGGAAGGGAGGAAGGAAGGAAGGAAGGGAGGAAGGAATGAGGGAAGGAGGAAGGAAGAAAGGAGGGAAGGGAGGGAGGAAGGAAGGAGGGAAGGAGGAAGGAAGGAAGGAGGGAAGGGAGGGAGGAAGGGAGGGAGGAAGGAAGGAGGGAAGGAAGGAGGGAAGGGAGGGAGGAAGGAAGGAAGGGAGGAAGGAAGGAAGGAGGAAGGAAGGAAGGAGGGAAGGAAGGAGGGAAGGGAGGGAGGAAGGGAGGGAGGAAGGAAGGAAGGAGGAAGGAAGGAAGGAGGGAAGGAAGGAGGGGAGGGAGGAAGGGAGGGAGGAAGGAAGGAAGGGAGGAACGAAGGGAGGAACGAAGGAAGGAAGGAAGGAGGAAGGAAGGAAGGAGGGAAGGAAGGAGGGAAGGAAGGAGGGAAGGAAGGAAGGAGAGAGAGAGGAAGGAAGGAAGGGAGGAAGGAAGGAAGGAAGGTAGGAAGGAATGAGGGAAGGAGGAAGGAAGGAAGGAGGGAAGGGAGGGAGGAAGGAAGGAGGGAAGGAGGAAGGAAGGAAGGAGGGAAGGGAGGGAGGAAGGGAGGGAGGGAGGAAGGAAGGAGGGAAGGAGGAAGGAAGGAAGGAGGGAAGGGAGGGAGGAAGGAAGGAAGGGAGGAACGAAGGGAGGAAGGAGGGAAGGAAGGAAGGAAGGAAGGAAGGAAGGAAGGAAGGAGGGAAGGAAGGAGGGAAGGGAGGGAGGAAGGGAGGGAGGAAGGAAGGAAGGGAGGAACGAAGGGAGGAAGGAGGGAAGGAAGGAAGGAAGGAAGGAGGAGGGAGGGAAGGAAGGAAGGAAGGAAGGAGGGAAGGAAGGAGGGAAGGGAGGGAGGAAGGGAGGGAGGAAGGAAGGAAGGGAGGAAGGAAGGAGGAAGGAGGAAGGAAGGAAGGAAGGAAGGAAGGAAGGAAGGGAGGAAGGAAGGGAGGAAGGAGGGAAGGAAGGAAAGAAGGAAGGAAGGAAGGAACGAACGAAGGGAGGAAGGAAGGAAGGAAGGAGGGAAGGAAGGAAGGAAGGAAGGAAGGAAGGAAGGAAGGAAGGAGGAAGGAAGGAAGGAGGGAAGGAAGGAAGGAAGGAAGGAGGGAAGGAAGGAGGGAAGGGAGGGAGGAAGGGAGGGAGGAAGGAAGGAAGGGAGGAACGAAGGGAGGAAGGAGGGAAGGAAGGAAGGAAGGAAGGAAGGAAGGAGGAGGGAGGGAAGGAAGGAAGGAAGGAAGGAGGGAAGGAAGGAGGGAAGGGAGGGAGGAAGGAAGGAAGGGAGGAAGGAAGGAGGAAGGAGGAAGGAGGGAAGGAAGGAAGGAAGGAAGGAAGGAAGGAAGGAAGGAAGGAAGGAAGGGAGGAAGGAAGGGAGGAAGGAGGGAAGGAAGGAAGGAAGGAAGGAGGAAGGAAGGAAGGAGGGAAGGAAGGAAGGAAGGAAGGAAGGAAGGGAGGAAGGAGGGAAGGAAGGAAAGAAGGAAAGAAGGAAGGAAGGAACGAACGAACGAAGGGAGGAAGGAAGGAAGGAAGGAAGGAGGAAGGAAGGAAGGAAGGAGGGAAGGAAGAAAGGAAGGAAGGGAGGAAGGAGGGAAGGAAGGAAGGAAGGAAAGAAGGAAGGAAGGAACGAACGAAGGGAGGAAGGAAGGAAGGAGGAAGGAAGGAAGGAGGGAGGGAAGGAAGGAAGGAGGGAAGGAAGGAAGGAGAGAAGGAAGGAAGGAAAGAAGGAGGGAAGGAAAGAAGGAAGGAAGGAAGGAGGACAGAAGGAGGAGGTCATTGTTTACGCTGAGAGATTCGACCGGCTGGAAATAAAAAGCTAGCATGAAATTAAAAGTTATTACGGTGTAATTACAGGACGGCCATCGGCGTGAGGTCATTTCACGGGTGGGGGGGTGTTTACGCGCACACACACACACACACACACACACACACACGTATCGTGCGTTTACGTGGGTGTGTTTCTTTATCCGGCTGGATGTATACGTTTGTTCTTATGTGTGTGTGTGTGTGTGTGTGTGTGTGTCTGTTTACCTATCTGTTTCCACTGTTTGTATTTGTGTGTGTGTGCGTGCTTTGTTTGGGTTGAGTGTGTTTGTGTGGGCATGACGTGTGTGTGTGTGTGTGTGTCTGTTTACCTATCTGTTTCCACTGTTTGTATTTGTGTGTGTGTGTGTGCTTTGTTTGGGTTGAGTGTGTTTGTGTGGGCATGACGTGTGTGTGTGTGTGTGTGTGTGTGTGTGTGCGTGCCCATCCTTGTTCTTATGTGTTTGCCTCTGTGCATTTGATCATTTATGCACCTTTTGTGTAGCCTGTGTGTGTGTGTGTGTGTGTGTGTGTGTGTGTGTGTGTCTAGTTGTGCACGTTTGTTTTTAAGCATATATCTACATATGTGTGTGTGTGTGTCTAGTTGTGCACGTGTGTGATTATATGAATCCGTGTGTTAATTTGTTCACACAAGTGTTTTTATGCATCTATCTACGTGTGTGTGTGTCTTGTTGTGCACGTGTGCTATATGTGCATGTGTGTTTTTATTCAGATATCAAGGTGTGTGTGTGTCTATTTGTGCCTGTGTGTGTATTTGTGCACGTGGGTGTTTATACACATCTATCTAGATGTGTGTGTGTCTATTAGTGTATGTGTGTCTAGTTGTGCACGTGTGTGTTTATATGCATCTATCTGAATGTGTGTGTCTCTATGTACATGTGTGTTTTCAACGCATACACCTAGCTGTGTGCTTGTGTGTTTTATTCAGATATCAAGGAGTGTGTGTGTGTGTGTGTGTCTATTTGTGCACATGTATATTTATATGCATCTATCTAGATGTGTGTGTGTCTATAAGTGTGTGTGTGTCAATTTGTGCCAAGTCTTTTGATGCATCGATCTAGAAGCACGTGTGTCTATTTGTGCACGTGTGTGTTTTTAAGCATATATCTATGTGTGTGTGTGTATTGGTGAATGTGTGTTTATATGCATCTATCAAAATCTGCTTGTGTGTATTTGTGCGTGCAAATGTTTTTATGTATATATCTAGGTGTGTGTGTGTGTGTGTGTGTGTGTGTGTGTCGTGTTTGAACCTGATCCAGAAGGCGTTGTGTTCAGGGACGGTGGGAAAACCGAAAATCAGCCTTAAAATGAGGGGAAAAGAATAAAATGAGAGGAAATAAAAAAAAGAGGTCCATAAATAAGACGCGGCAGATGAAGAAGCAGCACCTTCAGAGAAGATGTTCATCAACAACGTGCACGGAGATGAAGAAACTCTCCCAGGACGTCTTTTAATTTGACCGTCCTCGGATGTTCATCAGCGACACGCAAAGCATCTCCTCCTCCATGAATGTGACCTCCAAGCAGATGGTACATCAGCACTTTCATACCTCCTTCTTCTTCTGGTCTTCTCCCTTCAGGTCCACCTTCTCCATCTAACCCTGCCCTCTGGATCCTCCTCGCTCACTACATCCATCAATCTTCTCTTTGGTCTTCATCTAGACCTTCAATTCCAGTATTAGTCTACCAGTATATTTGTCTGTCCACCACCCAACCATCTCTGACCTTCTCCAAACATCTACCATCCCTCTGATGGACTCCTTCCTGGTCGCTCCCAAAGAGAACCTCAACATCAGGGGTGTCGAACCTTCACATCAGCATCATGGTTGCCCTCAAAGGCCCACGTGTGACGGTAACAGATTAAACGTAAAGTAAAATAATTTGCTTTTAATTCTTGGACGGTTTGTTGTTTTTCTGGATGCTAACGTTAGCATACTTAGCGCCGCAGATCCTACTCTTTGACGACCGACACAAAAGACATACCGCTTTTTCTCCTTGAAGCGCAAACATGTATCTGCCTTTCCATCTTTCTGGAAACAACCTTCCATCTGCAGAAACCTTTCCCTTCACAACATGATCGGCATGAATGCCGGGAAATGTAGTTTATGGTCAATGCACGCGTTTGACTTATTTACCGTAATTTCCGGACTATTGAGCGCACCGCAATATTAGCCGCACCGGCTAGCTAGCGCAGGGGTCGGCAACCCGTAACACCCAAAGAGCCATTTGGACCCGGTTTCCTCGGAAAAGAAAACACTGGGAGCCGCGATTACTTTTTGACGTCTAAAATAAAGGTTCCACTGTATATATTGCTTTTTATTACCTTTACACTTTGTATAAACAAGTGTGTCGTGTGTTGCTTCTGAAATTCTGAAGTATTACAGAGAAAATTAAATTTTATTTATGTAATGAACTCATTTTGAGCTTTGGGTTTTCAGAGCGTGTAGCGAAGCCTTGACCTGAATTTTAAAAATAAATCGGGAAAAAAAAAATCACTGTGTCAGTAAACAATAAAAAATAAATATTTGCAAAATATCTTCATAAATATTTATTTTACCTAGTTTATGGGACTTCTGCTGCTGAACTTCTGCGCACAGCATCTGCACATCGGGACTTTACCGGCTTCCGCCAGTGTGACGTTATTTTGAGCGACGAAATATAATAATTATTTAATATTTCAAGATCACAATAATCTTCCAACTTAGAACTAAAAGTTAAAAAAAGGAATCAAAACAAATGAAATATACTTAAATTAAATATTTATAATTTATTTTCCTAAGCTACTCGGAGCCGCAGTGTAAGGATGAAAGAGCCACGGGTTGCCGCACCGGCTAGCCGATCGCTAACTTTAGCTTCCTCCTGCGCACTAAAACCGTCAAAGTCGTCTTCTTCGGTGTCGGAGTTGAACGCACTCAGAATTTCCCGGTCATTTCATCGGTCCGATGTGACGAGGATAAACGTTTTAGCGGCGTGAAGCTCGTTAGCGCCCCCCCCAAAAAAAACGTCCATATATTAGCCGCATCATTGTTTACGTGAAAAAAAGTCGCGGCTTATCGTCCGGAAATGACGGTAATTTAAGACAATCAGATCTTTTAAGACGTTCTTACGGGCCGCGTAAAATGACATGGCGGGCCACGTTTGGTTTCACCGCCTTTCCTTTCCTTCTGGCTGATAATCTTCTATCTCTTCGTACCCCTGAGACTTTTCTCCAACCCTTCCAACCTGCTCGAACCTCTTTTCCAAACTCTCCTACGCTCTGGACTGTTGACCCAAAGTACTTGAAATCCTCCAACTTCTTGACCTCCACTCCCTGCGGCCTCACCGTTCCACCCGGGTTCCTCCTATTCACACACCTACATACCTTTATAAACCAATTTTGTTCAGATACGAAACGCGATTCCAGCAAATTTTATCCTTGAAATATGAAAAAAAAAACCTGATATGAATGCGACTCAACGGCATTCATGACGCACCTTCCAGAATTCTTCGGCCGGTTTGGTCCAGCACACATGTAGCGTTCCTATCGATTTTATATCTTTGTGCTTATTTTGTGTATTTTTTGAATAATCACCACGGGGCCTAAGAAAGCAAGGGATGAACCCAGAAAGAAGATGCTTTCTATGGAAATGAAGCACCAAATAATAGCAAAGCACGAAGGCAGTGTAGGTGTGACCGATATCGTGAGTCTAACGGCAATGCATCCACGCTATGTTCCGTCCTAAAGCAAAAGGAACAAATTAATTTGTTTTCTGGTATTTTAAATGAGAACATTAATTTAAGATACAAAAAACATAAAAATTAGAAAAAATCAACACACAAACCCACTTCTGGAACCAATTGTGTCTTAAGGGACCACTGGACTACCGTATTTTTTGGATTATAAGTTGCAGTTTTTTTGGGGGCGGGTCCTGGCAGAGGTGCGTTGTGAAAAAAAAGATGCTACATGCTACTTCTGTACTTATGAAAATTGATCATTTCAACATTCGCGCTAACTTATAAAAACAACTGAGAAGGGCTGAACAAAAATGGCACCGGAAAGGCAATCATATTCTGCAGGTTACAAGCCGGAAGGGGTGAAATATGCAGCCGAAGATGGCGATCCAGCAGCAGAAAGAAAGTTTGAAGTTAGTGAGAAACTTGTAAGGGACTGGCGAAAAGCGGAGGTTACTCTTACTGAAATGAAGAAAACTAAAAAAGCTAAAAGGCTAAAAGCTAGCTGGCCTCGGCTAGAGGAACGAGTTCACACTTGGTGCTTGAACAAGGTGCTGCCGGGAGAGGCTCGTCAACAAGACAGTTGCATCTTCACACCAGGAAGTTGCCAAGGAGATGAATATAAGTGACTTTGCAGGAGGACCTTCCTGGTGTTCCCGCTTCATGCAACGCCATCGCCTCTCTATCGGAACAAGGACGCCGTCCTGTCGCGATCCAGAAAGGCTGGAATAATTGGAACTGCAAGTGCGACTCTGACGTAGCGACGTACCGCTAGAAGAGGAAGCGGCGCAGTGTTTACCTTCGGAGTTGTTCAGAAGTGACACCGAAGAAGAAGATTTCGTTGGATTTAGTGATTAAGAGTGACACAGATTGTTTGGTTGTAGCATGTGCTATATGCTATCATTATTTGAATGACTCTTACCGTAATATGTTACATTAGCATAGCCTTCCTTGTTTATGCGTCATTTAGGCTATACTTGTTCAGCCTGTTGGTCTCTATTCTATTTTTATTTTAAATTGCCTTTCTAGATGAAATGCCTATTCTTGGTGTTGGATTTTACAAAATAAATTTCCCCCAAAAAATGCGACTTATACCCCAGTGCGACTTCTATATGATTTTTCGCTCTTTATTATGCATTTTTGTCTGGAGCAATGTATAATCTAAAAAATACGGTACATCATGGGATTTGTCAGGGTACTGTGCAGTACTACTGTACAGTACCCTGACAGTATCACAGTACAGTACTATGCAGTACTACAGTACTGTACAGTATGGTACGCAGAGTTGGAAAGTGGTGTAGTACTCATGGCGTACTTGTTGACAAGTACTTTAATCGTTCCGATTAATACTCTATCATACTTCAACTCCATAGGGCGGAAAGTACTTCAACAGCATCTCTGTCAGAAGAGGCAAAGTACTTTTATGTACCGCCATTTCCGGACTATAAACCGCTTAAAAAGCATTTTCAGTTCATATTTGTGGTTGCTGTAAAATGTAAATCTCATGTTAAAACGTAGACATCTGGAGCTTATAGACACGATATCTAGATACGCACATGCGGCTTATAGTCAGGTGCGCCCAGTAGTCCAGAAATAACAGTACGTACATGTGCTGTGTAGTAGTACTTGGACACTACTTCAAGAAACCTGATAAAACTGTGTTTAAAATACTTTAACTGTACACATGAACATTGAGTACTTGTACTTTGGAGACCTTGGTTGGTAGTATCTCTGTGTACTTCCGACAAAAAAAAGGTTTTAAATCTGACTTCGAACCAGGTACTTTTAGACGATAGTATTCCTGTACTTATGTGAGTGACGCATCAGAGTACTACAAGTACTGCGGATATTCGGTTATTGTACGCCAAAGTTCCCCTCAGCTCCAGAGTGAATCCTTCCCTACGGTTCTGAAACGAATCTTAGATCTTCCCTGCGGGTGCCGAGCGAATCTTCAACGTTCCCTGCAGGTCCAGGGGAATCAGTGATGCTCCAAGACCTCCAGGTTGAAGGTCTGATGTTCCCTGGGGCTCCTGAGGGGGATCTACCACATTCCCCACAGCTTGAGGGGAAGCACCAACATTCCGGAAGCCTCCAGAGTGAATCGGTATCGTTCCTCATGGCTCCTGAGTGAATGAATCGGTGATGTTCCTTTAGCCTCCAGAGTGAAGAAGTGAGGTTCCCGGCAGCTCCAAGGGGAATCTCTGATGTTCCCTGTGCTTCCAGAGTGACTCTTCATTGTTCCCCTTGGTTCTAGAGTGAGTCTTCAACATTCTTGAAGCCTCTGGAGTGAATCAGTGAAGTACCTCATGGCTCCAGAGTGAGTCATCGGTTTTCCTTGAGTCTCCAGAGGGAATCAGTGATGGTCATGGCCTCTCCGGGGTGAGTCAGTGAGGTTCCTCAAAGCTCTAGACTGAAGCACTAACGTTCCCCCGGCTCCTGGGTGAATCTCCACAAGTGAATCGATGACGCTCCCTGTAGCTCCAGGGTGAATCTCTGACGTTCTCTGAGGCTCCTGAGTGAATCTTCCATGTTCCTTGCAGCTCCAAGGTGAATCAGTGATGTTCCCCAAAGCTCCAGAGTGAACTGCTAATGTTTACTGCACCTCCAGGTTAAACCTTCAATGTTCCTCCAGGGTGAATCACGGATGTTCTCTTTAGCTCCAGGTTGGATCTCCAACATTCTCTGTGGCTCCTGAGTGATACTTCAACGTGTCTCCAGAGTGATTCGGTCACATTCCCCGTGGTCCTAGGTTGAATGTCCGATGTTCTCCAATGATCTCCGATGTTGCCTACAGCTCCGGGTGGAATCTCCAATGTTTTCCAATGTTCTCCCATGTTCTCAGTGGTTCCAGGTTGGATCTGCAATGTTCTCTGATGTTCTCGATGGCTCCAGGTTGGATCTATAATGTTCTCCACAGCTCCAGGTTGGATCTTCAATGTTCTCTGATGTTCTCCATGGCTCCAGGTTGCATCTTCAATGTTCTCTGATGTTCTCCATGGCTCCATGTTGGATCTCCAATGTTCTCCATGGCTCCAAGTTGGATCTCCAATGTTCTCCATGGCTCCATGTTGGATCTCCAATGTTCTCCATGGCTCCAGGTTGGATCTCCAATGTTCTCCATGGCTCCAAGTTGGATCTCCAATGTTCTCCATGGCTCCATGTTGGATCTCCAATGTTCTCCATGGCTCCAGGTTGCATCTACAATGTTCTCTGATGTTCTCCATGGCTCCAGGTTGCATCTTCAATGTTCTCCATGGCTCCAGGTTGCATCTACAATGTTCTCTGATGTTCTCCATGGCTCCAGGTTGGATCTCCAATGTTCTCCATGGCTCCAGGTTGGATCTCCAATGTTCTCCATGGCCCCAGGTTGGATCTCCAATGTTCTCCGTGGCTCTAAGTTGGGTCTCCAATGTTCTCCAATGTTTTCCATGGCTCCAGGTTGCATCTTCAATGTGCTCTGATGTTCTCCACTGCTCCAGGTTGCATCTTCAATGTTCTCTGATGTTCTCCATGGCTCCAGGTTGCATCTACAATGTTCTCTGATGTTCTCGATGGCTCCAGGTTGGATCTATAATGTTCTTCACAGCTCCAGGTTGGATCTTCAATGTTCTCTGATGTTCTCCATGGCTCCAGGTTGGATCGCCAATGTTCTCCATGGCTCCAGGTTGCATCTCCAATGTTCTCCATGGCCCCAGGTTGGATCTCCAATGTTCTCCGTGGCTCTAAGTTGGGTCTCCAATGTTCTCCAATGTTCTCCACTGCTCCAGGTTGCATCTTCAATGTTCTCTGATGTTCTCCATGGCTCCAGGTTGCATCTACAATGTTCTCTGATGTTCTCGATGGCTCCAGGTTGGATCTATAATGTTCTCCACAGCTCCAGGTTGGATCTTCAATGTTCTCTGATGTTCTCCATGGCTCCAGGTTGGATCTCCAATGTTCTCCATGGCTCCAGGTTGCATCTCCAATGTTCTCCACAGCTCCAGGTTGGATCTTCAATGTTCTCTGATGTTCTCCATGGCTCCAGGTTGCATCTTCAATGTTCTCCACAGCTCCAGGTTGGATCTTCAATGTTCTCTGATGTTCTCCATGGCCCCAGGTTGGATCTCCAATGTTCTCCGTGGCTCTAAGTTGGATCTCCAAAGTTCTCCAATGTTTTCCATGGCTCCAGGTTGCATCTTCAATGTTCTCTGATGTTCTCCACTGCTCCAGGTTGCATCTTCAATGTTCTTTGATGTTCTCCATGGCTCCAGGTGAAATCTCCAATGTTCTCCAATATTCTCCAATGTTCCCCATGGCTTCTTCATGGCTCCAGGTTGGATCTTCAACGTTCCTGTAGCTCCAGGGTGATTAAGTCAGGTTCCCCGTGGTTCCAGGTGGAATCTCCCACCTTCTCCACAGCGAATCTCCCCAGAAGCTCCACTTGTTTGTCTTCTTCTGGCTCAGTGAACCCCAGAAGAGCGAGCGGTTCATCTCCCCTCCCCCACCCGTCTGAAGAATCACGTTATGCTAATACCAGTTTACCATTTAAAGGGAAATAAAAAAAAAAAAAATCCAATTCCAGTTCTTCGGTTTCCCCCCAGCCCAAGTTTCACGCTGATTATTCCAATTATCTCCACGGCGAGAAGGTAATTACACATTTCCCCGCCGAGGACATCGTGTGCTCGGTTCCTCGGCGGACGGAGCAGAGCTGGAGGATCTCACCGGGCGTCAGGTCCATGCTGTTCTTGTCGTTGCATCCCTGCAGGGAGTCCAGCGTCCGAGTCACCTGGCTGGAAAACTCCTCGCCGCCGTTCATGCACTCGCGCTGCAGGTGGTGCCGCAGGTCGGTGATGTCGTACTCGTACCTGGAGGGAGGGATTATAATCCGGATTAGGCGGCGGGGTTCGGATTATTTAAGGCGGAGAAGGTGGGGGGTCGTCTTAATCGCATGGTGTCGTCATGGAGGACCCCCTCCCAGATGATGATAATCCAGATTAAGGGTTTAATCCCTCATGAAGGGAAGGAGGAAAAAGTGAAGATCGGAGACTTCAGATAATCTCATGTAGACTCTTAATCCTACAGATGATGATGTCACCAACCCTCGCCGGATTAAATCTCAGATGAATCAAAACGCAGATATTTCCTCCTCGCCTTAAAGATCAATTCCCCTCCGGATTGATTGAACTCTTAATCTGGACTATCATCTGGACGGGGTTGGAATCCTCTAAATCCCACAAACTAAGGCGTCATTCTTCTGTGGGATTAAGAGGACACCTTCACCCCGTGGGATTAAATGACATAATCTGAAGTCTGAGTTATTGATTCATTCGTCCTCACTTTTATGATCAACTCCCTTCCAGAGGAATTGTGCTCTTAATCCGGATTATTATCTGCCGGGGGAGGGGGCCCCTCTTAATCCCACTAAGAGGTCACTTGTCAGTGGGATTAAGAGGACCTTCCACTCACACCGTGGAACTGAATGACATCTCGGATATTGATCACTTCCTCGCACCCTTAACCGTCCCTCTGGAGGGATTACGCTCTTAATCTGGACTATCATCTGGACAGGGTTGGAATCCTCTAAATTCCACAAACTAAAATATCATTGATCCATGGGATTAAGAGGACACCTTCAACCTCGGGGATTAAATGACATAATCTGAAATCTCAAATATTGATCACCTCCTCTGCCGTGAACCATCCTTCTGGAGGGATTATGCTCTTAATCTGGATTATTATCTGGGTGCGGTTGGAATCCTGTTAATCCTATGAATGAAGAGGTCCCTCCTCCGTGGGATTAAGAGGACCTCCCACTCACACCGTGGAACTGAATGACATCTCAGATATCCATCATGTCTTCGTCCCCTCAACCGTCCCTCCAGAGGGATTACGCTCTTAATCTGGACTATCATCTGGACCGGGTTGGAATCCTCTAAATTCCACAAACTAAAACCCAAACAGAAAATAAAACATTTGGGACAACCCTGCTGGATTAAATGACATAATCTGAAATCACAAATATTGATCACCTCCTTGTCCGCTTCACTGTCCCTCTGCAGGGATTACGCTCTTAATCTGGATTATCATCTGGGTGCAGTTGGTATCCTGTTAATCCTATGAACGAAGAGGTCACTCCTCTTCTCAGTTTGGGATTAAGAGGACCTCCCACTCACACCGTGGAATTGAACGACGTCTCAGATATCCATCACTTCCTCGTCCCCTTAACCGTCCCTCCAGAGGGATTACGCTCTTAATCTAGACTATTATCTGGACCGGGTCAGAATCCTCTAAATTTCACAAACTAAAATATCATTGATCCATGGGATTAAGAGGACACCTTCAACCTCTGGGATTAAATGACATAATCTGAAATATCAAATATCGATCACCTCCTCGTCCCGTTAACCATCCCTCCAGAGGGATTACGCTCTTAATCTGGACTATTATCTGGGTGCGGTTGGAATCCTCTAAATTCCACAAACTTAAACATCATTGGTCCGTGGGATTGAGAGGACCATGGGATTAAGATTATCTGGGTGCGGTTGGAATCCTGTTAATCCTATGAACGAAGAGGTCCCTCCTCCGTGGGATTAAGAGGACCTCCCACTCACACCGTGGTATTGAACGACATCTCAGATATCCATCACTTCCTCGTCCCCTTAACCGTCCCTCCAGAGGGATTACGCTCTTAATCCGGATTATAATCTGCAAATCCTCTTAATCCCAAACTCCGCACGCGTTCACCTCGCAAACCCGATCAAACCCGATCTCCCGCTTAAACCGCCGCCCCGTTAATCCGGCGGGCGTCTAATCCCGTCTAATCCCGTCTAATCCCGTGGGGCGCCGGCTCACCCGTCCAGGATGGGCGTCTCCCGGATGCTGAGGGTGCCGCTGGAGTTCGGCCCCTGGCCCCTGGAGTTGCGCAGGCTCTCGCGGGCCTGGCCGCCCATCAGCACCGACGGGATGTAGTGGATCTCGTTGGCGGCCTCGGCGCTGGCGCTCTTCTGCGGCTGCGGGATGCGGCGGCGTTTGCACCAGCGGCGCCGAGTGTAGAGGATCAGCACCAGGCAGAGGATGGACAGCAGGAGGGCGATCATCCCACCCTGCAGGGAGAAGAGAAGACCAGGTAAGAACTCACCGGAACAACGCAAGAACAAGCTGGGTCTCAATTTGGTTCGTTTCCGATTCCCTTCTGGAACCGAATCCGCCGATTCGTTCGTTCTCCGGCACCAAAAACATGCCGCGCTCTTTGAAAACCGCTGGTGGAGATCTTGGATTTTGATTTCTTCACTTGAAGATGTTTCAGCCCCTCGTCGCAGAGACTTCTACACTTCTGGCATCCAACCGCCGGGGTTTTGGCGGTGAAGAAATTCAAGTCCAGGTGCCGCGACAAGGAGATTTTAACGAGAATTAGTCACAAACTCTGTAAAAAATACAGAAAGAACTTGAAGATAACCTTTATTACTGTGTTTCTGCTGTTCTTTCTCTTCTTGCCACCACGCGAGTCCTTCGCTAAATTAGCAAAAGCAAAGCTCTCTGGGATACCAGGCCCTCGCTAATGCTAACGCTATCCTCAGCTAGCTGTCTTTCATTCATTCAAACTAGCAACTTTTAAACTTGTTCTAAGACTTGAGACCTTTGTTTCGCTAACACAGTCACCCCTTTAGCCACATCAGTCATTGTTAGCGCATCTTTGTCCTTTAGATGGTTAGCTTAGCAGTGCAAAAACACTCTCACCTTTAGCTATTATTTCCTTCTTCACAGCCACTGGAATTGCTAACTTCTTCTTAGCACCACTAGCACTCTTAACCTTTATGCGGGCGCTAGCTTACTGAAGTAAAGTATAGAACACAACAACGACCGATGTAAACAACTCGGAGTAGCACGCACGACTGCCGCTAGGCTACAACGCCACAACAGGGAAAGGTAGTGTTTGTACGTTGGCGCCCTGAGGCTCGTTCGCAGCTCAGAACTCTGTTTGAGGGACCATTTGTCCAGAATTCACCCGCCTTCTGCTGTAGTTTTAATGACACACTCTCTTTTTAAGCTAATCCTCATAAAAATAACAGTAAAAAAATGACATAAATGCCTAAACCATGACCCTGCTGTTGTAGTAAATCGCACCATCTCCGATCCACTGATTCGTTCGAACTTGTGACGATTCATTTCCCACTGTGATGATTCACCTCCGCCCCGCCGTGAGCCAGCGCTTCTGTTGCCGGGGCGACGGACGGGAAAGACAAAAAAAAGTAGGTGACAAGTAGAGGAGGTCTGGGGGAGGCGGGGCTTAGCTTTATGTGACAGCTGTCAATCATACAGCCTTCAATGAACTAGATGGAGAACCCAGAAGAACCCAGAAGAACACTGGTTAAGGAGGAACCTGGAGAGAACCAACAGGGAGAACCCAGGCTGGAGAACATGGAGACTCCAGGCAGAGAGAACCCTGCTGATGAGAACCAGGGAACCTTCTCACTTTGAGTCTTCAATAAACCTACCAACTGTTTGGTGGAGATGGAGAACATGGAGAGAACCTAGGCAGGAGAACATGAGAACCCAGAGGAACACTAGTTTAGGAACGAGAACCTCCTTGGTGTAAGGCTAGCTTTCTGAGAAAGAGACGGAGAACCTGGAGAGAACCAAGGTAGGAGAACATGGAGAGAACCAAGGCAGGAGAACATGGAGGGAACCAAGGCAGGAGAACATGGAGGAAAGCAAGGCAGGAGAACATGGAGGGAACCGAGGCAGGAGAACATGGAGGGAACCGAGGCAGGAGAACATGGAGGGAACCGAGGTAGGAGAACATGGAGGGAACCAAGGCAGGAGAACATGGATGGAACCGAGGCAGGAGAACATGGAGGGAACCGAGGCAGGAGAACATGGAGGGAACCGAGGCAGGAGAACATGGATGGAACCCCTAGAGGAGCACTGGTTTAGGACAGGGAACCTTCTTGGAGTAAAGCCAGCTTTCTAGCTCATGGTAAGGAGATGGAGAACATTGAGGAACCCAGAGGAACGTTCCTCCCGACAGCCAGCAGGACTGGGAGAGAAGCCGCTTCCTCTGATTGGACGGGACTCTCAAACATCCCATAATACTCTATAGATGAGGTGTTGCCACGGCGACGGCCCCGTCACTTCCCCTCCCGGGTGACGCGCCGCAGACGCCGACCGGGAACCTGGAGGACGTCGAAATCAATGGATCAATGAACGGATGATTGGCGGCGTTTCCATGGCAACCAACGGAGGCCAGAGATCCGGGAGAACGTTCCGCTCCGCCATCAATACGACTGCCGGCTATCGATCGATCGATTACATCTGATTCGGAAGTATCAGGAAGTATTGGTGAGTAACATTATGAATAAACTGCTATTGAAGTAAGTATTAGTATATGAAGTATTCCTGAGTATCTATATCTGTAAATGTCAGTACCAGTAAGTATCTGTGTACGCGGAAAGTATTGATGAGCAACAGTGAGTATTCGTAAATATATTAGCAAATGTCATTTGTCAGTATCAGTAAATGTATCAGGATATCAGTATCAGTACCTAACATGAAGTACTCAGAAGTATCAGAATCAAGTGTCAGTTACAGCAAGTATAAGTAACGCAAGTATCATCCAGTATTATTAAGAAGTATTAAGTATCGATGAGTATTTGTAAGGGTCGGTAAGTATTGTTAAGTATCAGTACGTATTAGCAAGTATTGGTAAGTATTAGTAAGTACTATTACATATGGGTAAGTATTGTTAAGTAAGGGGAGGAATTGTTAAGTATCAGTAAGTATTAGTAAGTATTAGTAAGTATTGGTAAGTATAAGTAAGTACTATTACGTATGGGTAAGTGTTGTTAAGTATCACTGAGTATTAGTAAGTATTGGTGAGTATAAGTAAGTACTACTACGTATGGGTAAGTATTGGTAAGTATTAGTAAGTACTATTACGTATGGGTAAGTATTGGTAAGTATTAGTAAGTACTATTACGTATGGGTAAGTATTGGTAAGTATCAGTGAGTATGAGTAAGTCTGAGTTATGAGTACTGCAGTACTTGGAGGTCAGAGTTACTGTGTTTGAACTTTTTATTTTGGTGAATAAAGTGGATTCAAACGACCCCTGGATTCACACACACACACACACACACACACACACACACACACACACACACACTGGATTTGATGAGTGGGGGGTTTCTGACGTCGGTCCCTCGGCGAGATACAGCAAAGTCAAACCAGACAAATTCACCCGGAACAACAACGTGTGTGTGTGTGTGTGTGTGTGTACATGTGTGTGTGGACAAACACACACACACACACACACACACACACACACACACACACACACACACACACACACACATACACACGCACACACACTCTCTCACACACACACAGAGTAACGAACAGCGATAAGGGGAACAATGACAGAAGATATGGACGTTAATCAGACTTGCATGTTGCCGGGGTTTGGACGCCGCCCCGGACGCCGCCGAGGGAAACATGGCCGCCGTCGGCGTGCGGGTTCACAATGCCGGGGCAGAAATAATAATTGGGCGCTGAGAGGAGGGTGTTTGTTTGGGCGGCGGTGAAGGACGCCGGAGGATGACACGCCGGTCAAAGGGGGGGGTGATTAATCCCTGAAGAGGCGCCACTTTGAAAGTGACTGATTGGTGGAGGAGCGGCCACTTTTCATGTGACAGCTGTCAATCAAAAGTGACGTGCGACCAGCTGGCGGCTACTTTCGAACCTCATTTTACTTTTTTTAAACTCATTTTACCCAAAGGGGGGGAAATGCTACCGCCTGGACACTAAGTGGCGCCGGACGCATTCCATGAGGATGGTGGCACACGGGCGGTATCAAGGGGCGTCACTGTGGGAGTCCAGGACCAAGATGGGGATGGAAGGGACTAGGACAGAACTAGGATGGAGATGGAAGGGACTAGGATAGAACTAGGATGGAGATGGAAGGGACTAGGACAGAACTAGGATGGAGATGGAAGGGACTAGGATGGAGATGGAAGGGACTAGGACAGAACTAGGGTGGAGATGGAAGGGACTAGGACAGGACTAGGATGGAGATGGAAGGGACTAGGACAGGACTAGGATGGAGATGGGAGGGACTAGGACAGGACTAGGATGGAGATGGAAGGGACAAGGACAGGACTAGGATGGGCCTCATAGGGCCTCATAGTGGATGGGATGGGACTGGAATGGGGATCGAATGGAACTCTGATGGGAATTGAATGGGTCTGGGACAGAACCAGGTTGGACCGAGGATGGGACGGTGATAGGAAAGGATGAGACTGGGGGTACATAGGATGTGACACGTACTGGACTAGGATGGGACTACAACAGGACAGGGTTTGGAGTAGGATGAGTCTAGAAGAAGATAGGGTGGGACTGAGACAGAACTAGGATGGGGATGGAATGGGACTACAACAAGACTGGGATGAGTCTGGGAGTGGATGAGACCGCATGGAATGGGACTAAGTTGGGACTATGATCAGACTGGGAATTGATAGGATGGGACCAGCACAGAACAAGGATGGTGATGGAATGGGACTATGATGGAAGTAGGACGGCTCTTGTGGCTTGGATGGGACTGAAATAGGGATGGATTGGGACATGGATGGGGAATGGGACTAGATGGGTTAGGCCTACAATGGGACTGTGATTGGACTGGGTTGGGACTACAATGTGCCTGGGAGTGGATGGGATGGGACTGGGACAAGATAGGGAATGGGCTAAAATGGGACCAGGACGGGACTACAACAGGTCTGGGACAGGATGGGGATGGAATGGGGCTCGGTTGGGACTGTAACAGGATTGGGATTGAAGTGAAGGGAACTGGGATGGGACTAGGACAGGGTCTGGGGGTGGATGGGATGGGACTGGAATGGGACCTGAATGGGGGATGGGACTGGATTTGATGGGCCGAGGACTAAATGGGATGGGCCTAAGATAGGTGGGGGATGGAATGGAACTCTGATGTGATTGTGATAGGACCAGGATGAGACTAGGATGGAACGAGGACAGGGATGGAATGGGACTAGGATGGGAACAGGATAGAGCCAGACTTGCATCTCTGCTGGACCTCATTTCCTTAAGACGATGTTCCAGGACGAAAGCATACTTCTGGTTCCCCTCTGGTACCTCAGAGTACACCAGAGACATTTGGGAGCAGCTCCTGCAGGAGAAGTACCCAGGTAGTCTCTAGAGTGTTTATTCCAACTCCCACCAAGCATTTGAAGCCGTCACAGAGGATATCTTGGACCAGGATGATGCAGGGGGGCCGTCCGCAAATGGCGACCCCCCTCCCCAACGTCACTCAGCGAGTAGCGATCATTGGCGGCAGCTTAGAATCAAATCAAGCAAAGCGACAAAAATGCCATTCCAGGCCATCCGGCATGCATTAGCCACCCGCTCAGCGAGGGGGGGGGTTAAAGGGCGATGGAGTTGGGGGGGCTGGTTAATGTCAGGCGGCGCTTGGAATCCAGAGCGAGGACTAAGTGGTCTTTATCCTCTAATAGAACCAATAAAATAGAACCAGGCCAGAACCCGCGGCCCCGTAATCCACTTACTAACGGATGGGGATGATGTTCTAATGGCCCCGGCGCTCCTCTGGGAGCTGGAGGGGGGGCAGGAAGGGGGTGGGCGGGGCAGTACTCGGTCACTGAAGCCCCCCGGGGCGGGGCAGCAGAGGAGAAGCTAAAATATGGGCGGCACCCTGGATTCTACCAGGACAAACGGGGGTAGCATCCAGGAAAGGGGAGCGAGGTAAGGGTAAGGGGGGAGGAGGTGCTTCCCCCATTTCCTGCAGCTCTTGCAGTATCTCCTCACGGGCCAGCTGACGCTCTATCCATCATTATGGGATGGAGGCGGAAACATAAAGATTGAACTATTTAAATTAAGATTGAGCAGTTAGCAACACACCGAGTCATATATCATCTCCAGGATGCCCCACCAGAGTGTGATCTTCTACGCCGCCACTCCCGCTCCAGCTGAACTGGATCCTCTTTACCGCCGTTCCAAAAACAAACAAAACAAAAAAAAAATAGGAGGATTTTACGCTAAATTGAGAGCACAGGGGTGGAGGGGTCAAAGATGGCGGATGCTCAGATCGGCGGCGCCGGTCCAGGGTCATGACGAGCCTCCCTTGACAACAGGCCCCTTAGGATTACCGGTAATGGAATGACTTGCGATGTGGTGGCTTGGCTGAGTGTGTGTGTGTGTGTGTGTGTGTGTGTGTTGGGGGGGGTTCAGGAAGCTGTTAAGTGAGATGTCAGCGGCGGTGGCGGCGGCTGGAAAATTACATTTGTAGCGACACAGTCGCACCGCTTCCCCCGTGTTTCTCAGCCCGCTGGGGATTCAATTGTGGTGTCGTCTTCGGGGGGGGAGTTGCGGTTGGGGGGGTCTGCGGAGTGTTGGGTGGGTGGGGGGGGCAGAGCATACGGCGTTTAGAGGACACACACTGAAGGAACGGCGACCTTTGCTGCTAAGAGTCCCACTCACACATCCCTTCAGTGGATGCAAAGGAGGCTGAAAGTGGCCACTTGCCGGGAGGGAGGGAGGGAGGCTGCAGTACCGCCACCGGCCACTAGAGGGTGCCGGCGCTTACATTACATCTTGTTACCCCCCTTCAAGCATCCTAGTATTTGTACGCAGCGTTTGCAGTACTTGGTTCCGGGTAAGACGATGGCCAACAGGAGAGTACAAGTCCTGCGCCGATCTACTTCTGGAGTGTATTTCAACAGCTGAAGAAGGTACTTGTACTTCAGGTGGGTTAATAGTACTCAGGTGAACTCCTCCTCTTCCTCTTCTGCAGGAGCCCTTCCTCACAAAGTGTTTTTTTTTTTTTTTTTACTCTCCTCCAATACTACCTCCAGGCGCAGGGAGTACTAGCTCCAGTACTGCACGCATCGCAGGATTACTCCTGCAGGAGTTAAAATACTGCATAAAGTAGTTTTACTGTGAATCAGGTGACCTGTCAATCACCTGGAGAACAGGTGAGGGAGGGGCCGAGCTCAGGTGAGCTACTTTATAATAAAAATAATAATATTCATAGTATTAATAATAAATAAATCCAAAGAGGGGAGTGGATTCTGATCTTCAGCCCGCAAAAGCCTTAATCCACACACACACACACACACACACACACACACACACACACACACACACACACACACACACACACACACACACACACACACACACACACACACACACACACACACACACACACACACACACACACACAGCTGCTGCATCCCAGAGGAATTCAGTAAAGGATCAATATGAAAATAAAGAAAGGATAAATGTTCTTATTTAAATATAGCATTTCAATTAAAGCCGTCCCTCAATACACGGTTTAAATATATAAATGATTATAAAACTATTTTCATGATTCCCTTTTTTCTCCTGCACATATAAGCCTTTATTTATTTTATTTCATTTTGTGTTTATTCATGATTCCGTGCCGGTTCTCGTCTCTCTGGGATTTTCTAATTTTAGAAAATCTAATTTTCTAATTTGAACCAAAGTTTTGGGGGTTTGAGGAAAAACTTATAAGCCTGATGATAATAATAATAATAATAATAATAAAAGCGGTTGTTGTGTGACGGGAGGAAGAGGTGTATTAGGATTACTATTGTTTTATTATTGCTATTATTATTATCACCTATTACTATTTTGTTTTAATTATTATTGATATAACTTTTGTTATTACTTATATTAGTAGTAGTAGAAGTGGTATTGTAGTAGTATCATTACTACATTATTAGCATAACTATTATTTTATATGATAATATAAAATTGATTATTTGACGAAAATATAATTGTAATTCATTCGTCATGATTATAATTTCTATTACTTATCATTTTTACAACTTTTACAATATAATACTACTAATATTTTACAATTTTTCAATTATTATTAGTAGATGCAATCCTAGTGATAGTAGTATCACACTATTAGTGATGGAAATTATTATTATGCCAATTTTATATTATGGAAATTATCACTATTATTCTGGATATTATTATTATTATTATCATGGCAATAATAATAATAATTATTATTATTGTTATTATTGGGGTTATCAATAATATTATTATCATTGAATTATGGAAATTACTATTATTGTTGTTGTCGTTGTTATATGGACATTATCCTTGTTATGAAAATGATGGCAATTACTATTATTGATATGTGAAATTATTATAATGTGCATTTATTGCATCTTTCTGATCAGACGTTTTCCTTCTATTGATCCGCACATAATCGATCGCCGGCCTCCGATGGCTTCCCGACGGCTCCTCCAGGTGGCGCCGCCGCCCGTTCCCGGGGTTTGGCTCCCGTCCGCCGGCGGCGACGGACATGGGATTTATAGGTCGCGACCTCCAGCAGGGCGTGGGGGGGGGGTGGGGGCAACGGTGTCGCCACGGCAACACGGCTCCCATCTGTCGCGGCGGTCTGCTAGTCACCGCATGCCGACCGACACCCAACCTGCTAGTCTGGAATATTTGCAAAAACCTGCCGGAGTTTGGAGGATTACTGCAAATACCAAGTATGGCTGCTAGCATCGTAATTATAACAACTCACACACACACACACACACACACACACACACTCGGACCGACTGACCACTTGTGTTTTCCGGGGGCGTCTGCAAACACATGCTATCCATCACACCGGCGTGTAGGAAGAAGGGTAGTGTGTGTGTGTGTGTGTGTGTGTGTGTGTGTGTGTATGGGGGGGGGCAGGAGGCGGGGCTTATCTGGGATCTAGTAAATACACATTTCCTTCCGAGGATTCATTTCCGCCGGTGCAGATAAGACGTCACACACACACACACACACACACACACAGCGAGCAGGATTTCACGCCGTTTCCCCGACAGCATCGAGGCGGGTCGAATCATCGTCACGGCAACCCGAACCTCGAACCCGAACGGGCCTTTTTTTTTGGAAGGCGCGGCTTCCCGAAAGGCCGAGGCTTTTTTCAGCTTTCCCGCCTCCGACCCCGGGGTCACGGCCCGCGGCGAGGAGGTCGGAGCGGCGAGGAGGTCGGAGCGGCGAGGAGGTCCTACCATGACGGAGATGTGCAGGATGCGGAGCTCCTCCTTGGCCGAGCCGCCGGCCGGGTCGTCGGTGGGCTCGGGGGGGTTCGGGCTGCCGTCCTGGTGGTGGATGTGGAAGAGGAGGGTGCCGTTCTCCAGCCACTGTTGCCTCCAGCGCACCAGCGGGATGTCCTCCGAGTTCCCCGAGATCTCTGAGGGCCGCAAGCAGACGCCAACGGGTCAGGACAACCGGCTGTTAGCCGCGCGGATCGTCGCCGTGTCGCCATGGCAACAGGAGAACGGGACATCGTTACGGTGGGCTAGCGGTTCTGGAGCGGGATGTGGCTAATGACTGGGCTATTGTGGCTCAAGGGCAGCGGGAGGATGCTATGCACTGTACCCACACACACACACATACACACACACACACACACACACACACACACACATATACACACACACACACACACACACACACACACACACACACACACACACACACACGAGTAAACATTAGCTTTCCGGAAGCAGCTCGGAGGAGGGAACGTGGCTCAGCTCCCTCCCAACGCTGGTCGGAAAATTATTAGTGATGTATGCCAACACACACACACACACACACACACACACACACACACACACACACACACACACACACAGAGACGGATGAAAACATTATGCACGACAAAGCTTTATGGGTGATTTTGTGTTATGTAAGTGTGAAGACCAGCAAAGACACAGTCGGCTCATAAGTCGGTGTGTGTGTGTGTGTGTGTGTGTGTGTGTGTGTGTGTGTGTGTGTGTGTGTGTGTGTGTGTCAGAGGAAGCAGCTGGCCCTCCGTTGCTTCAGGAAGTGTAAACCATTTATTTTAACCAGGAGGCCCGGACAGGAATCATCGCCTCCATTTGGTTATTTTAATTCTGTTGCTGTTTGTTTTTTTTTCAAAACAAAACAAAGTTAAATAAAATGAATTCAATGTAATTCAATTACAATTACATAAAATATTTTTCCTGATTTTTCTTTTTTAATTTCTTGCTTTTTTTTTTTTTTTTTTTTTTTAAGTTTCTAGTTCATTCCTGGGATCCTTTTGAGACCCAGTCAAGCATAAGGGACGCTATTACATTGTAATAAGCCTCATTACATTATAACACGCTTATTACATAGTAATAACTGTATCATATACGTAATGTGAACTTCTTGGAGAAGACAACCAGGAGCTTCTGAGATGTTTACGAGCGAGGTTCTGCAGATGGAGGAAGGAGCTGAGAAAAAAAAAAAAAGATGGCGTGCCGCACGCCGTACACACTCCGCCGCTCCGCCTGGCGTCCATCAGAAAGACCATTACGCTGATTAGAGCTGAAGGGCAGGAGAACCGTCAGCGGAGTGGATTAGAACCCGTCCACCGATGGAGAACACACAGACACACACACACACACACACACACACACACACACACACACACACACACACACTGTAGACTACATACTAACGATGAGCCCCAGAGGACAAGACCACCACCTTCTCCATGTAGAACTCCAGGAGGACGGGGGGGGGGGGGGGGAGTGTGTGTGGCAACTTGAAAACACACACACACACACACACACACACACACACACACACACACACACACACACACACACCCCAGAGGCAGGATGGAATCACTCATCTTAATTGGAGAGTCGGGACTGGATGGTGTGTTTGTGTGTGTGTGTGTGTGTGTGTGTGTGTGTGTGTGTGTGTGTGTGTGTGTGTGTGTGTGTGTGTCGCAATCAAATCCCTGACGATGGATCAATCGACCCGATCGGATCGACGCAACAGTAAGCGGGATCGATCACGGGTGGCACATCATCGTCTGATCTCAGGAGCCAATCACAGCTGGCGAGAGGCGGGGCTTAACCTGGAGGGGTCAGCTGTCAATCACACGTCCAACGTTCATCTTCTCATTCACACCCGTGGTCTTCAATCAACCAAAGAGAACATGGAGAACCCAATGAGGAACATGGAGAACCTGGAGGACCAGGCAGGAGAACCTGGAGAACCCAGGCGACGAACCTGGAGAACCCAGGAGGAGAACCTGGAGAACCCAGGCAGGAGAACCTGGAGAACCCAGGCAGGAGAACCTGGAGGACCAGGCAGGAGAACCTGGAGAACCAGGCGGAGAACCTGGAGAACTCAGGCAGGAGAACCTGGAGGACCAGGCGGAGAACCTGGAGGACCAGGCGGAGAACCTGGAGAACCCAGGCGGAGAACCTGGAGAACCCAGGCAGGAGAACCTGGAGAACCAGGCAGGAGAACCTGGAGGACCAGGCGGAGAACCTGGAGAACCCAGGCGGAGAACCTGGAGAACCCAGGCAGGAGAACCTGGAGAACCAGGCAGGAGAACCTGGAGGACCAGGCGGAGAACCTGGAGAACCCAGGCAGGAGAACCTGGAGGACCAGGCAGGAGAACCTGGAGAACCAGGCAGGAGAACCTGGAGGACCAGGTGGAGAACCTGGAGAACCCAGGCAGGAGAACCTGGAGAACCAGGCAGGAGAACCTGGAGGACCAGGCGGAGAACCTGGAGAACCCAGGCAGGAGAACCTGGAGGACCAGGCAGGAGAACCTGGAGAACCAGGCAGGAGAACCTGGAGGACCAGGTGGAGAACCTGGAGAACCCAGGCAGGAGAACCTGGAGGACCAGGCAGGAGAACCTGGAGGACCAGGCAGGAGAACCTGGAGAACCTGGCAGGAGAACCTGGAGAACCAGGCAGGAGAACCTGGAGAACCAGGCAGGAGAAGCGAGGAAGAAGAAGCTCCAGTTTTCAGGTTTAGATACAAGAATTCAAAATTCATCATTCCATTTAAATTATTCATGTGTGGCTATTTATTTAATTGATATTAATTTATTTAAATACATTTAATTCACATTTATTTATTTATTGAATTCCTCTATAATTTCTGCATTTATCTTTAGTTTGTTTTGTTTATATATTCATTTATTTATGTATTTAACATGAATTCAATCATTCATTTAGACACATCTTTATAATAACAATTTATAATATATTCATATGACTTATTTAATACAACTTACTCTGTACTTTATTTTCTTTTATTTATGTATTTATGATCAGCAAAGGAAAAAAAATACACGAGTAATTCCAGATCGGGATATTTAAAGTCAAATCAAATCAACACAACATAAATAAAGGAAATAAAATAAACAGCGGTTCTTCCGGGCCTCACACCTCCGTAGAACCATATTGCCATTTCCATAGAAACGCAGCTTTAAGGGATCCGAACAACCCGAACGGGGTGAGACGGGTAATAACAATGTAATAAGAGCCGGTCGACTCGGAGAGACGTCTGGGGCGGATATGAGATGATCGGAGATACGGAGAACCTGCCGGAATGAAAAGTTAAATACGCTGAATATTAAGGACAGAGATGCCGCCGCCGATTGTCCACAATCTGGAGGCGGGATCCAGTTCCACGTCGCCCCGGTTGAGCCTCGGTAGCCTTCCTGCCGTAAGCTAGCCCAACAACGAAGCGCAACCTTAGCCGGACGCTAGCCGCCGACTTTGGCGCCACTTCCGAGGTCTTCTAGAACAGTGGTTCTCAACCACAGGGCCGCGGCCCAAACTCGGGCCACCTTGTGGATCGCAAAAAAAAATCTGTTTTGTCCGTGTGGGCCGCGAGGCTGCGGGACGCAATAACAACTCCCGACCATGTAGCGGCGCTAACGCATCGGTCAGTTGTTACTTTAACCAGCTCTATAAATAAGGAGACGCTCGGCTAGCTGGAAACAAACAAGATGGAGAAATATTTAAAACGAAAAAATGAAGAGGACCCCCCGCCAAAAAGGAAATTTTTGCGCCAGTACTATCCGATCATTAAGTACGGCTTCGTAAAAGGAGGTAGCGTGTGTGTTAACGCTGGCTAACGAAACACTTAAAACGTCAAAACTACAGCGCCACCTAAAGGCCAAGCATCCGACGCTTGTTGGAAAGACGGTGGAAATTTTTCAAGAGAAAAGAAGATGCAGAAAAGATGGATCGTGTCGCTGACTGGCAACTCTAAAAGTGCACTGAAAGCTAGCTAGCTCGTAAACTGTAAGCGGATTTAGTTTATTGAATTGAATACAAACCAAGAGTGAGATGATTATAAACCTATACAGTGTGTATATATTAAAATTATATTTAATGGGCCCTGGGCCACTCTGTACTGAAAAAAATGGGCCTCAGGGTCAGAGAGGTTAAGAACTCCTGGTCTAGGGTGTCCAGAGGGGATCCAACCTTGTACACTTTTGGGGTTTTTGGTTTTTTTTGGGTCAGCCCATGTCAGGCAGAAACAAGCCGGCCTCTGATTGGCCGGGGAATGTCGTCACTGCGCTTGGAAACGGGAATCAAATCCGCCATTTTCAAAAAAAAAAAAAAAAAAATCTGCAAGAGAGCTAAGTGCTAGCATACTGCTCACAGCTGAAGCGCGTACTTCAGCTCTGTGTACAAAAAGTACTATCAAAATCCATTGAAGGCGGTCAAATAGGACAAATAAAAAAATACACAGCCGGTATGAGACATGGGAGACCGATGTACTACTGCATGGTAGTACTACACATGAGTACTGCGTTATCATCAGAGGTAATACGAGTCAAAGTACACGGCGCAGGAGTTCGGTTAGCGACATTATCATCCCATCATGCAGACGCTGACATTTGGGTGCTGGATAATGCTGCTTTGCTAATGCTAGTTGGCTATTGCTAGTAGTCTACTGCTGGTTGGCTAAAGCTTCTTTAAAAGGCAAGAGCTGATTTTAGCGTCATCCTCGTTCTAACGGCGCCGCGGCGATGCTACCCTCACAGCTTAACAGCAAGTCCGTTAGATGTCTTCACGGCTGATATTTGGACTTTGTTGCCGTGGCGATGCTGTATGAACCCCCCCCCCCCCCGCCGCCCAGATCCCTCATCCTCTGCGCCTGCCGGTAGCGTTACGCTACGCTCGGTTCCGCTCCGGCTGTGAGCGCTGCGCCGCTGGCGTCGTTATTGATTTCCCGCGGCGGCGAAGCACAGAAGTGCCGGAAACAGACTTCAAGAACCGGGGGCCGGAGGTCGTCCTCGTCCCCCCCCCTTGGTTCTCGCTAAGCGTTCCTCTTCATGTCTTATCCAGAACGTCAATACGTGGGCATGTCGGCTGTGAGATTCCCCCCCCATCCCCTCCCCGCGCTCTGCTAGCGCAGGCGGGGTTTCAAAGAGCGCCTTCTTATCCATGACCTTTCCCAGAACGTCAACATGCTGGTCACCATGCATGTCGTCGTAGAGGTGGCGGGGAGGGGGGGGGGCTCGCTAGTAGTAGTACGACCCGATGTACCAGCCTCTTACGGAGCGTCAGTGTCTGATGTGAGATGAACACGCCGTGACTGTGAGCCTCCTCCCTTATCGGACCGGGTTCCAGATGGTCAGCAGAAGCTACAAGGATCTCCATGAACCACCAACAGCAGTAATAAGCAGCAGGAGTCGTCGCTAGCAATGCGGCTAAAACTACAAGAGCAGCAGGGGCGGGATTAGCCAAGGCGCCAACCATGGTGGGTAGCTTGGGCGACTAGCCAGTGGAGGGGGGCGGGGGAACCCCTGGAACCCCTGGAACCCCTGGAACCCCTGGAACCCCCGGAACGGTCCGCTGCATTTGCTTCCTGTTTAACGGCGGTGACAGGAAGCAGTACCGCCTCCTGCGCGGCGGCTAAAGGGTTTATTTCCCGAGGTCTGTTTGCTCAGTGGGAGTGGGGGGGTGTTGGGGGTGTTGGGGGGGCGACCATATGTCCACGCCGCTTGTGTTTGTAGTGGGATTTAACGGCAGCAGGGCAAGTTTGCGCTTTTAGCACGGGTGTGTTAGCGGCGCCGGGTGGGAAGGGGGCGGGGCTAGTGGGCCCCCGTGGTCATGTGACATCGCCGTCCTGTCTGACGCCCCCCCCCATCCACCCCAAAGGCTGGAAATATGATTTCCCGCTAGGCTACCTCCCCCCCCCTTCCACCGCCACCACCTCCCGCCGCCGCTTTTTAGCAACGCAACTTCCACTCCGACCTGAAATGAATGAAAATGACATTAAAAAAAGAAAGAATAAAAATCCGCAGGGGGGCGGAAAAGCCACCGAAGTCATTTACAGACGGAAGGAACCAACGTGTCCCACCCCGGGGGGGGGAAGGGAAGGGAAGGGGGGGCGTTTTAAGGTTCTTCATTTGAGCCTCGCCAATTTTCTACATGAATGAGAGAAAGGGAACAGAGCAATCAATCAACGTCCTGTCGCCGAGCGGGGCTAACAAGCTTCCTGCCGGGGAGGGGGGGTAAGAAGGGGGGGTAAGAAGGGGGGGTAAGAAGGGGGGGGTTCCGCCGCCGACACACCCGGGGACGGCAATTTGCTGCTGCGCCAGAAGTTCTGGGATTTTTCATGTCGGATGATTGTACGAGGCCCCTCCCTTCACACTTCAAGGACAGCCGAGGTGCTTAGAAGCGCAGAGGTCGCCGTGGAAACCGTTAGCCCGACCGACCACGCCGCCGCAGGGAGTGGGCGGGGTTAAGGTGCAAGGGGAGGCGGAGCCTAACAAGGCCTGCGCGGGAGCGGAATCTGGACGCTCCACCTGCTCAAGGTCGGGCGTCAAGAACGTACGGATTCACCTCGCCGGTTCTAGAGCGGCGCCCGCCTGTCCTGATTGGACGACGGCGCCGGCTGTCCTGATTGGACGACGGCGCCTTTTGGGAAATTCAACTCTCGTGACGTAAAGAAAATAACTTCCACGGCGGGAAACATCTCTAATCCCACCCCTCCTCATCTCGCCATCATCCAGGGAAGTCCGAGTGCACGGTTACTTCTACCGGAGTTCTGGAAGTCAGAGGAGCGTCGTGCACAGCGGCGTGCACAGCGGCGTGCACAGCGGCGTGCACAGCGGCGTGCACACACGGGCTGTTTGCAGCACAAGCACTTCAAGTGCGGGTGGTAATTTAATCCGTGAGAATAAAAGGACCAAATGCCTTTCTCCGGCCGACCGTCGTGTGTGTGTGTGTGTGTGTGTGTGTGTGTGTGTGTGTGTGTGTGTGTGTGTGTGTGTGTGTGTGTGTGTGTGCGCACGTAATCCCCTCGGCTTTATCTCGCAAAAGTCGGAGATAAATTGATTTCTCCGGACAGGAAGGGGGGGATTAGCAAAAAAAAAAAGACTAAAAGATGATCTTTTAACTCGGCAGTGAGTACTATGAAGAGCGGTGGAAGTACTTCCTCCTCAGGAGGGGGATTTAATTCTTAAAATAAGAATAAAATAAAATACCTGATCTGATCGACGGCCTTGAATGATTGGAGAAAAATGAGAGAAAAAAAAAAAAAAAAAAAAATCGAAATGGTTTGCGCGGTGATGCTATTACACTGATTGTTGTTATTACGCGTGTAATAGTCATTTATTAACGTGTAATAACACATTGACACTTTTCTTTCCTCTTGCACGCAAACAATAAACCCGTCCGCCATTTTGACTTCCATCATGGCTGCTCATCTCACCACCCACGGCGGCTTACGGGATTTTTTTTTTAACACGCAAATCCGCATGGCGCTGATTTATTTTATTTCAATTTTTATATTCTTACAAAAGCCGACCCTCTCAGCGCAGTGTGTGTGTGTGTGTGTGTGTGTGTGTCGGGGGGATTATCCAAATCGCCACGCTCTTCTCATATGTCTGCATTGTGGTGCAAAACGCGCAGGCAGGCAGTTGGTACGTTCCATGGCGGGGGGGAGGTGAGCGATCCAAGCCTGTTTTTATTTCCCCAATCGGGGAACGAACCATTAAACTCCGTTGAAGGGGGGAAAAAAATGGACTGACCTGACTTTACTGTTTCTGCAGTCTCCGGGGTCAAAGGTCATTTCTAGCAGAATTTTGGAAGTACTTCTGAGTTTATCTACGTATTTTAAGGCGGAGCGTGTCTCCGCGGCGCCCGAGTGATGCAACGGCGTGCAACCTCAGGATCAAAGGGTTCGATCTCCGAGCGCCCCCCCCCCCCCCCCTCACCTGGGTCAGGTGACCCGCGGGGGGGGGGGGCACCCGGGACCCGCATCAAAAAAGTCGAGCGGAAGCCGCCGTCGCCGCGGAAACAGGGAGAAAAAGTTTCACCCGGAGCCGAAAAGTTGGAAGGACTCGCAATACAGCGCTTCCTGTTCCCGTCACGTTTCCATGACGACCACAGAGGGTCAAAACAGGAAAGGGAGGCCAAGCCCACCGCCGCGGAAAACACCGGATCTGTGGTTACTTAGCAACATAAACCCCGCCCTGATATCATATCTGATGATGTCATCATATCTGATGATGTCATCAGAACCATAACAGCGGGCGGTTCGGGGGCGGGAACGAGGAGGGTTGGGGTCATGTGATCACATGGTGGGGGGTCAGGGGTCGAACCACCCAGCTGTGTGACGGTCGTCACACACACACACACACACACACACACACACACACACACACACACACACACACACACACACACACACACACACACACACACACACACCAGGAGAGGATCCCTCACTGTTATGCCTTGAGGCCTCTGTGAGTGTGTGTGCTTCTTAGTGTCAATGTGTGTGTGTGTCTGTTTGCTGTGTGTGTGCGCGTTTCTGTGATTGTGTGTGTGTGTGTGTGTGTGTGATTGCATGTGCGTATGTGTGTGTTTGCATGTCTGTGCGCGTGTGTTTGGGTACATGCATTCGTGCGCATGTGTATGTTTGGGTGTGTGTTTAGGTATGGTTGTATGCGTGCGTGCATGTGTGTGTGTGTGCATATGCATGTGTGTGCTTCTTAGTGTGTGTGTCAGTTTTCTGTGTGTGTGCGCATTTCTGTGATTGTGTGTGTGTGTGTGATTGCATGCGTGTATATGCATATCTGTGCGCGCGTGTTTGGGTACATGCATGGGTGCATATGTGTGTGTGTGTGTGTATGTATGTTTGTGTGCAAGTGTGGGCGTGTGTGTGTATGTGTTTGTATGCATATGCATGGGTGTGCACATGTATGTGTATGTGTGTGTGTGAGCCAATAACAGACTGGTGTGTAGAAGCTGCAGGTGGACCAAACCCATCCAGTCAATAACAGCTTCGGACCGTTCCATTCTCCCCGCCTGGCGGGGGGGGACGGGGGAAAAATATAAAAGTTGGTTTGTTCCGAGGCTGTGCAGAGATGGAGGGATCCGTGTTATTACCATCAATAATGCAGTAAGTGGCCTGGTCTGATAAGACCTGTTACATATCACACACACACACACACACACACACACACACACACACACACACACACAGGTCCTGTCAGGAAGACGGAGTCGGCGTCACATCAAACGCCCCCCCGCCCTTCTCATCTCAGCATCTGGAGCAAATTGAAGGTGATTTTCAATAACTGCTCCTACGAGCGGGAGCGGGCGGATCAAAGCTGCTCCGCCCCAACGCCGCCGCCGCCGCCGCCACCGCTTCAAGCAGGCCGACCGGCGTGCACGTGCACAGGACGCCTGCACGTGCACGCCGGTGAAATTGAAATCCCCTGACAGGGGGGAGGAAAAAAAAAAACAAGAAAAAAAAACAAGCTTTTTTGCATTTATATCTCAGGAAAATATGGTGTGTATGTGTGTGTGTGTGTGTGTTTGTGTGTGTGTGTGTGTGTGTGTGTGTGTGTGCACCACAGCAGACGGAGGACATCACATACCTATCAAATAGAAATGCAAGCGTTCACTCCACGACCAGGTGTGGAGGAGGAACCCTGGGGTTGAGGAGGAACGTCCTAAACATTCACCTGCTCAGTCACACGTCTGGACAACGCAGGGTCTCCATGAACCTCCTGCATGTCTGGAGGAACCTGGAGAACCCTGAGGAACCCCACGCAGGGAGAACATGGAGACCAGGGAGCTTCTCAGTGGGAGGAGGAGCTAACTGCTGCTCCGCCGTGCAGCTTCATAACATACAGGTATTCCATAATATATGATATGATTATATATATATGCATGTATCAGAATGTGATGAATACATTATTAGATAATAATAAATGTATTATTTATAAAAAGAAAAGGCAGATATCTGCGTTCTCCTCCTCTGAAGGAACACTCATGGAGAAACATCTAATCTCCTGCTTTATTTTCCTTTTCTTGATTAAACCTCCTCTAAGACAGGATTTTTATTGCACTTGGGTTAAGAATAATAAGGAGAGTCACACACACACACACACACACACACACACACACACACACACACACACACACACACACACACACACACACACACACACACACAGTCATTAGTGAAACAGCCCATCGCAGTATCATAATATCTTTTGTCCTTATTTACCCTCACTTGTTTTATTTTTTTAAATGTATCTCTTTATTGTTTTTTTCTTATTTCTGTGTATTTATTTGTATCATTTAATGTATTCAAAATTATTTCATTTATTTATTTATGGCCTCTAAATATTTTTTTCTTTAAACTAAAACTACTTTAAACTAAACTTTATTAAACACATTACAGTATCTTAACATCCGTTGTCCTTATTTACCCCCATTTTATTTCTTTTTATCATTTATGTATTTATAACATTTCATTAATTTGAAATTATTTCATGTATGTTTTACATACATGTTTACATGTTTACATGTTTTATGTTTATGTCATGGCTCTAAATATTTTTTCCTTAAAACGTATTTTTTTCTCTTTTTTTACCTCTCTTTTTGCATAAATGACTCAGGAAAAAAAAAAAAGGAAATAAAAGTTTCAAATGCCAGAGTCCCCTCTCTCACACACACACACACACACACTAACACACACAACCAAACACACACACACACACCTGGAAACCCATCTCTTAGTATCATTCCAGTAATAACCGCTGACTGCCACGACCTGTCCGCCATATTTAGTACCAAACAGTGCGGGAAGTAAAGGAAGCGCACACACACACACACACACACACACACACACACACACACACACACACACACACACACAGGCGCTGCACTTCTGTGTTTACAATGTGGAATAAAGGGATGATTCCAGCCGGTGCTTTTATTCTGAAAGGGTTTCTCTGCACTTCCTGTCAGACGTTATTATTTTGTAAACGCCGTTTGTTTGTATTTTGAAAACCGCCATTTTCCTCGCCGCCTCCCGGCGAGCTGCGACAGGAAGGAGCTCTACAAAATAAGAGCTCGACGAGGAAAGCCGGCGGCCCCTGAAGGCCTCGCGGCGCCAGCGGTGGCTAATTGAGAGGAGAGGGTGCAGCTAATTGAGGAGGGAAACTAATCCGAGCGGCGGCGGCGGCGGCGGCGCCACCTGGCGCGCCGCCACGCATCAGGTGGGCGAGTAAATCGCATGCAAAGCCGCGTCCCGTGACGAATCGCCGACGAGCCCCTGGGCTTCAGCACATTGTTCCAGATCAGGGGGTGTCGAACGTTCGGCCCGCGGGCCGGTACTGGCCCGCCAGGAGCTGCTCTCCGGCCCGTGGAATAAATCTACAATTTGAAATAATACATAAAATTTATGAACTGCTTTTAAATAAAAATGCAGTTCTTGTATTGTCTGCTAGCGCTGCGCTGTTTTAATGACTCACAACTTGCAGCAACGCAGCTGTAAATAGTATTTTTACTTCTTGTTAGAAATGTAGCTGCGCTGCCGTTTGGCCCCGACACCCTCATCGGCAAGATGTTGTCAAAAAAGAGAAAAATGAACGTGCCGTGCAGGGTTTTCCAAGAAAAATGGACCACTTCTTATTTGTTGGTGGAGGTTAATAAGAAACCTGTATGCTCGGTGTGGATGCAGGCGTGGAGAAAAATAAAACAAAATGCACGGAGAAGTGAGAAGACACAACTGAAGCACAGTGTTGTTGAAATTGCGCTTATTTTTCTTCAAGATTTATCATTTACCTGTTCTCCTTTACAATAAAACAAAGGAAAAATTAGTGTTACTTCGAGGTGATTATATTATTTTACTGGTCCGGCACCCTTGACATCAAATAAGGCCGTATGTGGCCCCCGAAACAAAATGAGTTTGACACCCCTGAACTGGACGCTCTTATTTAAATATAACCGCCGGCCTCCGCCGGGTTCTACTTCCTGTTTCTTTGACTTCCAGGTTAAAAAAAAAATCGACAGACCGGAGGAGCACTTCCTGTGGGGGCGGGGCTTTGCAAGGTTGGCACCGATGGGAAACACCCCTCCATCCGTGAATGGTACCTTCCAGGAGCCAAACCTCCTTTTTGTCCATCTGGTTCCTCCTGGACTCTGATTGGTCCGTACCACCATTTGGGCCGAGCCAATGGGAGGGCGGGGGTCGCAATGGTTGGGTCCAGTTAGCTCATGCTAGCTTAGAACAACACCTCCAACCCACCCCCGCCCCCTTTCCGCACTTGGTTCCACCCAATTCTGCTGAGAACCTCAGAATCCGCCATCTTTTCTACCTGTATTCGCTTTCCTCTCTCTTCCCTGATTGGCTGTTCAGGAGCCGTGCACGGAGGCTAAATGTGTGCGCCCGTCTGTGCGACCGCCATCCGGAACAATCCGCCGGACCCACAACGCCTTAATGGCGCGGGGAACCCATAACGGCTGGCTCGATGGCACCTGGCGCCGGGCGACGCCGGGAAATGGCGCCGTTCGGGGAACGCTTACGCCCTCGCCATCGGCCGTGACTGACGTGAAGCTAATACGTTAGCCGTAACGATAACACCCCCGCCCTCCCTAGTGACTGCCGGAGTCATTTCTAACACTGTGCAGCCCGAGTGTGTAAATCACCTCTCCTGTGTGTGTGTGTGTGTGTGTGTGTCATGCGCACGTCCTGTGATTTACCGGTGACACATCTCGACCCCGCCCACCGCCGCCGCCGCCGCCGCTAATACACTGATGGATAGCCCAGTTAGCATTACTCATACCTCAAAATTGAAACGGCGCCCTCCTCAGAACCCCCTCCGGTCATGTGACACCAATTCCAGGTGTTATGTTGCATGCACACACACACACACACACACACACACACACACACACACACACACACACACACACACACACACACACACAACTGATATGGACCTACTTGCTATTTGTTTTTCTGATAGCAGGGATCTTCTATAAGCCAGAACTTAAAAACAGGTCTCTGAGGTTTAAATGAGTTTTGTCACACACACACATACACACATGCAAACACACACACACACACACACACACACACACACACACACACACCTTTAATTGCAGGGCTTTACAAATGGAGTATTAAGTCAATTTGCTGTCTAAATGCACGGTGAACTGGATTTGAACGGATAAATCCAGCCCCTGCGCAGCGGTTAGCGCCGCCCGCTCAGCACGCAGCACCCTGCGCCCGCCCGCCCCCGCCGCTCCGCACGCCGCCGTCGGTTTTATTATGCAAATGTCACCGCCGCCATCACCGCCGCGCAGGTAGACGGATTCACAACTCGTAACCAATGATTACCTTAATCCGTCCGGCAAAACAAACTGCAGATGAGTTATGCAAATGCTACATCTGTTTCTGCCGGCGCCATTTCCCGCGCACTCCCCCCCCCCCCCCCCCGCCCCCCCCCCCCCCCCCCCCCTCCCCCCCCCCCCCCCCCCCCCCCCCCTCCAACCCGACCATCGCCGCCGCCCTGGAGAACGGGTCGGCGTGGTGCCAGTCCAGCACGTCCGGGGTCAGGGGTTAACAGTTTTTTTTTTTTTTTTTTTCGATGAGCGAAAAGCTCGCTAATGGCCGGCGCTAGCCCGAGGTGCAACTTAAAAACGTCAATACACAAATGGAAAGGGTCGGACGTCGAGCCGGTCCGTCTCCATAGCAACGGAGGTCACGGGAAAGGCCGGCGTTCCTTTACGGGCTACTTCCTGGTTGGGCTGCTGCGGTGCTAACGCCTGAGCTAACGCCTGGTTCTTAGCAGCGCTCGCTTTGACTAATGAAGAATACTGCAGCTGAATAATTAGCGGGGGGGGGGGGGGGGGGGGGGGGGGGGTCGTGTCAATCATTTATTTGCCGCCGTTTCAGGCGGGAAGAGAATTAATAATAAAAATAAACTAGCGGATCTGTTTCCTGGGCTAATTCTGGGCGATGGATGGGCTCTGACAGCGCTCCCCGGCGCCGCCGCCCTCCATGCTTAAAGACGGAAATGCTAATACACTTTTTTTTTTTTTTTTTTCGTGGGCGGGACGACGGGATTGGTCGGTTCCAGGCGCAGCCCCCCCCCCCAACCGAACCCCCCGACCCTGGAAACACCTGATCCAGGAGGGTATTTGATCATCAGTGATTTCCATCCATTTGCTAAAACTTGTAAATGATGCTGCGACAGAGAGAGGCGCCTGTGTGTGTGTGTGTGTGTGTGTGTGTGTGTGTGTGTGTGTGAGAGAATTCTAATGGGGTTCAGGGTTTGGGCAATGGGCAGCAGCGTGACCTCTGACCTCTGAGCAGGATGGATGTGATGGCAGATGGATGGGAAGACACCAACGTCCCCACCTTTCCTCCTCCCTTCCTTCCTTCCAACTTCCTCTTTCCTGGTTCTTCCTCCCTTTCTCCCCCTTCCTCTTTTCTTCCTCCTTCCTTCCTTCCTTCCATCGTTCCTTCTTTCTTTCTCTTTCTTTCTTTCTTTCTTTCCTCCTTCCTTCCCCCACCTTCTTCCTTCTCTTTACAACTTCTTCCTCCCACCCTCCTTTCCTCCTTCCTTCCTTCCTTCCTTCTTTCTCTTTCCAACTTTGTCCTCCTTTCCTTCCTCCTTCCCTCCTTCCTTCCTTCCTTCCTTCCTCCTCTTTACAACTTCTTCCTCCCACCCTCCTTTCCTCCTTCCTTCTCCTCCCTTTCCTCCTTCCTTCCTTCCTTCCTTCCTTCCAACTTCCTCTTTCCTCCTCCCTTTCCTTCTTCCCTTCTCCTCCTTCTTACTCCTCCTTCCTTCCTTCTCCTCCCTTCCCTCCATATTCCTTTTTCCTACTCCTTCCTCCCTTTCTTCCTCCCTCTCTTTCAGGACCTCCTTTGGCAAAACAAACCAAGGAGAACCATGGAAGCACCAAAGCCAGAGTCAATGTTCTTGTCCCTCCTTCACCCATCCAGAGCATCCAAACATCATAACCAACTAACTCACGGTGAGTTAAAAAACTAACCCGAGGTGCAAAAGTCCAAAAATACCTATCTTGTGACAGAGAACAACAAAGAACAATGAGGAGTTCGTTGGAGAACCTTCAGAGAACCCTCCTTCTCAATGTGCTGGGAGCGGAGAGGGAAGGTAGGAGAACGTCTGAGCGGAGAACCAGACCTCCTGGAGAACAAAGGTCAGGATAGTAAGAGGAGGACGGCCATGTTGACGGATGGGCCGGCGCCGTGGTGATTCCACCTCCGAGTTCATCTCTGACCTCGGTGTCACAGTTGAAGCATCAACTCAGAAGATTAACATCTGCACACACACACACACACACACACACACACACACACACACACACACACACCCGACCTTCACCTCCCTCCACCCACGGTCTGAAACACAGCGCTCGCTCCTTCAGACTCAAACATCACTGCAAGCATGATCGCGTGTGGAGCAACAACGTTAGCATGTGCTATATAACACTCATTCATTCATTCTTTGGAGTGCTGTGATTGGACAAGAGGCGGGTTCACCCTGGGTCGACCAATCAGAGGGCCTCATATAGAGACATACATCCATTCACCCTCTCATTCACACGTCAGAGAGGCGAGCTGACCAGCTGATTCGCTGATCCTCAGCAGGGACACAAACAAGTGATTCGAATACCGGATGAATCATGACTCACGAGTCAGTCCACCAACTGAATCAATTTGAACGGTTCGTCCGCGGCTCGAACGTCTAAGCCTACGTCTCTGCCTCGCCGCCGGTTTCCCAAACCCCTCCCCAACGCTCCGTCCATCCGTCCGATAATCTGGATTCCGCCCGGCGACAGGCCCCCGGTCGCCGCTCATCCCGCTGCATTAACGGGGGAAGCTAATCTTAATTAATGCTAATGCAAGTCAATGACGACCGCGAGGAGCAGCCGCTAATGCGCTTCGGCAATTAACCTAATATTTACTGGCGGTGACTCTCGGGGGGTTTGGGGTTGGGGGGGGGGGGGGTCTTATCACCCCCCCGCCCTCCTGCACCCCCCCTCTGAGACTGATAAACCCGCAGGCGGCTCATTAACGGGGGAAGCGGCGCTGAGATGTGACGCTAATGTGGTTTTGCACTGATATGAACCTCCAAACACGACTTTAGCATCCGGAGAACCTCGGGAACCCAGCGTTTATCATACAACCCGTGGTGGAACCCGGGGGGAACACGTTCCCTTCTTCACGCTACTCCAGAAGATACAGGTTTGACCTCTATTGGCGATCGGCAGGTCGGACTCTACTGGTTCGGCGCCACCAGGTTCTCCACGTTCTCCTGCATGGGTTCTATCTATGTTCTCCTGCCTGGGTTCCCCCTCCACGTTGTCCATGTTCCACCTCTTTCAGTCACATTGTCCACTGAAGACTGAAGGTTGGAAGTTCTCTGCATGACTGACGGCTGAACCGGATAAGCTCCGCCCCTCGCCCCCTCATCCACGGCCGTGATTGGCTCCAGGTGCCGCCAGTCAACCCTGGAACATTACACCCGTGTTTTCCAACGACAACAAATAACCGGCTGAGCGTTAGCATAGGCGTGATGCTTGTTGCCGTAGTAACCACTTTTGTTTTGTTTCCCCCCGTGTCGCCGAGGTCACATGGTCTGCCGGGTCCAGGAAGTGGACCGTCGTGAAACACCGAGAATAAATAACCCGCTCCGAAACGTCGGGCCGCCGCCCGACAACCACTTCCTGTCAAGGACCGGCGCATCATTTCCACCGCCGTCAACACGCCTCGCCGACCAATTTGTCGGACGGCGTGCACCGAGGACCTGTCGGAGAAGCGAGGAGTGGAGAGACCTTGGGTTTTTTTTCAAGTCTGTAAACAGACAGACTAGTTTAACACACACACACACACACACACACACACACACTCATACAATAGCAGCAGCGGTTGAAGAATTAATGAAGCGGCGGGGCGAGAGTGACGGCGAGCGAGACGCAAAAAAGTGGCGAGCCCTCTTTTAATCTTAGCTGTAAACCATGAACTCCAAAAACAGAAGAGGAGCAAACACTGCTGACGGGGACGGCGGCGAAGACGCTGTGATGAAAAATAAATGAGAGCGATATGGAGCAGATGCAAAGGATCCGTGGGTGGGGGTCGGAAGGGGAGCGCGTGGACCACCGCCCCGGATTCAAAGGAGAAGGTTTCAAAAGAGGCGAAACAACAGTCAACAAGGCCACTGTCAGCGGGCGCCATCATTGGACCGCCGTCATTGGCCATTCTTGGGTTGCTATCATTGGGGGGTATCATTAGGGTGCCGTCATGAAGCTGCCATCACAGGGAAACCATCGTGAAGCGACCATCACAAGGCAACGATCATTGGGCAACCATCAAGGCAACCATCACAGTGCAACCATCATGAAGCTACCATCATTGGGCAACCATCATGAAGCTACCATCACAGTGCAACCATCATGAAGCTACCATCATTGGGCAACCATCATGAAGCTACCATCACAGTGCAACCATCATGAAGCTACCATCACAGTGCAACCATCATGAAGCTACCATCACAGTGCAACCATCATGAAGCTACCATCATTGGGCAACCATCATGAAGCTACCATCATTGGGCAACCATCATGAAGCTACCATCATTGGGCAACCATCATGAAGCTACCATCACAGTGCAACCATCATGAAGCTACCATCATTGGGCAACCATCATGAAGCTACCATCATTGGGCAACCATCATGAAGCTACCATCATTGGGCAACCATCATGAAGCTACCATCACAGTGCAACCATCATGAGGCTACCATCATTGGGCAACCATCATGAAGCTACCATCATTGGGCAACCATCATGAAGCTACCATCATTGGGCAACCATCATGAAGCTACCATCACAAGGCACCCATTATTGGGCCGTCATCACAAGGTGGGCATGATTGGGGTACCATAACTGGCTACAACCATAGGACCGCCATAATGGAGAAACCATTACAGGGCCACCATCAAGGAGCACCCATCATAAAGCTACTATCATTGGAGGGGCTTATTTTGGCTGTCATCACAAGGCCGCCATCATTGGTCTGGCACCCTGGGGCCACCTTCACAGGGTAACCATCCCTGGGCCACCATGAAGTGGCCACCATCATGAAGCTACCATCATTGGGTCACCATTACAAGGCCATCATCATTGGGGCAGCTTTATTGCGCCACCATCATGAAGCTACCATCACGATGCCACCACCATGGGGCTGTACCACTGGGCCACCACCATGGGGCTGTACCACTGGGCCACCACCATGGGGCTGTACCATTGGGCCACCACCATGGGGCTGTACCATTGGGCCACCACCATGGGGCTGTACCATTGGGCCACCACCATGGGGCTGTACCACTGGGCCACCACCATGGGGCTGTACCATTGGGCCACCACCATGGGGCTGTACCCCTGGACCTCCACCATGGGGCTGTACCATTGGGCCACCACCATGGGGCGGCCATCACTGGCCATCATTTACTTACATTAAAAAAATCAAGTAAGCATTACTGCAATCAAAGAAGCGCCTCTTCACATCTCACTTCCCTTCAACCCCTGCCTTCTTCTTTTTCTTCTTCTATTTCTTCTTTTGCACAAAGCACCTGCTTTATCTCCTGGTGAGAAAGAAGGCCTGACCCCAAGTACCAAACATATTTCAGGTCTGCTAGCTAGCTATGCTATCTCCCTCACCGACCCGCCCCCTGTGGGGGTTCAAAGGGGTTGTGAGGCTCCAAGGGCAGGTGGTGCTCCTGCTCCCCCCAGGAGGGATAGTCAACCCGCGGACCGTGAAACTGAAAAGCCCTGATCCAGCTGTGGCTCTTTTTTGCTTGCTGTTTCCCATCTTTCTTTCTTGTCAGTTCTCCACGGCGGGGGGTGGAGGTGGAGGTCCATGGTGGAGGTGGAGGTCCGGGGTGGAGGTGGGGGTGCTGTAGCTCCAGCTCACAAATGGGAAAAAAACAAGAAAAAAAAAAAGACTGACTGCAGCGGCGCCGGCAGCGTCTAACCCCAGCAACCCTCCCCCGCTAATCCGGGAGAAAATGGTTCGGTCCAAAGTCAAACTTCTGTTGCCACGGTTACATGGAACTTCACTGCGGGCATCTCCGAACCCCGCGAGGAGGTTCTCGCAGGAGCGAAGTAGTTGTACTCACTTGCTAAAGGTCCCGCACCTGCTCCAGCACCCATGCTATTATTAGCTTCTCCAAGCCGAACACAAGAACCAGGGCTCTGCAAGGTTCTAAGAACCGTCGGATTCTGGTTCCTCCTCCCTAGAAAATAACCTGCACTCCTAACAAGCTGTCAGGGTTCAGAACAAGAGCAGGTCCTTCAGCAGGTCTTCATGACGAGGTCATAGGAGGTCAACGACCTGATCGCCATTGGGTGATTGATTGGGTTCTCGAAGAACCTCATAAAGTTCAGAATAAACTGCTCCTTATTTGTCCTGCATCTGATTGAGGAGTCAGAACCTTCATGGAGGTCCTGCTGGAAGGGTCAGTAGCCAATCACAGCTGAGATCAGAGCAGGAGGCGGGGTTTAAGCCCGGCACATACGCTGTCAATCACAGTCACGTTCAATCATTTGCAACTACACTTTAGAACCTTCGGTAAGAGGAAGAACCTGAGAGAACCCACACAGGAGAACGTGGAGAACATGGAGGCTTCCAAGGTAGGAACCAGGAGAACACCAACGTCCAAGCAAAGAGAACCCTGGCAGGAGAACATGCGCGGAAAACAAAGAGAACCACACCAAGAGAACCCAGGTAGGAGGAGAACATGGAGAGAACCCAGGAAGAAGAATGTGGAGAGAACCCAAGCAGAAGAACATGGAGAGAACCACAGTTGGAGAAGAACTTGCAGAGCACCCAGGTAGGAGAACTTTGAAAAAACCAAGGTAGGACAACTTGGATTGATCCAAGGCAGGAACCAGGAGAACATGAGACTCCATGCAAAGAGAACCTGGCAGGAGAACATGGAGAACCCAAGAAGGCCCAGTGGAGAACCTCGAAACAGAAGGTGGAACGTTCCCTGCCGTCACGTCCAGTATTATCTCCTCCAGGTTCCTCCACAGGGGGTTCCAGGAGACCTTCCTCACACTGCGTTTGGTCCGACTGACACCCGAACGTTCTCCGCAGAACCTCCACCTGGTTTCCATGACGATCGCTCTCCACAACACTTCTTTTTTCTTTTTTCCCCCTGTAGAGCCATTATCCCAGGAGCTGGAGCGCGACTGCCATCCCAACGGGTGATTACCATGCACGCCACCGCCAACGCCGTATCCATCTTAACCACAGACTGTTTATCACCGCGCACACACACACACACACACACACACACACACACACACACACGTATTCATTCCTTGCGAGGCCCCGCCGTGTCAACAATCGCGGCGCGAATACTCGGAGCGAAGTAATACCGCAGAAAAAAAAAAAAAAAAAAAAAAAAAAAAGTCGTGTTCTCGCCGGCGAAGAAGTGTGTTTCCTCGTCTTCCAGTTTCCCGCCGAGCTTCTGATTCCCCCCCCCCCCTCCTCGCCATCCCCCCCCCTCCTCCTCCGGTCCTGCCGGATTACCTTCATCTGCTGAACGCCGTCCTGATTGCGCGTCGGGTTCTTCTGTTAGCTTTATTAAAATTTCATTTCTGCAGTAATTAAGCAAAGCGCCACTTCTTTTTTTTTTTTTTTTTTTTTTTTTTATTATTTCTTTTTTTTTTCTCTCTCTTCGAGGGAGGGAGGGTGGTTTGGGGGGGTGCGGGTCTGAAAACGCGGGCGCATTAATTAAACATGGCGTCTTGTAAATAGAGCGAGCGGCGGTTGTAATTGCGACAGCGCAGCGTCAGGGAAGAATGGCGCGTTGGAGGCATGCTAATAAATACGCCGCGGTGGGGGGGCGGGGGGGGGAGGTGGAGAACACCCACACACACACACACACACACACACACACACACACACACACACACACACCTGAGAAACCGAGATGGCGTGGAAGCTTTGGTCTCCAAGCATGGTAGCTAACATCTGTTAGCGCATATGGCGTTGGGTTGGAGGTGGCGCCTCCCAATGGCGTGCTGATTGGACGCCGGGCCTCCACGGGCGCTCGGTTGGAGGCGACGCCGGCGCCCGCTACGCTCGGCAGCCTCCAAGATGTCCGCAACGAGCGGCGAGGGATGGAATCCAAATGGAAACAGGGTAATTCCGCTAGCTCGCTCTAAAGAGACAGCTTTTTTTTTCTAATGGCTCCGCCCACTCACCCCATTGGGTAAACCGTAATGGCCTCCAACCTGTTCGCCGCCATAATGGCCGTATGTTTGGAGGCCGGCAGATGTTCGCTTAACCTTCCGCCGACTGGCCGCGAGCCCGGATAGGTGGGTTAACGACACGTCCCGCAAAATAGTTCCTCCGGCGGCGGGCGATCTTTCAGCCGAACAGGAAGTGAGAGTGTTTTCACATGCGGCGCTTTTGACTAAGTAGTCTTTCCAAACGGCGCCCGCCGCCACGTAACCCCGACCCCGCCCACCCCTCGACTGACAGCAGCCGGCCTAATTACATCTGTCGGTTCGTCCCGTGTAAAAAAAAAAAAAAAAAATACAGAAAGGGAAAGAATTAAATTGGGAGCGCTGCCGGTGCTAAATTAGGTCACGGCGAATTAAACTCTGGAGGGCTTTTATTTTGAAATGACACACAAAGGTAGTAATTGGCTGGCAGCTAGCGCTTCGCACAAAGGCGGACGTCGGTGGTCACGGCGAGCGCTGAGCTGATTATCTGCGGGGTGCTGGGGGGCGCAGCTGTCAGCTGATCGCCCAGAACAAAAGAAGCACGGGTCAAAGGTCAAAACACCATGTTTTGTTTGTCTACATGACGCTCAGGTGGGCGGTGGATCTGAAAGTGGTTAGCGGTTAGCCTGTTAACTAGGACGGAGGGGTTTGGCTTAAAGGCTCTTTAGGCCGGCTTGAATTTGTCTCGGATGCATATGAAAGCTATCAGCTGTTAGCTGCGTTGAATAGCATGCACGGACTCATGGCTCATTAAGCTGCTGAGAAGGGGGCGGGGCTTCATATTGGCACGCATCCACAGGCTATTAGCGGTTAGCCGCCTTGACTAGCATGGAGGGGCTCTGCGCATCAGCGGCTCATTAAGCTGCTGTGAAGGGGCAGGGCTTCACCTTTGCACGCCCTTGAAAGCTATTAGCTGTTAGCCGTCTTGACTAGCATGCACAGACTTGGCACATGTAGGGCTCATTGGGCTGCTTCAAAGGGGGAGGGGCTTCATCATCGCACGCATATGAAAGCTGTTAGCGGTTAGCCGGCTTGACTAACACACAGACTTGGCGCACACCGGGCTCATTGGGCTGCTTCAAAGGGGGCGGGGCTCCATCTTGGCAGGCATCCGAAAGCCGTTAGCGCCTAGCTGCACTGACTAGCATGCACAGATTTACAGCATAAACACCTCCTTTGGCTGCTGCGAAGGGGGCGGGGATACATCTTGGCATACATCCGAAAGCTATTAGCGGTTAGCCACGCTGACGAGCGTGCAGGGGCCGGGCTCAAATGGCAGCTTTGGAAGGGGGCGGGGCTTAATGTGGGCACGCCGCGCCGATCGAGGAGAGGGAAAACAAAAAAGGATTTGCTCGAATACCCCCGGATCGTTCAGAAAGTCGTTGTTTACATCCTGTCACGGCTAAAAACACATCGTTAAGTCTTACTTTGGCGGGCAGAGGAAGCGGTTTCCCGGGCTGTCGGACGTCCGGAGCGACGGGATTAGGATTATTTTCCGGGAGCTTTTATTTACTTTCCCCGATCCGGCCTCTGATTTCGCTCACTGACAGTAACAAACGACTCCTCCTCCGCGGCGCTAACGCTATCAACGCTTCATCGCCTTCTCCCCCGGCTGCGCTACCAGCGCGCCACACACACACACACACACACACACACACACACACACACACACACACACACACACACACACACGGAATCTGAAAACAGAATCAGCTCGACCTTTAGGTTCCACGTTCCCGAGTCTAGAAGGTAAACAATCACAGAAAGTATTTCTTTTCGTGTTATCGCTGCCGTTTCATCACCTCCTGGGACACTGGGCCGGGGGGCGGGGCTTAACCAACGCCTCATCTGTCAATCATCCCACGGTTAATCCTTTCATTCACACCCTTGGACTATTCAGTGAAGCTGCTGGCCGTGTCTGGACTGCAGGAGGACATTGGAGAACCTGAAGAGAACCCAGGCGAGAGAACATATGGAGAACCCAGGCAGCACAAGACAGGAACCAGGAGAACATGAGATTCCATGCAAAGAGAACGTTTGGAGAATCCAGAAAGGAGATCATGGAAAGAACCCAGGGAGGACAACATGGAGTAAACGGTAAAAGAATCAGGGCATAAAAACCTGGAGAGAACCCAAGCAGGAGAACCCAATTTGAACCTTGGAAGGAGAACCTTGGGAGACCCCAGCTTGGAGAACATCGAGGCTCCATAAATAAACTTCTCCAGCACCCTGGACCTCCATCACTGTGTGTCTGGGGGGCAGAACCGCTGGTGAAGGACATCTGCAGGGGCTTCATTTGAGGAAACAATAGACAATAGGCGCCTCCTGGCAGAACCTGGAGGTTCTCCTGTGGGAGGTGGAGACCCTGCTTATTTAAGGGTTCTGCTGTTCCACGTCGGCATCACACACACAGACGCACACACACACACACACCTGTCAATCATCTCCACCTCTTCATCGCAGCACCAATGTAGCACATCAGCCACCTCCTCCATCACCTTCTGGCCCTCATCGCGGCCCCGTCAGACACCTTCTCCTGTCCCCGTCACCTTCACCTCTTCTTCATCACCTCCTCCACCTGTCACCTGCTAGCTTGTATCTCCTGTCCCTCAACCGTCTCCCTGGCGGCGTCTCATCATCAGCTTAACGTCACTGCCTATTTGAGGAACGCTGCTGAAGACACACACACACACACACACACACACACACACACACAACTGACATTTCTCTCAGACTCGTATCTTTGGAGCCCTGACATGCTGTTCGCATCTGTTTGTCCCAATATAGGAAGTAATCGGATTACATGGGGGGGGGCAGGAGGGGGCGCTGCTACATCTTCTGCAGAAAATGGAACATGGAGGAAAATGGGGCGGCGCCGTTCTTCTTAGAACACGATGAGCACTCCAGGTATAAATATTTGCAGGGTATGACAGGAAGTCCTTGTGGCTTAAGCCCCGCCCCTTCCTCCTGCCCGGTGATGAATGATGGGGATTTATAAGCGTAAATATCACACACCGTCTAGCAGGTCGCGTTCACGGTCGCCCTCCGCCGAACCGGGTCCGGATAAAGACTCCATTAATCGCCGGGCGCTACCGCCAAGACCCGCCTTTACGAGGCAGCTAAGTAGCGGCGGCAGGAAGTGGAGAACGACTACTTATGTAATTTCAAGTACAGAAGAACCCGGCGAGTTTTGCACAAACGGAGATTTGAGCTGCCAACGAGCTCAACACGACGCCGCAACCGTTCCATGTTGTAGCTTAGCAGCGCTGCGTCATTTGTTGTTGTGTTCTACTGTTGTAACGCTTTTTTTGCAGCAAGCTAGCACTTCCAAAAAAGGTTAAGAGTGCCATTGCTAGAGGTGCTAAGAAGTATTTAGGAATTCCAGTGGATGTGGAGAAGGAAATAATAGCTAAAGGTGAGAGTGTTGGTGTTCCAGATGTCTCCAAACACTACAACATGGCTAAGCTAACCATCAGTTAGCTAACCCTCATGATGGCTCCGAAAAGGTTGAGTGCTATTGGGGCAAAGTTAGAGCTCCAGTGGATGTGAAGAAGGATATAATAGCCCTGCAGTGGAGAAGGTTCTCTGTCCTAAACCAGTGTTCTTCTGGGTTCTTCTGGGTTCTCCATCTAGTTCATTGAAGGCTGTATGATTGACAGCTGTCACATAAAGCTAAGCCCCGCCTCCCCCAGACCTCCTCTACTTGTCACCCCCCCTTTTTTTTTAATTTTTTAAATTTTTTTTGTCTTTCCGGCTCTCCCTTTCCGTCGCCCCGGCAACAGAAGCGCTGGCTCACGGCGGAGGTGAATCATGACAGTGAGAAATGAATCGTCACAAGTTCGAACGAATCAGTGGATCGGAGATGGTGCGATTTACTACAACGGCAGGGTCATGGTTTAGGCATTAATGTAACTTTTAAACGTTATTTTTATGAGGATTAAGTTAAAAAGAGAGTGTGTCATTAAAACTACAGCAGAAGGCGGGTGAATTCTGGACAAATGGTCCCTCAAACAGAGTTCTGAGCTGCGAACGAGCCTCAGGGCGCCAACGGACAAACACTACCTTTCCCTGTTGTGGCGTTGTAGCCTAGCGGCAGTCGTGCGTGCTACTCCGAGTTGTTTACATCGGTCGTTGTTGTGTTCTACCGTTATGCTTTATTTCAGTAAGCTAGCGCTAGTGCTAGTGGTGCGAAGTAGAAGTTAGCAATTCCAGCGGCCGTGAAGAAAGAGATAATAGCTAAAGGTGGGAGCGGTGTTGGTGTTCCAGATCTCTCCAAGCACAACAACACGGCTAAGCTAACCATCCGAAGGACAAAGATGCGCTAATGACGGCTGATGTTGCTAATGAATGAAGGAGAGCTAGCTGGAGATAGCGTTAGCAGGGGTCTGCTTTTGCTGATTTAGTGAAGGAATCGCATGGTGGCAAGAAGAGAAAGAACAGCAGAAACACAGTAATAAAGGTTATCTTCAATTCCTTTCTGTATTTTTACCACATTAAACCCATCAAGAAGTTTCAAAGAATGCAGGATGTTTTTTGGTGCCAGGGAACAAACGGATCAGTGGATTTATACTGATTCAACGGGAAACACTGATCTGGTAAGCCAACTTATTTCGTAAGCAAAGGTTTGACTATTGATCGGAAAACAAGTTGGCCTGAAATACGTAAAACTATTGTAGAAAATGCTAACATTCGCGTGTTTTTCACTGAAACAAATTCATCCATCCATCCTCTAGAGGGTTTTTCCTGCACTCCCGCGGTACACAAAGACGCACAACTATTCACTCGTCTCCAGTGAACCTCCTGCATGTGTTCGGACCGCGGGAGGAACCCGGAGAACCCTGAGGAACCCCACACAGACAGGGGAGAACATGGAGACTCCACACAGAAAGGAATCAAGCCTGCTAGCTGCAAGGTGGAAGCGCTAACCGCTGCAGGGCGTTGTCCACAAAGTCAAACATCTAAAAAGTCCCGAAAAAGCTCAAACCTTGCTTTTCTTAGTCCTCTGCCCGTGACCCGGGCGGGAGGCTCCAGCTCAGGGGGAGGAGGAGGAGGAGCAGGAGGAAGAGGAGGAGGAGGTCCGTGGCCTATTTGGGGCTGATTGATCTGCGAGGTTCAGATGGAGGAGACTGACAGAAGCGGGTCAGGAGGCGCCGACGGAGGTGGATACAAATACCCTGAGTGATCTGCACTCCGAGCGGGGGGTGGGGGAGGCATGTCAGGCTTCCTGGAGGGGGGGGGGGGCTGTCATGTAGTGTAATATATACTGGAAATAGCCGGGGGGGGGGGCAAGATGGAGACCTGGGGGAAGTTCTGCTAGCCAACTGGAGTTGGAGCAGCTCCGGCAGGAAGTTAGGAGGCAGATACGACGGAGATGATTGACAGCTGCCGACACTCGACTGCAAGAGGAGCCAATGGCATCTCAGAGTAGAGCCGGACCCCCCCCCCAACCCCCTCCCCAATTGCCCCGTACCCCCCCTTCAACACCCCCCCATCCCAAGGAGGTTCGGGGAAACTGACGGATCGGGGCTGCTCTGCCGTGACAGCAGCAAATTGAGATGTATGGCTTTCCGGGACGTGACGGAGTTGGGGTATTAGAGCGAGGTACCCAGCGGGGGGGGGGGGGGACCCCCACTTCCCCCCCCCCCCCCATCCCCCCGATTCCGTGACAACACTGGCAAAGACAGCTCGGCTCAGAAAACCTCTGCTTTGTCCTTTATTATATTTTTTTTACCTCCACCTCCCACTTGACTGATTGTCTACGCCCTTGTATGCTCATAACAAGAACCCCGCCGCCCCACCTCACCACCACCGCGTGCCCCCCCCACCCCCCATTCAACCCCCCGTTTTATTTGCTTTAGATCCCTGGAAGCCAGCCGGTTCATGCCGGGCCATAAATTGCTGCGCCCTTAATCTTAAAAAACATGGACGAGGGTCGTTTCAAGCCGCCGTCTGGGAGTTGGTCGACATCTAGAACCACCACCTCCGCTTCTGTGAGCATGCATACAGATAGAACCCCCCACCACCCCGCAACAGGAACACAGCAAGCCTTTCTTTTGCTGCCTAATAAAAACATTTGCCTGTTCGAGCCGAGGACACACCGAGATTCACAGCCAGGCAGAGTCTGCGCCAGTCAGCCGGCGCTAGCTGCAGACAGTGGGAGGGGCTAGTTGGGGAAAGTGGGAGGGGCTAGTTACGGAAAGTGGGCATAGCTAGTTGGGGACAATAGAGTCTGGCTAGCGGGGGGTACTGGAAATTGATAGTTGGGAACAGTGGAGCCTGAGAAGTGGATGTGGCTCGTTTGGGACAGTGGACATGGCTAGGTGGGTGCAATGGGCACAGCTGGTTGGGTACGTTGGTGATAGTGGGTGTGGCTAATATGAGACAGTGGGAGGGGTTAGTTGTGCAAAGTTGTAGGACCACCGGTTTGCGAGTAGCCTGGCTAGATGGAGACAGTGAGCCTGACTCGTTGCGGATAGTGGGTGTGGCTAATTTAGGACAGTGGGTATGGCTACTTGAGGACAGTGGTGGGAGTGCTAGTTGTGCAAAGTTGTAGCTAGCGGGGGACCACCAGCCTGCTCGTGGCCTGGCTAGCTGAGGACAGTGGATATGGCAGGTTGGAGCAATGTCCCATGGCTAGTTGGGGACAGTTGTGGCTAGTTGTGGAAAGTGGGCACAGCTATTTAGAAACAATTGCATTGCTAGTTGGCCAACAGCAAGCATGACTAGTTTTGGAAAGTGGGCGGGGCTAGTTGGGCAGCGAGGGCATGGCTAGTTGGCAAAGACACAGTCGGGTAGTTAGTGCTGATCACCAGCCTACCTGCAAACACATTTCCCTGCTCATCATCGGTAACCACGGCGACGGTTGAGCAGTGCATCTCCAATTTTACAGGGTTTATCATAAAGCAGCGGCAAGATGAAAAAAAAAAGACCCAACAAAAAAAACGAGAGCTATTCTAAGAATCCGCCTGAAGATGGTAGATGTTTGTTAACAGGTTGGCAATTTGCGAGTCGGACGGCAAGTTCCTTAAAAGGTCAACACCTGAGGATCCGGCTGAAGGTTCTCCACAAAGGAGAGCTTTGCAGAGGAACGCGGCTCTCTTGAACAACAAGGAGGCCAATGTTTATAAGAACTAGTAGCGAACATGTCACACAATACGAGAAGGTTCTAGATCATTCAAGGTCACGGTTCTGGCCAAGGAGTTCAGGTGAGTTGATGAGGGTTCTCATAAGGAACCTGGGGGCCTCCCGGTTGACCCAGTGTACTCTGACCCAGGGAGTCCGAGTGGACCGGGACCCGGTATGGACCGGAGGAGGGACGATGAATGAATGAAAACCTGATTTAGGAATTAGCTCCGCCCCCTCTGAACCACGGACACCCAAACCGCTTTCTGTCATTTCAAAATGGTGGCTGGGGCTCACGACAAACTAACCGCCTCAAACTAATACTACGCTGTGTCTGATGCCGTTGCTATGGAAACTACACAATGGGGGAGGAGGGGGGTTCGCTGTCACTACATCGCCAACCGGTGCCCTTATTGAATCACTAACAATGCAGAGTTCTGTCGAACCCCCAATCATACAAGAATGCTAATGGATGGGATCCAAGCCTGTTTCTCTATGCAGGGTGACCCCCCCCACCTCACACCCCTGCACCCCCTCACCTCCACGCCCACCAGTCCACAAGACGTTCACGTCGTTTTAGACCAGCGCACTTAGCTTATTAGAAAATATTAGCTCGGGTCCATCCATAAATTACTACAAGCTTAGTGAGTGAATTACAGCCCATAATGACGATGAAGGAAACGACCCAAAGCCGTCCGACTCTTGTAAAAGGATGCGGGGCCCTTCAGCATAAACCCCGCCCCCACAGGAAGCTAACCCCCCCCCAATTTATCTGATTGCATCCCACGCCTGGCAGCCCACTTGAAGAGGGAGTTCAGCCGCCGGCTAAAGAAATCCGTGCTTCAGCGCCCCCTGGTGGCCCGTAAAGGAAACCCAACGCATCGTAGCTTTCAAGCTAACTTTCATCATCAGCCGCAATGGCAAACGAGCCGTTTCCTGTGACTAGCGTTAGCGATTAGCATGTAGCGGCTAGTAAATAGGACATACCGCGAGGCAGGGCGGCGACGGTATGCCCGAATTGGATGTATGTTTGTTCAGACAACCGCGCCTTAACACCCCCAACCACCCGCCCCACCATGAACCCCCAGCCAGCGGCGCGGGGAGAATTAATCCTGTTATGCCTTTTAAATTAATCACGGCAATGAAAGCAGATCTCGGCACCTCCGTCCGTACGTCCGTCGGCAATGACGGGCGTTTGGAAGCCAGCCTTTAGCTCCGCCCCCTGCCAACCGCTAGCTCGCAAATCAACCCTAAAGACAGAGCGGGAGGAGGAGGAGTATAGGGGGGGCAGGGAACGCCAACTTCAACCACTGGTGGCGGTTGGTGGTTGTTTTTATTTGAGCGAGCGTTGTGTTTGATGTCTGTTAAAAGAAATAAATAACGGAACATCAGAACAGGTGACAGAGAGTGAGAACACACACACACACACTGGCTTGTTGTAAACAAACTTTTCCATTGTTCGAACACATGTAAATATGTAAATTTAACAAGTTGACAAAAGAGAGGCTGCCTTTGTGTCATTCCCTCTGGGACTTCTGTTTCCTGTTTGGGGTGGGGAGGCCTGAGGGAACTGGGATGGGGGGGGGGGGTTTCTCCAACTGTGCACAGCAGGGGGGGATGGGGGTTCTCCAAACTGGGGGGGTTGGTTCTCCAAACTGGGCTCGACCCTTCCTCACTACAGGGCCATACCGAAGAACACTTGTTCGCCTACTCTGGGCACACTCCTTAAAGATGGCGGTTAGGGTTGCATTCAGGGTCTCCATGGTAACAGAAAGCGGAGGATACAGAGCGGAGTGGCTAGCAGAGCTGCTAAGTCCACAATGGAGCTGTGGAGTGTCTTTACAAATGACGGCCGCTAGCTCCAGCAACTAGCGTCACCTCTGCCACTAGTTTCATTTCTGAATGTAGCCTAGACTCTGATGGTAGCCTGAGCTCTGCTGCTAGCCTCACCTCAGGCAAGTCCTGCCTCTGATGCTACCCTTGCCTATTATGCTATCCCGGCCTCTGATGCTACCCTTGCCTATTATGCTATCCCTGCCTCTGATGCTAGCCTTGCCTATTATGCTATCCCAGCCTCTGATGCTACCCTTGCCTATTATGCTATCTCAGCCTCTGATGCTACCCTTGCCTATTATGCTATCCCTGCCTCTGATGCTAGCCTTGCCTATTATGCTAGCCCCCTTCTGTTCCGCTAGCCTGACATCTGATTCTAGCCCCACCTCTTAGGCTACCTTTGCTACTGATTCTACACTCGACTCTGATGCTAGCCTTGCCCATTATGCTATCCCGGCCTCTGATGCTATCCTTGCCTATTATGCTAGCCCCCTTCTGTTCCGCTAGCCTGACATCTGATTCTAGCCCCACCTCTTAGGCTACCTTTGCTACTGATTCTACACTCGACTCTGATGCTAGCCTTGCCCATTATGCTATCCCGGCCTCTGATGCTATCCTTGCCTATTATGCTAGCCCCCTTCTGTTCCGCTAGCCTGACATCTGATTCTAGCCCCACCTCTTAGGCTACCTTTGCTACTGATTCTACACTCGACTCTGATGCTAGCCCCGCCTCTGATGCTAGCCTTGCCTATTATGCTATCCTGCTCTCTGATGCTAGCCCCGCCTGCACGGACACCGATGGAAACGGGATATAAAAGCACCATTTTGGTTTTAACCGTGAAGCGCAGCGAGGCGAGATACCGCCGCACCTGGAAGCGTCCAGACGCGGCGCCACCGGCTAGCCCTACTGCAGCCGCCTGCCAAGCCAGGGACGGCAGCGGCGGCGTTAAAAGCGAGGTTATTTTCAGGATTCCCTTTTTTGTGTTAATCCCCCCCCACCCCCCGCTCTGATTGGCTGCCACGGCAGGAAGCCGCCGCATCGGCCGCTGGATGAAAGGCGCACATTTTCTGGATTCAGGGAGCCCGAAAAGCTCCGGGATGAAGATAAACAAAGAGAGCTCGGCCAATCACAGGCTCCGGACGTCCGACCGCCGCCACCGCCAGGAGGAGGATGGTATGTCAGACATTGATAAGACACAAGACGGTGTAATAACACGGTAATATGGAATAGCACGATAATAAACAAAGGTTATAAAATGTTAAAGTGGGGTCAAGATGGAGTTGATCTGAGCTTCAGGAGAAACGCCTCCTCAGGAGGACCTATGGAGGAGGAAGATGTGGGAAATAAAGCAGCAGGAGGAGATGCTGGAATTTAAAAATTGCAACCGGACTGTGTCACTCTGAAACACACACACACACACACACACACACACACACACACACACACCTTTCAAACCGGACACACTCTTTACTTGATGTGACTTCAAAGAGTTGACAGATGAAGGAAAGTAAAGAATCCCAACACAATTTTTTAACAAGTCTGTTTGTGTGTGCACGTCTCTCTGTCGGTGTGTGTGTGTGTGTGTCTTTCATTCTCTATATGTATTTATGTGTGTTCATGTCTTTCTGTGTGTGTATGTCTGGTGTGTGCCTCTTTCATTCTTTGTATGTGTGTGTGTGTGTGTGTGTGTGTGTGTGTGTGTGTGTGTGTGTGTGTGTGTGTGTGTGTGTATCTGGTTTGAGTTTGTCTGTAAGCACGTCTCATTCTGTCTGTGTGTGTGTGTGTGTGTGTGTGAGTCTCTCCCTTATTCTCTGTTTGTGTTTGTGTGTGTGTGTGTGTCTTTCTTTTTGTATGATGTGTATATATCTGGTGTGTGTCTGTGTGTGTGTGTGTGTGTGTGTGTGACCTTATCTAGTGTCCATTTATGTGTATGGGTCTCTCTCTGTATCTGTGTGTGTGTATGTGTATATTTTTCTTTCAGTGTGTGTGTGTGTGTGTGTGTGTGTGTGTGTGTGTGTGTGTGTGTGTGTGTGTGTGTTTAGGTTTCTCCTGCATCTAGAAGGTTCTGGTCCTTCCTGTCAGATCAGTGAGCCTGTAGGAGGTCCTGCCTGGAGGAGGATGAAGTTCCACACAGGACAAATCACACCTTCCATGGATCCTCAAACCAGGTTCTCCAGGTTCTCGAAACCTTCTCCAAGGACTGGAGGAGGTCAGGACAGAACCTCCCGAACCCAGAGGAGGTCCCACCATCTCAGTGCTTCACACCTGGATGGGTTCTCCTGTGTGTGTGTGTCTGTCTGTACTTGTGTATTTGTGTGTGTCATTTTCCTTGTTTTCTTGTGTGTGTGTGTCCATCTCTCTGTCTGTTTCCTTGTGTATCTGTGTCTCTTCGTGTGTGTGTGTGTGTGTGTGTGCTCCACTATGTATGCATGTGTGTGTGTGTTTGTTGCTCAAAGACATTAAAATGCCAATTTACATTTTGATTATCCCTTAAAATGTGGAAAATCAGAAAAATCAATTCACAGTAACGCACACACACATTTATTTGGACACAAAGTGTGTATCCTCACACACACACACACACACACACACACACACTGCAAATCCCGCGGTGTCAAATATTGATACTTGCACAGGTTTTGTTTGACAGTTTAAAAACAACAACAGACGAATTAAAGACCAATCAGACGCAGCAGCTGCTCTCACACACACACACACACACACACACACACACACACACACACACACACACACACACACACACACACACACACACACACACACACACACACACACACACACGGAGGACTTCTGGTTCATCATCTTGAACGTCTACACCCAGCGCCCCAGCAGTTAGCTCCTCCTCCCAGTGAGAAGCTCCCTGGTCTCCCTGGTCTCCATGTTCTCCCTGCGTGGGGTTCCTCAGGGTTCTCCAGGTTCCTCCAAACATGCAGGAGGTTCATGGAGACCCTGCGTTGTCCAGACGTGTGACTGAGCAAGTGAATGTTTGTACGTGTCAGCATGAGGGGCTGTGATTGGTCCAGGTGAAGAGGCCGCGCTGCGTTCAATGACCGTCCGTCATCACGGTTCTGCCTGATGGAACGTTCATCGATACACAACCCATAATCAATAAGGAATAAAAAATGTCTTCTGCATGTGACATCACCAATCGCAACCCTCGATAGTGACATCATCTCAGAAGGTCCACCTGAACTCCAACAGGTGTTTGACATCACCACACGCTGCAGATATGTTAGCCACCACACCAACATCAGGGTTCCACCCAAACACCAGGGCATATGGGTTCCACCACAACACCATGGTTCCACCTCAACCCGAGGGTTCCACTCCAGGTCCACAGGTCCCCAAGGCTTCAACCACAGCTCCATGGTTCCACCACAACCCCAGGTTTCCACCCCAGATCTGCCAGGGTTCCACCTCTACCCCTGGTTTCCATCAAAACCCCAGGGTTCCTGGGTTCCAGCCCAGGTCCAGAAGTCCTCCAGGGTTCCACCTCAACCCCTGGTTTCCATCAAAACCCCAGGGTTCCTGGGTTCCAGCCCAGGTCTAGAGGTCCCCCAGGCTTCCACCACAGCTCCAAGGTTCTACCTCAGCCCCAGGGTTCCTGGGTTCCACCTAAGCCCCAGGGTTCCACCACAACACCATGGTTCCACCTCAACCCCAAGGTTTCACCCCAGGTCCAGAGGTTGGCCAGGGTTCCACCTCAACCCCTGGTCTCCATCAAAACCCCAGGGTTCCACCACAGCTCCACAGTTCCACCTCAGCTCCATGGTTCCACCACAACCCAAGGTTTCCGCCCCAGATCTGCCAGGGTTCTACCCCTGGTTTCCATCAAAACCCGAGGGGTTCCACCTCAACCCCAGGGTTCCTGGGTTCCAGCCCAGGTCCAGAGGTCCCCCAGGGTTCCACTGAGGTCCAGCAGAAGATCGCCAACAAGCATGTCGCTCCGTTACCGTCACCAGGGGAACCGCGTTCAGGCTCCTCCACCGCGGTAGGAAAGTTCAGCACCACGGACAGAGACCGGAGCGACCCCGCCCCCTCCAGCAGGGACACACCGCACCGGCCCGCAACCGGGAGACTCCCGGTGGACCGGCACATCACCGGAAGTAGAGGGGGAACACACCGGAAGAGGGGGCACACACCGGAAGTGAGGGGGGGGGCACACACCGGAAGAGGGGGCACACAAGAAATAAAGATGGGGATGATGTTAAAACACACACACACACACACACACACACACACACACACACACACACACACACAGAAGGGTCTGCTAGCGAAGGTGTGTGTGTTGAAGAGCGAGGGGCGGGGGAGGGGAGATGCTAGCCGTAAACAAACTCACGCCGTTAGCATCGTATGCTAATCGGCCGCGGAGCACCGGAAGCGTCGAGAACAGCCCATAATAACCCCTTCCCCGCGGGGACGCGCACTCACCGAGCACGAAGAAGGGCAGCTCGGTGTTCTCCAGGTCGTCCACCACCACCACGTCCCCGGGGAAGTCGTTCCGGACGGAGAAGAGCAGCTTCGGCTCGGAGGCGGACGGGCTATGCATGATGCTCAGGTCGTTCTCCCGGAGGAACGGAAGCGCCGACACGGTTACGCTCTTCGTCTTACACTCGGCGTCCTGGCCCGGGTCGTCGTCGGCGGGCCCGGGGACGCCGCCACCGCCGGCCGCCGCGGCTCCGGCCGCCACCGCCGCCGTCGTCGAGGCAACCGCCGCGACCAGGAGGGCCCAGCTCGGCCCCGGGAGGAGCGCCATGGATGGGGGAAGAAGAAGGAGAAGATGACGGAGGAGGAGGAGGAGGAGGAGGTCCGCCGGTGGGTTCTGCGCGCGCCCTCCCTTCGGTATGTCCGCCCGCGCGCCCGCGCAGCTGTCGTTGATTGGCCGCAGCTGTGCGCGCAGCTGGCTCTGATTGGGCGCCGCGGCGCATGCGTGGTGATGTCCCCAAAGCTACCGATATGCTAGCCGTTTGTAGTAGAATTTTTTTTTTCCCCCCTTTCTTTTTAATTTTATTTATCTATCTGTTTATTTAATTATTTTCTTTTACTTTCTTTTTTATCTAGCATTAAACATTTCTCACAAACCGTTAACACTGTTAACTTCTGATTACATGCAGAACGAATTTGTACATATGTATATTTGTTTGTACTATTTATGTTCAATAAAAATAAAAATATTAGGAATTGTAACGATATCCAAAAATGAGATGTGTTGGGTATTATTTGCTAGCTGGCAGATGACACAAGTTTATTTTTGAAAAATGAACATCAAGTTACAATAAGCATTGAAAATTGAAAATAAAAATCTCCAAGGCTTCAGGATTATCATTAAAGAAATGTGAACTTTTTGCGCTTCATGAAATCTGCAATGTTCCTATCAAATCAGAAATAAAATACTTATATTTTCCTTTCTAAGGACCAAAAGTTAAATCAATCCAAGACATAGATTCTAAACTCAATAAAAGTAAAGCTAAATTGAATATATGGCTCCAAAGAGATTTGTCAATAATGGGATGTTTATCCAGATGTATATACCCAAATTAATGCTATATCAAATCAACTCATTAGATCTATTAACCAAATAAATTTTTATTTTTTCTGGAGGAACAGACCACATTATCTAAAAAAAAAATCACATATGGTGAAAGAAACAAGTGAAGGAGGGCTGGAAGTGATAGATTTGGACTTTCTCAGTGGGACATTGAAGGTGAACTGCTTGAAATCCTGGATCAAACATCATCATTCTTTCTTGTATTGTATCCCTAACTACTTATTCAACAAAGTCTTCTGCTTATCTCTTACTTTGATATCAACAAAATTCTTGTCAAATTATCAGAGTTCCATTATTATATTACTGGAAAATGATATGTGTACACAATTTCTCACCACACTGTGCAATAATATGGAATAATAGATATGTACTGCATCGCAATAAATCTGTATTTCACAAGGAATGGTTTGAGAAAGGAATATGGTCAATAATTGATAATGGCAGTCTTTTAGATTATGAACAATTCTGCACCAAACCCACCTTTAACCCTCCCATATTAGAGTTCATGAAGTTACGTAACGCACTGCCTCCATCTCAGGGTCTCCATCTCTGGTCCAAAACCAGTCAGGAGGTTCGCGGATGATTGACAGCTGACCGATCCAGGTTAAACCCCGCCTCCCATCCCAACGACAACTATGATTGGCTGAGGCCCCCTCAGGGAACAGTGTATGTATGTGTGTGTGTGTGTGTGTGTGTGTTCTTCTGCGCTGGCATCCATCCATCCATCCATCCATCCATCCCAGGTCCATCAAGTCCAGATATCTTTATCAACTTTTTATCATCTGAATTAATTTAATATCATTTATTTATTATGATTATTAAAATGTATATTTGTTGATTTTTTTTAATGTATTATTTCTAGTTTTATTCTATTCATATTATATTTAATTATAGATTATCTTAGATTGTAAAGATTATTATTGTACTTATATAATATATGTGTGTATGTATAGATTTTTTATATATACAATATTATATATATATAAAGTTAAAAATGTTTATAAAGTTATTTCTATTTACATTTGTTTTTATGTGTAGATCCAATCAACTTATTTCATCTTTATTTAATCGGTATAAATCAATTTTTTAATTTATTCAACTGATGAGTATAATTTGTTGTTGCTACAAATTCTAATAACATAAACATATCATATAAAATAATTATTATCATAAATAATTATTGATGAATTAAAAATAAATAATAATGAATTAATTGTATTTATCCATTCGACAGCTGCTGTTTTTTGTTTTCACATTTTAAATTTTTTTCCAAACCTCGGTCTCCACGGCGACCGTATCCGCCTCCTCCCGACACCAACGGCGACAGGACGGCTGAGCTGCTCCCCGGCTGGTAACCATGGCAACGCCCGTTCAATCACCCGCCGCGGAGCCACACCTTCGATTTGAAATAGAAATATGGAGAGGAGTTCATGAACATCAAGTATCTTCTGACGGAGGAGGTCGAGTGTGAACCTCCCTGGACCTTGAAGAGCAGGCAGGAGGAACATCTAGACAGGTTCTGTAGACATGGTTCAGACCAACGGAGAGACTGGAGGAAAGTGTTGATGGAAGAGGAGGGAAGGTGGGCTGGTTTGGAGAGCCTGAGGAGAAGATGGGAGGCAGAAATGAAGAGGGGAAGGTTCCTCTGTGGGAGGGAGGAGGATGGAGTCCATCAGGAGAACAACTGCCAGATGTTCTGGAGGGAAAGTCCCATGAGGATGCTTTGGACAGGGGAGGATCTGGTGGAAGGACAAGGTGGTTGGAGGAGGACCAGAGGAGGTCCAGAGGAGGACCAGTAGAGGACCAGTAGAGGACCAGAGGAGGTCCAGAGGAGGACCAGTAGAGGACCAGTGGAGGACCAGAGGAGGTCCAGAGGAGGACCAGTAGAGGACCAGTAGAGGACCAGAGGAGGTCCAGAGGAGGACCAGTAGAGGACCAGTGGAGGACCAGAGGAGGTCCAGAGGAGGACCAGTAGAGGACCAGTAGAGGACCAGAGGAGGTCCAGAGGAGGACCAGTGGAGGACCAGTGGAGGACCAGAGGAGGTCCAGAGGAGGACCAGTAGAGGACCAGTAGAGGACCAGAGAAGGTCCAAAGGAGGACCAGAGAAGGTCCAAAGGACGACCAGAGGAGGACCAGAGGAGGACCAGAGGAGGTCCAGAGGAGGACCAGAGGAGGACCAGAGGAGGTTCAGAGAGGAGCTTATGGATGGAGGGGGAAGACAGGAGATTAGTTAGAGGCAGGTGATTGGATGATTGTTAATTGGAGGTATTTGATTGACTGTGGGTTGGATTGAGGCAGGTGATTGGCTGATGGTTAATTCAAGGCAGGTGACGGACTTTGGGTTGGCTGGAGGCATGTGATTGGCTGATGGTCAATTCATGGCAGATGATTGGCTGATGCTTATTTGGAGGCAGATGATTGGCTGGTGGTTCATTGAAGGCAGGTGATTGGCTGATGACTAATTCGTGGCTGATGATTGGCAGATGGTTAATTAGAGGCAGGTAATTGGCTGATGGTCAATTCATGGCTGATGATTGGCTGATGGTTAATTGAAGGCCGATGATTGGCTGATGGTTAATTAGAAACAGGTGATTGGCTGAAGGTTAATCTGAGGCAGGTGATGGACTTTGGGTTGGATGGAGGCAGGTGATTGGCTGATGGTCAATTCATGGCAGATGATTGGCTGATGGTTAATTACAGTCAGGAGATTGGCTGTGTGCTAGACGGAGGCAGCTGATTGGCTGATGGTTGGATGGAGGCAGATGATATTCCTGCACTGAGATCCCTGCCCATCTGAAAGAACAACGTGTGTGTGTGTGTGTGTGTGTGTGTGTGTGTGTGTGTGTGTGTGTGTCACCGCTGTCCATCCATTTAATATTTAAGCAGCTCCTCGTCCTCCTGCTCGCCGCCGCCCCTTCTCCCCCCTGACCTCATTAGGAAGTGTCCCCAAAACAGGGAAGGATGGAGGAGGAGGTGGAGTTGGTGGAGTAGGTCGAGGAGAAGGAGGAGGAGGAGGAGGTGTGAGGAGTTTGGAGGAGCGTGGAGGAGCGTATGGACGCCGGACGCCCGGCAATTAAATATTGAGGCGCTAACGGCGATGGGAAGGGGAGTGGGTGACTCTCCTATATCCATTATTGATGGGGGAATTTGAAAAACAGTCCAAATAAATGTAGAAATACATTTTCAATCAAGACAAAATCCTTTTAAAATGCACAAAAAAGAATACTTTGAAAATCAATTCAATAGGTACTTAAAATCAATATGACATGAATTTAAAATCAAATTAATAGGCATTTAAAATCAATATGACATGAATTTAAAATCAAATTAATAGGCATTTAAAATCATTGGTATGTGCATTTAAAATTGAATTAACAGGCCTTTAAAATCAAAACAAAATGCATTTAAAATCAATTTAATCAGCATATAATAACAATAGAGAATAATAATTTCTACTTTGTTAATCCCTCATGGAAAATTCCTTCTCTGCAATGAATTCATCGTCTATAATATAATATAATATAATATAATATAAGCATATGTTGGGCATATAACAGACATTTAAAATCAATTTAATGTGCATTTTAAATAAATAAACGCATGAATGAAAATGAATTCATTAGGCCTCTAAATGCAATATAATATGCATCTAAAGTCAATTTAATACCAATAAAATGTATTTAATAGGCACTTAAAATGAATTTAATATGCATTTAAAATAAATATAATTTGCATTTTAAATATGTTTAGAACAAAGATACCATTTTTATAGGTTTGAAACTATAAAATATATTAGATATTAAAAAAATAGATCAAGCTCGTTCATAAATATAAATATATATATATGTGTGTGTGTGTGTGTGTGTGTGTGTGCTATATATATATGTATGGAAAATGCATGAAAGCACCTGGCTGCTCATCCTTCATCCAGAATAATTCTTTTTTTCCATCGTTTGAATATATTTTTTTTCCAAGCTGATAAAAAACAAGACAGCGCCGGGATCCCAGATTACGTGGAATTCTGGTTTATGATTAAAGAAAGGGGGGGGGGCTCAGAGAGCATGTGTGTGTGTGTGTGTGCATGCTGGGAGATAAAGGTGTGTGTGTGTGTGTGTGTGTGTGTGGAGCAGATGTGAGCCTGGCGGTGGAAGTGATTGCCGGCGAGAACCAGAGATGGAATCCGATGGATTCACACGCCCCGGTTCTGGGGCCAGAATGGAGGAGATGGAGGAGGAGGTGGAGGTGGTGGAGGAGGTCCCATGAAGAGAAAGATCTCAACGTTTCATCTCCAGGCTGCTCCTGCTGTCAGAAAGCAGAGAGGCTTTGGCTTCGTTGCTCTGCGAGGGCCTGGATGGATTCATCTCCTACATCTTTATCTCCACACCCATCCATAGAAGACACATCTGCAGCTCCAGATGGCTGGTGTTCTTCTCAGCCAATGCTAAAGGACAGTGAGGTGCGCTGAGGTCATCAGTCAGATTTTTCAGAGCTTATTCACCGTTTTATGGGCAGCTGTGTGTTGTTTGAAATATCATACAAGAAACTGTAGCATAGCATGCAAAAAAAAAAAAGTGATTATCTCGTACGTTTACTTATAAATGAAGTCCATGCGCTGCTCCTTCTGAAGCATCCATAACTTGCTTGTGGAGGTCTTCCTTCTCTTTCTTCACTTTTAAAAGTCTCTCAATGGAAATCACCGCCGGTGAAGACGGTCGTCCTCGATCCTGTTCCTGTTCGGGGACAAAAAGTTGAGAAGCTGCCCAGGAGATTTACATTCATCCCTCAGCGGTTGTGAGCTATACAGGCAGAAAATAGCCTGAATTGCTAACTGTTTACTGTAGCATGCTAATGCTAATTCTGTTATTCTGTAGCCGAGTAGTAAGAAGGATCCCTGGGATCAGCGGCGCCCCCTAACATGAGGCACCGTCACTGCCTGCCTCACCTCATGTCTCTTCACACTCGTTTTATGATGACGAGAAACACGTTACAGTTGTTGACGAAAAACTTTCGACACATCAGCTAAATAATGGAAATTTAGTTCATATGTTACAAGTGTTTTTTTAATAGTGACATCCAGAGGGACAGCGATACGGTCGCAGTGCATAGCATGCTAGCACAGTTAGCAGAATCATTGCGCAATCCATAATGGGCTCAGCTGGTTGCCGTGTCAACGCACGTCTCTTCTTCATATTTGAACAGTAAATCTAATTTTTTTTTTTAGCGATTTAAAAAAAAAAAAAAAAAAAAAAAACTAAAAATGGCAAAGCTACGTAGAAAATAACTTTATAGTAGAAATCACTGAATAAATATAACCATTTAATTTATTTTTTCATTTTGCATTTTCCCCTGCCTCTTCTGACTGCTGGGGCTCTTTTTTTTTTATTTATTTTTTTTATTTCATTTCATATATATAGATTTGTACTTTTATTTACTTATTATATATTTTATTTTTAATCATCACCTCAGTTACCCTGGAGACAGAGAACAAACCCATTGAGAAATCTAGAAAAAAAACAATTTGAAAATGTAAAAATAAATGAATAGATAAAACTGAAACCCCCACAACATTTTCTGATAATACATGAAAAATAATCGTAATCGATTTTTAACGGAAAACAAAATTAAATTAAAAATAAATGATAATGTGGGGGGGGGGTTCTCTTCATGTTCTCCAGTTTCTCCAGGTTCTTCCTGGAAGTCTCCAGAAGGTCTGCAGGTGTGAAAGTGTGCACGTGTCAGTATCCAGCCCTGTGATTGGTCCAGGCTGAACCTAACGACAGCTGGGATAGGCTCCGCCCCCTCATGACCCTGAGTGCACTTTCAAAAGGCTGAAGACTCCAAGAGCAGCGCTGGATCTTCACCTTTCCAAGTCCGATCAGGACTTTCCGGATCTTTCCAGGCAATCCCGGGTCTATCCAGGATTTTCCATAGCGTTCAAGGGCTTTCCAGGGCTTTCCAGGCCGTTAGCGAAGCTCCCTGATTAGCCGCTGGTCAGCAGATCCTTCAAAATGAGGTCTGGTAAAGAGTCTCTGCAGACGGGCCGCCTGCTTTCTGCTGCCGTCGGCCGTTTTTTTTCCTTCTCCAAGTGTGTGTGTGTGTGTGTGTGTGTGTGTGTGTGTGTGTGTGTGTGTCAGCGAGTGAGTTTAGAGAGGGGGATCTGGATCTTATAAATAAGAGAAAAAAGAAAGCGAGCAGTCTCAGGGTTAAAAGAGGGGAGGAATGATTTACCGCTGCTCCTCCACGTGCGCTGAAAACAAAAGAGGCAGCTTAAATTTCGGCCATGTTTGTAGTCCTGACAGGATTATTAATGCACACGCCCGCGGAGTGTATCTGTGTTTTTTTTACTCTTTAACCCACACACACACACACACACACACACACACTTTTATCACCGCTAGCGCTAATTCATTTTATTTTATTTTTACTCCACTTCCTGCTGCGAAGCTCCCAGCAGGAAACCGATTTGATTTGATTTCATCGAAGAAAATAAAAAAGGCGTAAACGCAAAACATGGGTTCAAAGGCTGTGAATAATATGCTTTATTTTATTATTATTATATATTTAAAAAAAAAACTGGAATAAATGGAAGTCTTGAATGTGTGTTTTTTTTTTTTAATATTTTTTTTTTTTTTTAATTTAATGGAATCCTCCTTTGCCACACAAAGGGATATAATTTAACTTCATTTAATTTTGAATGTGTTTATAGCTTCTCGCAGAACCTGGTCCTCCTCACAGACGACCTTCCTTCCTGTCCGAGGAGAACCCGACATTGGCGGAGGAGAACTCCCGATCTCCTCCGGACCTCACCTATCGATCGGACGCATCGACGGGCAGAGAAACTAATCACTTTAATTAAATCCGGGCTTCGGGGGGGCCGGGACTCATCCGAGGGTTGCGATTGGCTCTGACCCGGTGGAGAACCAGAGGAACGGGACGTGGAGAACCCAGGAGAACATGGAGGGAACCCAAGAAGCAGAACCTGGAGAACCCGTGGAGATACGAGTCTTCTGTTGAGGAACGAAGACTGAAGTTCTAGTTTCTGCTCCAGAAGGTGGACTTTAATCCATTTGGTCTCCGTCCCTGAAACAATTCATCATAACTCGCAGAGCGGCCTGCTAGCCCGGGGCTAATTAGCGTGTAGCATCATAGACGGGCTCGTCCCGCGGCGCCGGGATTTACAAACAGGCGCTAATTGGATAAACCGGCCACACATGGCTACTTCCTCCTGGCGGCTAAGCTAAGCCTCCGCTGTCGCCGCTAATGGCCGCCGCGAAGCGCGTTCCGCCATAAATTGGGCCGCGAGGGATCCGGAACCGCTGAGAAAAAAAATGGCCGCACGCTCAGTCGTCCCCCCCCCCCCCGAGTGTTTACAGGCTAAGCCGCAGGATTGTGCTAGCGGTTAGCGCTGCACGGATCAATACGCAGGTTCCGCTGATTGAGGGTTCCGCTGTAAATAATTAGCTTCCCGCCCTGAGCTGAATCCACGCGGCGAGCTCTCCGGAGTGATCCATTAGCGCCCGGGGTTAGCGTAGCATTCATTAGCTAAACGGATGGTTGCTTCTGCTAGCCCTCCTGAGGAGCTCGAAAAATCATACGGGTTTTAGACTGGAATTCCATTTTGCGTCATGACACAATGGAGTGTGTGTGTGTGTGTGTGTGTGTGTGTGTGTGTGTGTGTGTGTGTGTGTGTCTGCACATGCATGTGTTTGTGTGTGCACATGCGTGTCAGCCAAGCACCGCATCTGCCCTCTTAGCCCATTCATGCCGTTAGCCTAGTCATGCCGTTAGCCTAACACTGCATCTGCCCTCTTAGCAAAATCATGCCGTAAACCTAGCTCGACATTTCCCTCTTAGCCTAATCATGCCGTTAGCTTAGTCCTACCATTAGCCTAGCACTGCATCTGCCCTATTAGCCTAATCATGGTGTTAGCTTAGTCATGCCGTTAGCCTAGAACTTCATCTACCCTCTTCCTCTAATCATGCCGTTGGCCGAGTCATGCCGTTAGCCTAGCACTGCATCTGCCCTCTTAGCCGAATCATGCCGTTAGCCTAATCATGCCATTAGCCTAGCACTGCATCTGCCCTCTTAGCCTAACCTTCGTCTTGTGTCACGGTCGCCACTGACCTGTTTTGCAAAACAAAGACAGGAGCAGGGCTAATCGTGCCGTTAGCCTAATCATACTGTTAGCCTAGCACTGCATCTGCCCTCTGAGCCTAATCATACCGTTAGCGTAGCACTACATTGGTGTGGCTAAATAGAACTGCTAATTCTAAAAGCAGGTCTTCTGGGTTTGTTGTGGTAGCAACAACCTGGAGATCACCTGGAGGTTCTCTTCACGTTATCTCCAACACACACACACACACACACACACACACACACACACACACACACACACACACACACACACACACACGCCTTCTTCCCTTTTAGTCTCTTAATCTCTTAATTCATTCACCCACTCGTTTCTTGTTTTCCAAATCCACTCGGACCAGGACTCGGGGCAAATATCTGCCCCCCCTCCACCCGTTGCCCCCCCGGCCACCATCGCCGTGGCAACACACACACACACACACACACCCGCCTCAATGTCACGGCGGCTCGGCAAAGACAATTAAGGTGTATAAATATGTAAATATGGTCACGGCGGCGAGGGGGGGGGGGGTGACATTTCCTGCCCTCGTTGGTCCAAATCCCTGAGACGCCTCCGAATTAGAAACATTAATGACGACCAATCACACACAGATGGTGGAGCTCTGGAGGGGGCGCACACACACACACACACACACACATGTGTGAGCAGACACACACACATGTGAACAGGGAAAGTGCCATGCAAAGCACACCTAGCCAGATGCCGCGGTGACGGCGGCCCGAGGGGGCGGCCGTGGTCCTGACCAGAAGGTCAGGTCTTGGCAGGCTTCCGTGTGTGTGTGTGTGTGTGTGTGTGTGTGGAGGTTATTGTTTGGTGTCTCAGGTAATGCGTCCGGCGGGACCCGGCGGCAGATGTCGGCCATTCGTCTTCCCCCCCCAGCATCTCCTCACCCGTGGAGAGCGGAGATGTTTTTTGGCTGGTTTCCTCCAGTAATTAGTCCGGCCCGGGGAGATGTTTCTCCTGGACGGGAAGCAACTTCTCCTCTCCTTCGTCCTCCCTCTTCTCCGGGGGGTGAAACTGTCCGTCACCTTGGAGACGTGAGGGAACATCTGGGGCTTCCACTGGTGAGAAGCTCTTCTTCTTCTTCTCCATCTGGAAACTTCTCAGGAGCTTTATGGATCTCCAGGTTGGAAATGTTCTCTCCAGGAGGTCTACCTACCTCCACCGAGCTTCGTTGGGAGATCCATGTCGCGGAGTAGCGACCAGGGAGAAACCCAGCGTTGGGTAAGGTGGTCTTCTTCCTCGGTGTGGTCCTCCTTCTCCACCTCCTCATCATCTGCAAGAGTCACTTGAGAACATCCTGGTCTGGTGGGACCTGAAGATGGCTTCCGGAAGGGGCTCAATGGGCGCCATCTGCTGGACCTCCTCAGAGGTTCTCACCATCGGAGCGAGATGTTCTCCAGGGTTCTCATGGACGTCAGGAGGACCTCACATGGTCGGGTCTCCTGGGATCCTCCCAAGAACATCCAGGAGGACGAGGAGGAGCATCAACGCTGGAGGTTCCTCAGCGAGTCCGGGAGAAAACCTCCCAGCCGGCGGCCATCTTCCTCGACCAGATAAGCAGGTATAACAGGAAAAAAAATAGCAAAATATACATATATATTTATATAAAAGTCATATAAATAAAATAAAATTCTTAATAATACACACACACACTCACGCCGGCGGAGAGTTATCTGAAGTGTGTGTGTCGGGAAGAAAAAAAATGGCCAAACAGTTTTTAATTGGCGCCTCGGTCCGTAGCGTCCCCGCAGGATTAGCGGCGTCCGAGATTCGCGGCGGCTATTAAAGGGGGCTGCAAATCAAATTAGCCAAAAAAGTCGTCACCTGAAACCCGACACACACACACACACACACACACACACACACACTGACACACACACCGATGAGAGACTCGCTGTTTTGGCATCTAAATCCCCTTCAATGAGCGGCGGCGGCCCCTTGGATGGCCTCCGCCTCGGGGCTTACGCCGCCTGATGGATTAGCGGCGAGCGTGTCCGGAGCCGGGTGGGGGGGTGGAGGGGGCGGAGTCGGCGTGCGGGACGCCGTCTGCGGACGCCATCTTGATAGCTGGATTTCTGCCGCCGTCTCAAGGGAAAAGGTGGCATCACCTCGTGTGTGAGCTTGTTAGCGTCGGCAACGCGGAGCTGCTACGTTGTTCTTGTTACCACGGCAACCAAAGTCAGCGTTATATCGTTCGAGCGAAATTGAGCGGCGCTCGAAATGTCAAATAACGTGTCGGCGACCTCTCGGACCCGGGGGACGGGGGGGTCAAAGGTCAACGAGTCAACACGCTAGTTTGCGAAAATTAGAAAATGACACATCGGCGGCGACCCAGGGGACTACTTTCTCTTGACAGCTAACAGCGCTAAAGAGAGGCGCCGTCTCTCTGGGCCAGTTAGCTTAGCATCATGAATGGAAGTCAATGTGATCATTAGCTTACCCAGGAAAATTAGTTGTTTTTTTTGGAGTAGCTTTTAGCATCACAGGAAGGATCCAGTAATACCAGTGAGCGTCTTCACAGTTAGCCTAGCACGGTGTATGGAAGTCAATGTGATTGTTAGCATCAGGCATTTTAGCAGAATTAGCGCAGCACAATGAATGGAAATTGTAAATTTGTTATCTTTGCAGCTGTTAGCATCACGGGAGGACTGCTGTGTTTTCATAAGGAGGCGAACATCTCTGAGGATTTAGCTTAGCACAATGAATGGCAGTTAATGTTAATCATTAGCCTACTATTGAAAAATAGATCTTTTAGAATCACAGGAAGAATGCAATGTTCTCACGAGGAGAAAGTCATCTCCGTGGCGTTAGCTTAGCACAGTGAATGGTAGTAAATGGAATCCTTAGCTTACCATGGATATTTTTTCTCTTTTTAGTAGATTTTAGCATCGCAGGAAGTCCGCTTTCATTCCATGAGGAGGCTGGAGTTAGCTCAGCACAATGAATGGTCGTCAATAGTATCATTACCCTAGCCTTGAAAACATTTTTTTTTTTTTTTTGTCGCCTTTAGCATCTTGGAAAGAAATCCCTTTGGTTATCTAACTTTCACAAGAAAGCGGACGTCTCCACAGAGCTAGCGTAGCGCAGAGAATGCTGTTGTATTCTGGATATCAAATGTCTGGAAATAAAACAGGAGACACTCGTTCTTTCTCATCTCGTCTTTATTCTCCTTTTAATTATTTTGGCAGCTCTTCTTCTGGACGGGATTCAGCTTCTCCGGCTGGAACCTTTTCAAATCCGCGGTTTGTTCCCGCCCGCTCGAGTTGTCAACACTTGTGACGGAGCGAAGGTCGGAGTAATTAAACAGCGAGATGGTTAACGGCGTCGGGTGGGGGGGGCTAAGCTCCGCCTCCTGCTTTTTAAGAGGCCACCGAAGTCATGTTCCGCAAAACGAAACCGGGAACGTTCTTTGAACGTTATTTTAACCGTGATAGCGTTGACGCTAATTAACCGACGCTAGTGTAATCGCTAGTTGGTTGTTTTAAACAAAAGGACATGGAACAAGGGTGCAAGGAGTCGGGACCATGGCTATAACCATGGTAACAGCGAGCAGGCCCCATCTGCTTCAAGGTACAGGAGAGAGCATTAACGCTAGCCGAAGATAGCTTCACGTTCTACATTCCAATTGTTAGCAAAAGCTAGTTTCACGTCCTGCATCTCAGTAATGTTAGCTAAAGCAAGCTGCCTTTTCTGGATTGATCGTGTTCGCCAAAGCTTGCTTCATGTGCTAAATATCAATTGCGTTAGCCAAAGCAAGCTTCATGTCTTACATTCCAATCATGTCAGCTAAAGCTTGCTTCATGTGCTAAAAGCTGGCAAAAGCTTGTTTCACGTTCTACGTGTTATGTCACGTTATGTTTGCCAAAGCTAGCTTAATGTTCTGCATTCTCATTATGCTAGCCAAAGCTTGCTTCATGTTCAAAATTCCAATCATGTTGCCAAAACTAGCTTAACGTTCTTCATTCCAATCATATTTGCCCAAGCTAGCTTCAGGTTTCACATTATAGATTCCCATCACATTAGCACAAGCTAGCTTTAAGCTAACATTGATCATGTTAGCCAATAGTTAGTTTCTTACTTTATATTCCAATCGTGCTAGCCAAAGCTAGTTTCATGTTTTACATTCCAATCATGTTAGCCAAAGCTAGCTTGATGTTCTACATTCCCATTATGCTTGCCAAAGCTAGCTTCTTGTGTTACATTCCGATCATGTAAACCAAAGCAACTTTTATACTCCAAATATTGTTCCTTTTTTGCCAAAGCTAGTTTCACATTAAAGATTCCCATCACATTAGCTCAAGTTAGCTTCAAGCTAACATTGCTCATGTTAGCCAATAGTTATTTTCTTACTTCATATTCCAATCATGATCATGTTAGCCAAAGCTAGTTTCATGTTTTGCATTCCAATCATGTTAGCCAAAGCTAGCCTCTTGTGTTACATCCCAATCATGTTAGCTAAAAGCCACATTGGTATTCTAAACACCGCTCTTTTTTTACCAAATCTCGTTCCATATCATAGATTCCCATCACATTAGCTCAAGTTAGCTTCAAGCTAACATTGCTCATGTTAGCCAATAGTTATTTTCTTACTTTATATTCCAATCATGATCATGTTAGCCAAAGCTAGTTTCATGTTTTGCATTCCAATCATGTTAGCAAAAGCTAGCCTCTTGTGTTACATCCCAATCATGTTAGCTAAAAGCCACATTGGTATTCTAAACGCCGCTCCTTTTTTACCAAAGCTCCTTCCACATCATAGGATTCCCATCACATTAGCTCAAGTTAGCTTCAAGCTAACATTGATCATGTTAGCCAATAGTTATTTTCTTACTTTAAATTCCAATCATGATCATGTTAGCCAAAGCTAGTTTAATGTCTTGCATTCCAATCATGTTAGCAAAAGCTAGCCTCTTGTGTTACATCCCAATCATGTTAGCTAAAAGCCACGTTGGTATTCTAAACGCCGCTCCTTTTTTACCAAAGCTCGTTCCACATCATAGATTCCCATCATGTTAGCGCAAGCTAGCTTCATGTGAGCCAAAGCTGGAATCATTGCTATGGATGAACCCATGGTGAATGGAAGGATGGAAGGATAAACAAATGGACGAACGGATGAGGAGGTCAGAGGAAGTGGAGGCCGGAGCTCCTCAGGTATCTCCTCGATGAAGACGAGCAGCCGGACATCTGATCCGGTACGAAGCCGCGCCCTCCGGTAACCCCATCCACATCGATCCGCCGGCCATTAGCCGCCGATTCCAGTGGCCCGGCGCCAACGGGCCTCCGGATCGCCGCTTTATTCAAAAGGCTTGCCTCCTCACCTCCCTGTTATGGTTCCTGTAGCTCTTTGGAGATGCCGCCGGCGTTCGCTTCTCTGCTTCCTCGCCAGTGATCTGCGAGGACGCGGAGTGAATCTGAGGCGCCCCGGGAGGGTCCAGCTTTGGTTCCGCTCGCCAAAGGTGGAGATGGAGGACGGGCTCACAAGAAGGGCTATGAATATCTGAGCGCGAGGGAACAAAAGACCCAACTTTGAGTTATTTCGCCACAAAAAAAATAAACTTTCTACTTTGTGATCATTCACGCCGCCCGTCGTAGCCCCCGCGCGCTCAGAAGGTCTTCCGCCCGCGGCTACGCTAAGATGCTACGTTCCTTTCATGGAAAAAAAGGAAGTCTGCACATGACACAGCGTACTAGCTGCAGATTTAAATCTTTATTGGCGTGATAGCTGTCACGGCTAACATTCTGAGCACGGTCCACTAGTAGCCTCCGCCTGTCAGGGAAGCTACGAGAAAGGTCACACAGATTTGGAGTTGTTTCAATCTATTGACCCTTTAGGATGATTTGTTGAAGCAAAATGGCCGCCAGAGCTAGCACATTCTGCTCCGCGTCCTCCGTTATTTCCATCTGTCACTTTGCCTCACAGATTTTTCTTGAAAACAGCTTGTGAGCTGGTGGTTAGCTCCACCCGTCATGGAAGCTAAAGGTAAACAACACACTGATCTCTGCTTACTGAGCTAGCATACCGCCCAAAATGGCTGCGCTTCGCTGTGGAAGTGGACACCAGGATTTTGGCTAGGACCTTCTGCCTCACATCACTTTTATTTTTGCTTTAGATAGCATGTTAGCCGGCACCGCTAACATTCACCCACCTGGCCTCCACCCGTCATGGAAGCTAAAGGTATCACTCACGATCTCTTGCAGTTTCTTCCACCTGACATTTTTCCCTTTGGACAATTTGTTAGCATCAGTCCACAAATAAGCTACTCAACCACCCAAAATGGCTGCCAGAGCGACGCTTCAACTCTATTGTTGTAATCCATCTTTTTGTTTACTTGACAAGTTTTTGCTCCATGTACCATATTAGCCGGTGCGGCTAACGTTCCGATCAGGGTCCTTGGCTGGCCTCCACCCATTGGAAGCCAAAGGTATCTCTGGCAGTTTCCTCCTCAACCCCATGTGATTGTTTCCCTATCAGTTGATTCGTTAGCGCCGATCCACAGAGAAGCTAGCTAACCTCCCAAAATGGCCGCCGAAGCCTAAACCGTTGCTTGCGCCCTTCGTTCCTCTGTGAATGGACATGTTGATCCATCGATCGCTTGACAAAAAAAAAATATCCCCGGCTCTTGGCGCCGCCTCCTCCCGCTAACCCCCCCCTTGTTGGAGAACTTCCCTGAAGAACGTTCTGGGGACGTTCTCTCCAAGTACCGCGCAGATCCGTCAGTGTCATGGATTAGCATATCGTCGATAGCGCCTCCGAGAAAACCCGATGACAGGTTCTCCTTCCAGGTTTCTCCGTCTGGAGACTTTTCGTACAGGATCAATTCAGATCTCAGCCGTCTGCTCCGCCTCCGTCTTGCTCCTCCGCCGCCGCCGCCGTTTCACGCCTCTCCGCCATCTTGGATTCTTTCCTTGTGACCTTTTTCTGCAAAGAGCAAGTGGCGCTTTGTGGCGTTTAAGTCGCCCCCAGAGGCGGCGTTCGCTTTGCTTCTGCTCTCCAGCATCCGACCGGGTGTGAGGGAGATCACTGAGCACACACACACACACACACACACACACACACACACACACACACACACTTTCATGTTGACACCTGGTAGTTTCGCTCGGTGACGCCACTCCTGCTGGGCCTCCTCTCTTCAGGAGGAGTGAAGGTCACCGGCTGGCAGAAAGGAAGAGGAAACGCCTGAGGGGGCAGACGGCACTTTCAAAATAAAATTAATTTAATCATGAAAAGAAATGGGGGATTTGGTATCCAACATGTAAGGATGCCTGGAATTATTTTATTATTATTTTCATTATTATAATTATTATTTTTATTATTATTGTCATATTATAATCATGAATAATATATTATTATTCTTTTTATTGTCATTGTCATTACTTCTGTCATTGTTATTTTTAATATTATGAATGGATTATTATTAGTAGTAGCAGTAGTATTTTCATTGTTATTATTATTATTATTATTATTCATTCATTCATTCACATGTCACATAAAGATGTAAATAATATACCCAACTTCCATTGGTATTATTATTACTATCTTCATTATTATGATTTTGATTATTATTAATAAAAATAATATTGTAATTGTCATTATTTCTGCCACTGTAAGTTTTACTAATATGAATAGAATACTATTATTTTTATCATTTTAATCATCATCATTATTATCATTATCATAAATGATATATAATTCTTATTATTGTCATATTTTCACCGCTGTTATCATAAATAATATATTATTATTATTATTATTATTATTGCCACAATATTATCATTGTTATTATTTTCATTATTACTGTCACAGCATCTTTCATTATTATTATCCTTGTTGTTATTATTATTGTCATTGTTACTTTTAATATTGTGAAGACAACATTGTTATCATTATTATTATTATTATTGACACTATTATTATTATTGTTGTTGTTGTTATTGTTTATGTCATATAATTTTCATTATTATTATTCCTGCTGTCATTATTACTCCCATTGTCATTTTTAATATTATGGACAATATTATTATTATTATTATTATTGCCACTATATTATTATTATTATTATTATTATTATCAGTAATAATAATAATTACTGATGTTGTAACTGTTTATGTCATATATTTTTCATCATTCATTTGATTGACAGCTGACTCTTTGATTGACAGCTGACCCTTTGATTGACAGCTGACTCTTTGATTGACAGCTGACCCTTTGATTGACAGCTGACTCTTTGATTGACAGCTGACCCATCTGGGTTCCATCCACGGTTGCCTGGCGTAGTTTAGTCGATAAACGGGGTTCTTCGGGTTCCACCTCTCCATCCGGCGTCTTCGTTGGCGCCTGGATACCAGCTTCCCGCTGCCTGGCGACAGCCAATCAGCAGCCGGCGCCGGTGGCATCACATGCTTCTCGGAGGCGGAGGAAGAGGAAGAGGAGCGGCCTTGGGTTTCCCACAGGAAGTCATCCCAAAAAAATGAAGTCAACTCTTTTGTTTCTGCAGGTAATAGTCGATCAAACACAAACACACACTCACACACACACACACAGGCTGACAGGCAAGGACACACACACACATGCGCTTCCACGTGCACTGTCTGATTCCATGTATTTTACTGCCGCCGTCTCCCATCAACACCGTCTGAACCTTGAGCGGCTCATAAATGGAAGAAAAAGTGCGCCCTTGCGGCGGACTCGTTCCGTCGCCATGGCCGCCGCCGCCGCCGCCGCCGCCGCCGCGACGATTATTTCAATTAAATAATGATGGTATTTAGTCTGGAAATCATTACGTTTTTTTCAGCGGGATAAGACGAGGTGGAATTCTTCGGTTTCTGGCGTGACCAGACGGGCGAGGTGAAGGTGACCCCTCACCCCCCCGCGGCTGGGAGGATGGTACGCCCCGGGCCGGTACATTCACAGGCGCTGCGTCAACTCTTCGCTCTGACTTTCTTTGTCGGCTCGTTCTTTCTTCTCCTTCTTTAATGTGTTCAAACACCCACCGGACCCGGTGAATCACCCTGCGTGATTCACTTCCCGCAGCGATCCCACTTGACACGCCGCCGCCAACACGCCGTTTTTTTGTTGTTTTTTTTTCGATCGCCCCTCGGTGAGAAAATGACCGGTTCGGTTGACGACGGCGTCGAAACGAAAACAAAACGCGGCGCAGACGAGCGATGGGAGCTGGAGACGATGCGCTCAGGGTCCGGGAATCGGTCCGTGGACCTCGGCGGTAGCCTGTCTGGATGTGGTCCCAACTTGAAGGAGTGCTGGCGGGAGCAGGTTCAAGGAGGCGCCTTCTCTGGTCTGAACTGGAGTCCAGAAAGTCCACTAGTTTTGTGTGCCTGATTAAGTATTTACTCGTTCATTCATTCGTTCGTTCGTTTGTTCATCCCAGCCGGCGTCGGGGAGAGGTGGCCTTCACACCGGACCGGGTCTTCACAGGGACACATAGAGGCATACGACTACTCACCCTCTGGGTCTGGACAACTTAGGGTGTCCAGTGAACCTACAGACCACCTGACCACCTGACTAACCATCTGACTGGATGACTACTTGACCATCTGGCTACCTAACTACCCGACCACCTAACCACCAAAATCAATTACTATCAGACTACCCATCAATTTGGCTACTTGACTACCAGACCACCTGACTCCACTTCCACCTGACTGACAACCTCACTATGTGACTACCTGACTACCTGCCTGACTACCTAACTGTATGGCTACTTCACTACCGGACCATCCAACCACTGGTTTAGACCAGTTTTTAAACCACGAGTTTACCAGACCACCTAACCACCTTGACCATCTAACTGTCCACTTGT
>NC_141308.1:13587500-13590000 GCF_037954325.1 Fistularia commersonii
TTTAATAATTTACAATATAATATTACAACATATTATTATAATTTATAATAATATCACATTGTTATATAAAATTTATATAAGAATATTATAATTTATTTCTTTTTATTCATACAAATAAAAATAAAAAATCCAACCTTTATTATCCAAAGCATCGCCGGGAATTCAAAATAAAAGTGAGTAGCCCGGTAGAGCTTTTAACTGTAAAGGTGTTTGTAATCCTAATCTGTCAGATCGGGATTAGGATGCCGCCCGACGCTCCGCCGGCGGGGATTTTAATTAAGATCGCTTTCATTGATTGTTTCCACGCACGCGCGGCGGCGCCCCGATCGGCTGCAGTAAGTGATTATTGATTGGACGAGGCCGGGCCGCCGGGGCGGCGGCGGGGTCATGTGACTCGCTCTGTCTGACGTGGGCGGAACCATTAGCGGCGTCTCGCCTGATTGGCCGTTTTGAATTCATCGACCACCCCAGATTATAATATGGAAGCCTGTTAATCCAATTAAAAAATAGAAAAAAACATCTCCATGGCGCTGTGGTAACCACGGCAACCGGAAATATCCCATATTTATAGTCTTACCATTCTGTCTGGTAATCCCCCGCAGCTGATTGGTCGTTTGCAGGAAGTGACATCACATAGTCCGTCCTCGTCTTGTTTCCCTCCGCCGCCAAAATAAAAGTCTGCAAAATTAAATCACTGTTTTAGAACTTTGCTATATTTATATCATTTAACACAAAGTGTGTGTGTGTGTGTGTGTGTGTGTGTATTCAGGGAATTAAAGGAGTTTTTAGAAATATTTTTTTATGTTTTGGGGGATTTTTGAGGAATTATAGGGAAATAATAATATTTATTTATTTGAGGAATTGTCGTGGAGTTTTTGAAGGGAATATTCAAGGAATTTTGAAACATTTCAGGGAATTTCGAGAAAATTGTCACAAGGGATTTTTCAGGGATTATTTTGACATTTTGAGGAATTTTTGAGGGATTATCAGGAAATTTCAGGGGTTTTTTGAGGAATTTTCAGGGAATTTTGAAAGGAACATTCAGACATTTTCGGGGATTTCAAGGGAATTTCAGGGATATTTTAGAGAAAAGCAAAATTTTAAGGAATTATTTGGACACTTCAGGAAATTTCCCATGATTTTGGGGAAATATCAGATCCTTTGTAAGGGATCGTTAGACATTTCAGGGTATTTTAATCGGATTTTTACAAGGAAATTATATGGGATTATATGGAACTCGTATTGTTTGTCAGTTATTGAGGACAATATTTTATTTTGAAGTCACTCTGAGTCACAGTGTCACGCTTTTATTTTAGTAAATCCATTCGACGGGAGATTTTCTTTTCAGCCAGAGTGTGTGTGTGTGTGTGTGTGTGTGTGTGTGCGAGAGAGAGCTGATCTTCAACGGTTTAAAAACAAGAAAAAAAAAAAAGCGGATAAATTGAAAATAAATAAATAGAATATCAGTCCCACAGTCAACAAAAGTTTTAATTAACGAGATTAAAACTCCGATTAAAGAGGATGAAACTTAATCCCGGTTTTGTCCGACGCCAGAAGTTAAGCTGAGGAGAATCAGCGCTTCCAGAGCGGAAGGGTTTATTTCTCCCCGGGTTTTGGTTTGCAGGAGTCGGAGGCGGTCGGGGGCGGAGGGGGGTGACGACCAACAAAAGGCAAGAAGGAAGGGATTAAAATATAAATAAGGAGGAGGGATTAGACGCAAGGACCCGCGAGTGACGGCGAGGGAAACGAGGCGGAAATGACTTAAAACGCAAGATATCGGAAATATCTGTCCGGAAAGATCGGAATTTATATTTGGAGAAAAGTTGGCAAATTGACAACGATAAAGGCAGAAAACAGGAATTAAACGACGTAAATCCAATAATCCTCTTTAAGTCTCCTTATTCTTCTTTACCTGAGGGTTTTCTTTGCCCCGCTTTGTGCCTGACAGGGTTGAACTGAGGCTCTCGTCCTTCTACGGCCTCCTGACGCCGTAGAAGGACGCTCAGGGAAGATCACCTGAAGGTCAGGGCTTGGACGGCCATAGAAGGCATGTGAGTGACAGGGAGAATAGTTGTATGTCCATATAAGGAATGTGAATGAATGAGAGGGCGTTGTTGTATGTCCATATAAGGTATGTGAATGAATGACAGGGTAAATGTTTTATGTCCATATAAGGTATGTGAGTGACAGGGTGAATGTTGTATGTCCATATAAGGAATGTGAGTGAAAGGGTGAAATGTTGTATGTCCTTGTAAGGCATGTGAGTGACAGGGAGAATAGTTGTATGTCCATATAAGGAATGTGAATGAATGAGGGGGCGAATGTTGTATGTCCTTATTAGGGATGTGAGTGAATGAGAAACTGAATAGTCGTATGTCCATATAAGGAATGTGAGTGACAGGGCTTATGTTGTATGTCCATATAAGGTATGTGAATGAATGACAGGGTGAATGTTTTATGTCCATATAAGGAATGTGAGTGAAAGGGTGAAATGTTGTAT
>NC_141308.1:13595000-13610000 GCF_037954325.1 Fistularia commersonii
AATTATTTATTTTATTAATTGGGATTAATAACTTAATCGATCCTAGTTAATTAATTGCAATTAATTTTAATTAGGGTGAAATAGATTAATTTGAATTAATCATTTGTGTATGTTTTTTTAATCTTTGATAGTCACAAATATTTCACAAATATTACAAATATATATCATACAACAAATATTTCTGTGGTTGATTCATCTTGAAATCGGGTCATTTGATTGGATGATTGGATGAATAAATTAAAAAGCGATTAGAATCGATTAAAAACACAATCGGTGAGGTTTTTTAACATCAATTTTAAGTTTTAAAGGCGAACAAGCCGACCAATGCCGTCGCTCCTTACTTCGGCCCCGTTGCCGCGGTGACGCATCACATGCCATCCCCCCCCCCCCCACACACACACACACACACACACACACCTTGCCCGTGGAACCCGGCGCCGATGATGGATGGCCCGCCGGGGGCGTTCTCTGTGGCGAGAGGGCCCAAGACTCTCCCGGGAGATTTACGAGCGTCCGGCGCCGCCGCAAAACCCAGTTATTGATGACGGCGTGGATTAATTGATCGTCTGAAAGTTTATGGGATATTTATGGCTCTCGTCGCACTTTGTGGTCCCGGTTTTGTGTGAATTTAATAACTTGTTTATCGACGCTCCGTCGCTTGTTTTGCCCACCGGGGGGCGCCGGCGAGCTCCAGCGCGTCTGGAATAACACGCTTATTACATGTGTTATAACGTGTAATAACACGCTTGTTACACATGCTAACGTGTAATAACACGCCTATTACACATGCTATAACATGTCATAATACACAAACCGTCACTATAAACATGTTTGAAAGCCCATCTCGATTTGTTTTCATAAGCGACAGCTTTTACGTTTAGGAACCATGACAACGAAACACACACACACACACACACACACACACACACACACACACACACACACACACACACACACATACATGCGCACTTGCAAGGGAATGCTTCAGAAACGGAGAGGTGGGATTAAGATTGGGATTAATCCGGGATTACCTGAACAGATGCTCCAACGATGGCGACGGTAACCATGGCAACTGCAGCTGAGCGCGAACCAGGCTAACCCGTCCGTTCTAGAAGATTCTGAGGTCGACCATCAGCTCTCCAGGTTCTCCAGGCCAAAAAATCAGGTTCATCGAAGCCTCGAAAGCCTCTGTAGGTGTGAGAAGGTGAATAGTTGGACGTCTCAGGGTGATTGACAGCTGACCGTTTGATTGACAGCTGACCCTTTGATTGATGGACTCATCGGGTGTCAACAAACAGGGAACACCCCTATGTTACACGGGGACTTGGTACGACCCGAGCCCGACGGCGACCAGTAGATGTGCACGTGTACATGCACGCACGCGTGTGTGTGTGTGTGTGTGTATGTGTGTGTGTGTGTGCGTCTGACGTTTCTGTCCCCGATAAACCACAGAAGACCCCACAAGCCGAGGCGGCTCCGGGGAACTCGGGGCTGCACGGATATATTCAAATGAGGCCTCACACACACACACACACACACACACACACTCACGCTCGCGCTCACGGCAGCGGAGTGGCAAGGTAATGAGATTAGCATTCTGATGTTCTTGGAAAAAATGCAGGATTGAGGGCAAAAAGAAGGAAGGAGGAGAGGAAGAAAACAAAATAATGAAACACCAGAGAGCGGCGGCGGCGGCGGCGGCGGCGGCGGCGGCGGCGGCGATGACACACTTTCCGGGCGGCGGCGAGCATCTTCCCTTCGTTTCCGATTGTTTTTTTTTCCCTCGTCGTTTTCATCGAGGTTTGCTTCCCTGGAACGGGTGTCAAAAAGTGGGCGGGGCAAAACTTGTGGGGGCGCTTTTGGGGGCGGAGCCTCAGCTCAGCGGACGGGGAGTCGCCGGACGGAAGATGGCGGCGGTAGGAGGGATCATCTAGAAGGTTTTTTCTGGACCTCAGTTGTTCTGCTCCCTGGTCCACCGCTGGGAGCTTCTACGTTCTCTTCTAGCAACCTTTGGTTGGAGGTTCGGGATCTGAGTGCAGGTCTCCGAGGCAACCGGGGCTTATTATGGGGTGCTGTTTTCCTTGTCGTTGATCCATCTCCGAAGTGGCCTGGTCCACTCGTGGTCGCCGCCCACAAGCTCCGCTTCTTCTCATCATTGATCCTCCATGGATGGATTTGCAGAGATACCACAAAGTACAGTTGTGGAGTTCCTGTTGAAGTACTTCGATGGCGTCTCCGTACCCTCGAGGTTCGGTGGATTCTGGTTTTGACTCCACGAGTCCCGTTTGGGAAGATCCTCCCCCGGCGCTGTGAGGAACCACCTGATCTCCAGGTAGCGCCTGAATGTCTCGAAGCATGCGGGCCTGATTCCGAAATTGTCCAGATTCTGGACTCGGCGTTCTTCCCGAAGTTCCTCTCCGCCTCAGAACCGATGGCCTTCAGCGAGGTCGTTCACATCTCGCCCCGACAAGTTGCAAGTTCAATTTGTTGCACTACCTTCAAGCTCCCCTGAAGCTCACCCTGTAGGTTCTCGCACCTCCACCCTTTCCAAGACCCTTCCTCCACCTCACAACGTCGAGCCCACGTCCTTGCCCCGCCCCCCGGCTCGGACGAATGAATGAACCTCCTCTTCAGGTCCTCCTCAGGTCGCCTTCAGGTCCAGGGAGGGCCTCCTTCTTCTGGCGCTGACTTGTACTCTTCCCTTGTTACCGCCCGTGCTAAGCTACCGCTAACGGCGGGGCGGGGGGTTAGCGGCACGCGACTTCACCCGGCGGCGTTTAATTCTCTTCATGTGTAATAATGGCGCTCGGACCCCTGCGGCCCCCTCCTCCCAAAATCCATTATCTTCTCGACACCTTCATTATCTCCTCCTCGCCTCCCCCTGATCTGCTGTTTCCCTCCTCCTCCTCCTCATCCATCATCTCCGCCAACCGTCACATTTCAAGATGGCCTCCATCACTTATTCCACCTCCTTCGCCTCATCTGGTTCCTCGGCTCCTCGAGTGGAAGCCGTCCAGATGTCGGAGCCGCGGAGAACCCGTGAGGAACACTCGTCGGATGATCGTCCGATAACTTCGGCACGTTCCGATGTTTCGAGGAAAGACTTCGGAGAAGAACGTTGTTCCCGCGCTGTCCTCGGGAACATGTTTACGTAGATGTTCTCTGAAGAACTTATCGTGTAGAGGATCCTCCTGGAGGAACCAGGGAGTTCTACCTTCTAGGCCACTCAAGTGTAGACTCCATGTTCTCCTGCCTCGGTTCTCCATGTTCTTCATGTTCCTCATGTTCCCCTGCCTGGGTTCTCCGTGTTCTCCATGTTCCCCTACCTGGGTTTTCCATGTTCTCCATGTTCCCCTTGCTGGGTTCTCCATGTTCTCCATGTTCTCCATGCTCCCTATGTCCCCCTACCTTGGTTCTCCATGTTCTCCATGTTCCCCTACCTGGGTTCTCCATGTTCCCCTATCTGGGTTCTCCATGTTCTCCTGCCTGGGTTCTCCATGTTCTCCATGTTATCCATGTTCCCCTGCCTGGGTTCTCCATGTTCTGCTGCCTGGGTTCTCCATGTTCTCCATGTTCTCCATGTTCTCCATTTTCCCCTGCCTGGGTTCTCCATGTTCCCCCGCCTGGGTTCTCCATGTTCTCCTGCCTGAGTTCTCCATGTTCTCCATGTTCTCTATGTTCCCCTGCCTGGTTTCTCCATGATGTCCATGTTCCCCATGTTCTCTTTCTTGGGTTCTCCATGTTCTCCTGCCTGGGTTCTCCATGTTCTCCATCTTCAGTCCAGGTTCTGAAGGTGTGACAGAGAAGGTGACTGGACAGATGATTGACAGGTGACCCTGTTAAAACCCACCTGAGTGCAACAGTAAATGCCTCAGTGTGTGTGTGTGTGTGTGTGTGTGTGTGTGTGTGTGTGTGTGTGTGTGTGTGTGTGAGCCCCAGGCCGCTGGTGTTTCTCCACACGCTTCATTTCCGCCGTGACAAAAGTGCTAAACGGGCGGCGGCGCTCTTCGTCCTCGGCCGGGCGCTGACCTCGCCGCCGGGCTGCTCGCCACGGTTGCCGTCGACGACGACAAGCGGAGGGATGTTGGGGGCAGGAAAGGAAAATAGACAGGAGGAAGTGGAGATGATTGTTTTTATTTGTTATGTTTTACGGTACACACACACACACACACACACACACACACTTTCAGTCGACAGCCGTTTTGTCAATTAGCTTCAGAAAAAGCCGCGCTTCTGAGGAACCTTCTAGAAGGTCATGTGGCGGCCATCTTGTGAGGATCACCATGGCAACGGCTCGGATCTCGTCCGACCCCGCGGTGTCCTCCAAAGATGGCGGCGTTAGATTCTCCAAAGAAGCTAACCGCTAATCACGCTAGCATTTACGAGCCCACATGTGACTGTGTGTGTGTGTGTGTGTGTGTGTGTGCGCAGTGAAGTTTGAACCTTTTTGGTCACATGCGATAATCCCGGGCTCCTCGCCGCTCGCCGTCAGGCGGGGTCGTACGCCATTGTTGCCACGGCGATCCTTAACCGATGTGTCGGCGTGGAAAAGGTCGGTCTTTGTGTGAAATTAGCAAAGACAGAAAGGTCGTCCAGATTATTCCCTGCTAATAGATAAACCCTCCGTGTGTGTGTGTGTGTGTGTGTGTGTGTGTGTGTGTGTGACATCGTCCTGACGAGGCTCTTAATCGGTGCCACGACTCCGTTAATGAGAAAAGGAGCGGCGAGCGACGCCGGCCGTCTGGCGCCCCCGTTGCCGTGACGACAGGGAAAGGAGGCGGGGCCAGGAAAGGAGTCAGCCAATCCCCTGACGGGGGAGGGAGCACATTTCCCTGACGATGGCGGGCCGTGACCTCGCGCCACCTCTCGGAGCGAAGCCCCGCCCCCTTCTGGAGCGCCCGATGATGTCATCCCCCCCTCCCCCCCCCCCCGTAGGGAGATGGCGCCCGTGGAGGCCGAGAAACGGCGCCCGAGGTCACGCTTCCCCTCCTCCGGCGTCTGTAGACACGGATCAATAAAAGTCATCTGGCGCGGATTAAACATCGCCGCAGGGGGGGGGGGGGGCGGCGTGCGACGGAAGCCATGATGGCGAGCGGCGAGGGGGGGGGTCACATGACCTGGATATCGATCGGCGAGCAACGGATCCGGATAATTCCTGGAAGGAGAAAAGAAAAGCCGTCCTGTGTGGCGGATTAACCCCGCCGAGGAAAAGTGAATTTGAGCGAGGCGGGGGGGGGAATAAAAAAATAAAATAAAAATGGCGGTGGTCGTCATGGCAACGTGGAGGCGGCGTGCGGGGAGAAACCCGTCGCTGGATTGCGGGAGTAATTAAAACACCATGACACGCGTGGTTAACGTCGCCCAACCTACTAAACGGATACGGGCGTAGCGCCCCCTAGTGGTGGAGCGTCATCGGTTGTAGCGCCCCCTAGTGGTGGACGACTGGAAGGAACCAGGCGGCGGCGAGCGTCCGCCCTTAGAGACCAGATTTAAGATCAGGAGGAGGGGAGTTAAGATAAGGGACGGCTTTATTAGGCACCTGCACGCACACACACACACACACACACACTCACACACACACACACACACACACACACACACACACACTGAGCTGTGGGATGAGATAAGATTCCCAGACGCCGCTTCCTGTTCTCAATCCAGACGTCATCATGTTCTCCGGTAGAACTTGAACCGGGGGAAGGGATGGCAAATTAAAATGAAATAAAATCCGGCTTAAATAAAAAAAAAAAAAAAAAATTGCAGTAGCGTTCCAGTCAAGTGTGTGTTATTACACCTTTAATACACTCTTATTACTCTCTTATTACACTGTTATTACACTGTTGTTAAACTCTTATTACACTGTTGTTGCTCTCTTATTACACTCTTATTACACTCTTATTACACTCTTATTACACTCTTATTACACTCTTATTACTCTCTTATTACACTCTTATTACACTGTTATTACACAGTTATTACACTGTGTTTGTGGCTCAGCCTCTAGATCGTGACCTGCGGGTCAAAGGTCACCGCCAGGCGAGCTCAGCCCATCCAGATTGATCCGGAGCCAAAATGTCAGAAAGGAGATTTTAATTCCTCGTGGTAGATGATCAGTTTCATCAATGTTTTTTATTAGGATGGTAATTGGATGGACGTTCGATAAGACATTTATGGAAACTTTTTTTTTTTTTCAAAAGGGGGCGGGGCTTACAGCTGCTTTGCGTTCATATTCAACCCTTCAGCGTAATATCCTTTCACGTCTGGTGGGGATTAAAATAAACCTGTCAATAATAACATTAATTCATACACATAATTTTTTTTTTTTTTTTTACTAATTTTTGGTTGTTTTTTTTTTTTAAATTCTATTTATTTATTTATTTATTTGTTTTTAATTAAAATTTTAAAAACACCGAAACGTGACTGGTCTCGAGGAAGCCAATTTCTCAAAGAATCCAGTAGTTGTAGAAGAATGTAATAACAATGCATCTGTTTAATAACAGTGTAATAACAGTGTAATAATGGTGTAATAATAGTGTAATAACAATGTAATAACAGTGTAATAACGGTGTAACATGGAAAGTGACAATAAGAGATGAAGTGTCAGAACTGGAAAATAGATACCACTGGATAACACACACACACACACACACACACACACACACACACATACACCGAAACTGCGACACACGCATGCTGACACAGACCCACCACATTTGCTGACACACACACATACGCACACACGCACCGATGCAGATAAAAACACACACTGACACATGCTGACAAACCAAAACACACACACACACACACACACACAAACATTTAAACAAAACAGAAAACAATGGGACCCTCGCGGCCGCAGGAACTGATGCGTTCGTCCTGCTCGGGGTGCGGGAACGTCAAGGAACCGGTTTCCAGGGACTAGATCTGGAGGTGGTTCTGGATCTGTGTGTCCCGTGGAGGCCAGGAGGTTCCTGGTCTTGTTCCAGGAGGGTTCTTCTGCATGTCCTCCTCCTGAAGAACAAGGGGGGGGTTTGTTCCTCAGCCTCCTCCTCCCCCGAGGACGCTCGGCTGTTTTGTTTGGAAGCAGGTCACATGATCCACGTTGGCATGGCGCCGTTGCCGTGGGCGTTGAGCCTCTAGCTGGGCTTCACACACACACACACACACACACACACACACACACACACACACACACACACACACACACACACAGTGCAGCGATGGAGGAGAAGGGATTCTTAGCCGGGAATCCGTCTCGTGGCTACATGTTAGCGTGCCGTGCTAGCAAGTAGCTTATCTGGTATATTAGCATGCCGGAAGCTAAAGGTGCTACCTTGCTGGTCCTGCGTCCCAGGGGTCTTCTGGTCTTCTCTGAAGGTCCACAGCCTTCAGGCGATCATGAGCTGTTGCCTAGCAACGCACATGAGACGTTGTTCTTAATTTAATGATAATGATCAGGAAAGTTCATGATCATCCTGTGGATGATGGGGTGATTGACAGCTGGTCCTTTGATTGACAGCTGGTCCTTTGATTGACAGGTGACCCTTTGATTGACAGCTAACCTGTCTCATAGCAACAGCAAAGCTTTGTGTGTGTGTGTATGTGTGTGTGTGTGTGTTAGGGTGAAAGGTCAGATGACAGTGATTGACACTCAGAGCAGCAGTAAATTCTGTGTGTGTGTGTGTGTATGATAGGGTGAAAGGTCACATGTTGGTGATTGACAGTTGACCTTTTGATTGACAGGTCAAACCCCATGTCTGCATAACAGTAAACACCACAGATTGTGTGTGTGTGTGTGTGTGTGTGTGTGTGTGTGTGTGTGTGTCTGTGCTTGGGTGAAAGGTCAGATGACGGTGATTGATACTCGGAGCACCAGTAAACGCCTCCATGTGTCTGTGTGTGTGTGTGTGTGTCTGTGTGTGTGTGTGTGTGTGTGTGTGTGTGTGTGTGTGTGTGTGTGTGTGTGTGTGTGTGCGTGACCGATAGGTGGAATGATTGGATGATTGACAGCTGACCCTTTGATTGACAGCTAGTCTGTCTCATAGCAACAATAAAGCTTTGCGTGTGTGTGTGTGTGTGTGTTTGGGTGAAAGGTCAGATGACGGCGATGACACTCGTAGCAGCAGTAAACACCTTTGTGTGTGTGTGTGTGTGTGTGTTAGACAGGGTGAAAGGTCACTTAATTGTGATTGACAGCTGACCTTGTGATTGACAGGTCAAACCATGTGTCTGGGTAACACTAAACGCCACAGATTGTGTGTGTGTGTGTGTGTGTGTGTGTGTGTGTGTGAACGATAGTTTGAATGATTGGATGATTGACAGCTGACCCCCCCACCCTGTGAACAAGAACAACATAATGAACATATGACTCCCCCCCTCGCCATCTCCCGCCGCCGCTGCGCCTCAGCACGCCCCGTTTGTCCACGCCGATTGTATATCGAACCACAAATAACCCCGCCATCTAATTGGTGGAACCCCCCCCTACACACACACACACACACACACACACACACAGAGTGTGTGTCGGACTTTCAGCCACCGCCACTTTCCGTCCGTGTGGCGTCGATGTATTGACCGGGCTAACCCAGATACCGGGGTAATGCTCCATTAAACTAATTGTTTCAGAAGTGGTTGTGGTTAGTGAGTGTGTGTGTGTGTGTGTGTGGGGGGGGGGGGGGGGGGGGGGGGGGGGGCCGCACTGGTACACACACACACACACACATGCACAAATACTACACACACACAAATGCGAAGACTTTTTTTTACTATGAATGCTTTATTAACATGTTATTACAGCACTATTACTGTGTTATTACACTTCCCATGTCTCGTCAACAGTGTTACGTTTTTAATTTTAAATTATTTCTTAAAACCGTCCAGTTGTCGCTCGAATGTCTGGTTTCGTTGTTGCTCGGTTAGCCATTAGCCGTAGCTTCCTTGTTCAAAATGGCCGCTTCTTGCCGCGTGTTGGCTAACCAGCCGGCAAGACTGCAGCGGAGGCTAATGGGTTAGCAGCTAGCGATGATAGCAACAAATAGCTAGTGTCATCCTCACTTGATTAGCTTCACGGGTAATTCGCCACCACGCGTAGCGAGCTGACCCAGACTAGCGACGGCAAGCTAGCTGGCTAGCTGCAGTAAACATGTATATGGAAGCTCCTCTGACGCTAAGCCACGCGGTTAGCCTCAGCGGCGGATCTAGTGAGTATATAGCAAGTTTTTATTTTGTTAAAGGGACGGAACAGCATGTGGGGGGGCGCTCGTATTCCCTTCGTTCTCCCTTTTTAAGGGAAACGGCGGCGGCGGCGGCGGCGGCTCGTCGCCGTGGTGATTTATTCGTCCGCTTCAGACGAGAGGAAAGACAGCAGGTTGTTTATTCTGCTTTGAGCTGAAAGGCTTGTTTGCCCGCCGCGCTCACACTCAGACGCCGCTTTATGGCCGTTTATGCTCTGAAGTGTGTGTGTGTGTGTGTGTGTGTGTGTGTTCAAGGGCCGCGCATCCGATTCATGTGACGTATTTTTAAAAACGGACAAAATTGATTTTGGTCCGCGAAAATGAAGAGGGGGTTCAGAGAGAGAGAGGGTGTGTGTGTTTTTGTGTGTATGTGTGTGTGTGTGTGTGTGTGTGTGTATGTGTGTGTTTTTGTGTGTATGTGTGTGTGTGTGTGTGTGTGTGTGTGTGTTGATTTCCTCCACAAAACTGCAGCAGGTGGGTTGGACACTTGGAGTGAATGAACGGGAGGCGGGCCTGGGTTAAGCCCCGCCTCCATTTCAGGGTTAGGCTCCGCCCCCTGCGACCAGGACGGACGGAGGATGAACGGAGGAATTTTCCGGAGCTGCTCAGATTTTCTACTTCCTGTTCCTCACTCCTACTTCCTGTTTCCTCACTCCTACTTCCTGTTTCCTCACTCCTACTTCCTGTTTCCTGCTTTGGGGTTTCCTTCTTCCTACTTCCTGCTCCCGGGTTCCTACTTTCTACTTCCTATTTCGGCTTTCCAACGCCCTTCTTACTTCCTGTTTTCCTACTTCCGGTTTTTCAGTTTCCTTTTTCAGGTTTCTTACTTCCTGTTTCCTCCTCTTGGTTTCCAACTATCATCTTTTTACTTCCTATTTTCCTACTTCTGGTTTTCCACTTCCTACTTCCTATTTCAGGGTTCCTTATTTCTATTTCCCATTGCCTGCTTCCTATTACGGGTTTCCTACTTCTGGTTTCCAACTACTACTTTTTTTAATGTATTTAGTTGTTTTTTTTTGCAATAAAACCTTTTCTTTTGGATTTTTTTTTTTTATAAAATCGATATTTTTATTAACAAATATACATATGTACAAATAAACATGGCAAGGTAGTGTTGTCCTTTTTCCTGTTTTCTAATTCATTTTCCGCCTCCTCCTTCCTGTCTTGGGTTTCCTACTTCCTGTTTCCTATTTCCTGTTTTCTATTTTCGGTTTTCCACCTCCTTCCTGCTTCCTACTTCCTGTTTGGGTTTCCTACTTTCTATTTCCTACTGCTGGTTTCCTACCTCCTATTTAATATTTCGGATTTCCTACTTCCTGTTTCCTACTTCCTGTTTTCTATTTCCGGTTTCCACCTCCTACTTCCTGTTTGGGTTTTCTACTTCCTGCTTCCTACATCCTGTTTCCTATTTCCTGTTTTCTATTTCCTGTTTTCCACCTCCTACTTTCGGCTTCCTACTTCCTGTTTGGGTTTCCTACTTCCTGTTTCCTGTTTCCTGTTTTCTACTTCCGGTTTTCCACCTCCTACTTCCTGCTTCCTACTTCTGGTTTCCAACTTCCTGTTTAGCATCCTCTTCTTTTTCCCTCCTGTTTCAGATTTCCTTCATGTTTCCTACTTCCTACTTCCTGTTTCTTACTTCCTACTTCCTGTTTCCTACTTCCTGTTGTGTTTCCTTTTTGGACCTAGAAGAACCTGCAACATCATCTTGAACCTCTCAAGCAAACGGCGCGGTGGAGCTAACTGCCGCTAACGACTCGGGGGGGGGGGGAAGCTAGTCGGCGGGGGGGGGGGGGGGGGGGGGGTGTTGTCGCACGCCGCCGGCGTTTCCACGGCGATGGCCGGGGACCTATTTTGTGGAGCGGCGGGGTCGTAACGTTCCACGGCCTCACATTCATTCCTCGCCGTAATGAAGCCGTGGAGCTGCTGTCGCCGGCGGTGACAGACACAACCTCCCGCCGAATTAAAACAAGCTGGACACACACACACACACACACACACACACACACACACACCATATTTCAGGCGGAGCCTCCGTCGGGGTCCCGGCGCGACATTAGCGGCGATAAATAACCCGTCTGGACGAGACCCCGGGGACCGGATTACATTTTTCATTTTAGTCTTAAAAGAACCTGCTTTGCTCTGCGCTGGAATTATGCAACACACACACACACACACACACACACACACACTAAAATAGAGTTTGACAGGCCGTGTCGTTGCAGACAAAGATGTTTAATCCACCCACTTTCTCTTTCTTCGTTTTCCCGCCAAATGGACGAGGGGTTCGACCCATTTTTTTTGTTTTGTTTTGTTTTTTTTTGTTTTTTTTCTGTCTGTCAATCACAGACGTCGCATTGATCATGAGAACCACTTTTTTTTTTTTTTTTTTTTTTTTGAAATATGTTTTTTTTTTTTTGGCTGAAATATGTTTTCCACAACTGACACTTGTCAAAATTAATTAATAGCGTTATTGAAGAAAAACAGTTTTGCGCCAGAGGAGTGATCTGATTGGTCGGCAGCCGTCTATCGCAGTCGTGTTTATAGTTCTTCCCACTTCCTACTTCCTGTTTCCTACTCCTGCATTCCTACTTCCTATTTCATATTTTGGATTTCCTACTTTCCTACTTCCTATCTCCTTTTTCCTACATCTGGTTTCTCAATTCCCTCCTTCCTACTTCCTCCTTCCTACTTCCTACTTCCTACTTCCTACTTCCTACTTCCTTCCACTTTCTCTTCTTGATTTGCGTTTCCTACTTCCTTCTTCCTGTATCATGTTTCCTACTTCCTTCTTTTGGGTTCAGTCTTCCTGTTTTCTACTTCCTACTTCCAACTTCCTATTTCCTACTTCCTTCTTCCTACTTCCTATATTGTGTTCCCTACTTCCAACTTTCTACTTCCTTCCACTTCTTCTTCCTAATTTGCACTTCCTACTTCCTTCTTCCTACTTCCTGTATCATGTTTCCTACTTCCTACGTTTGGGTTCATTCTTCCTGTTTCCTACTTCCTACTTCCTGCTTCCTTCCACTTCTTCTTCCTACATTGTGTTTCCTACTATATGCTTCCTCAGGATGATCTACTTCCTACTTCCTTCTTCCTTCTTACCACTTCCTCTTTCCTTCTTCCTACTTCCTATATCATGTTTCCTTCTTCCCTGCTCTCCACTTCCAGCTTCCTCTTGCCGTGTGGAAGCCGATCGATCGATTGTCCGATCAAAGCATCGATCGGTGGCTTTGACCTTCGCGCCTCTTGGCATGACCTCCATTTGACCTTTGTGTTATTACACAGTCGTTATACCGTTATAGTCGCAACGTTGTTATCACACTGTTACTAAACAGTTGTTAATTCGTTATCACGTTGTTATTACACCGTCATGACACAGCGTTCACCCTGCGCCTGCCTCGGTCAGTGGCCCATCGCCGGGGGCAACCGGCGGCCATCTTGACTCCAGCACTTCCTTCATTTCCATTGTATTTGTATTCTGCAAGCGTCTCCAGAAGCAGCTCGTTAACATTTGTTTGCTACCCCGGCCGTCAGTGTGTGTGTGTGTGTGTGTGTGTGTGTGTCAACCCCCCCCCCCCCACACACACACACACACACTCCGGTCCCTCGGGGTCGCCGGTCGGAGCCCTCTTGTCTCTCTAATAGTCGGAATAATCATTAAACAGCGACATCGGGTCCGGCGCTAATTGCCTAGCGTTGGTCGGAGCGGCGGTCATGTGACCCCGCTGGGGGTCCCGGGGGGGTTATGGGGGGGGGGGGGCAATTACCCAGCCGCTGTTTGCGCACGTGGAGATCCGGAGAGCTTGTTAACACGGCGTGGTTGTCGCGGATTATTATCAGAATGTGTAATTAGCCGCCGTGACGCTGCACCTACATATTCATAACCATTTACATATTCATTGGTCGCCGTGGGTCGTGTGTGTGTGTGTGTTTGTGTGTGTGTGTGGGGGTAGAAGGGGGCGGAGCCACAGCGGCGAACATCGGCCCCGAGGAGGATATTAAGATGAAACATCTCGTATCTCGTGCAGCGGAGATATTATCAGAGTAAAACGCTAAACGTTGTTGTAGCCGAGGCCTATAATTACATCCTGAAAATATTTATTTGCTACAAATATTTCACATCGGGTCTTATGTCGTGGCCGCGGCGTGACGCGGGAATAATTAGCACTTTGGCGTTCAATGCCGGGATGGGACGGCGACTCCACGCGATGCCTTAGGACTCATTCGTTTCCCTCGGTGATGCGTTCAACGCCTCACGTGTTGCATTCAAGGACCCTGTGATTACATTACATTACATTACATTACATTTGGCAGACGCTTTTATCCAAAGCGACTTACAATAGAGGACATAGGGACTGCAAATACACTTGCAAATACACGATGCACAGGAAATATACAGAACAGTAAGCTTGGGTTAGTGAGGGTTTTTTTTTTGTTTTTTTTTGTGATGCGTGATGCGTTCGCTGCCCCATCATAGTGTTTTCTGCTCTTTGCAGTGCATTCACTGCCTCGTGCATTAGTTTCCAGCCCAAATTTGATTCATTCACTTCCCCTCATGATGCGTTCAATACCTCACATGTTGTAATTAAGCCCATTATGATGCGTTCACTGCACTTTTCATGGGGTTTACTGCCCTTTTTTGGCATCCTGTGATGCATTCACTGTCTCACGCGTTGCATTCGAGCCCCTTGTGATGCCTTCACTGCCCCCATCGTATTGTTTACTGCCCTTTGCAGTGCATTAACTGCCTCCTTCATTAGTTTCCAGCCCAATGTGATGCATTCACTGCACTTTTCAGTGTTCTTTCCCCTTTGCAGTGCATTTTTCGCCCCTTGTGATGCGTTCATGCCCCTTTCATGGTGTTTAATGCCCTTTTTAGGCCCCCTGTAATGCATTCACTTTCTCATGCATTGCATTTAAACCCCCTGTGATGCGTTCACTGCACTTTTCATGGTTTTAACTACCCTTTTTAGTGCATTCACCGCCCCATGTGATGCATTTACTGCCTCACACGTTGCATTTAAACCCCCTGTGATGCATTCATTGCACTTTTCACAGTGTTTTCCGCCCTCTGTGATGCATTCACTGCCTCACGCGTCGCATTCAAGCCCCTTGTGATGCGTTCACTGCACTTTTCATGGTGTTTAATACCCTTTTCAGTGCATTCACCACCCTTTGTGATGCATTCACTGCCTCATGCGCTGCATTTGTCGCCTCCTATGATGCATTCACTGCACTTTTCAGTGTTTTCTGCCCTTTGCAGTGCATTCACTGCCTCATGCATGAGTTTCCAGCCCAATTTTGATGCATTCACTTTCCCTCGTGATGCGTTCACTGCCTCACACATTGCGAGGTTGTGATCACTCCTGCAGCGAGGTCACGTTTGGGCGTCAGGAAGACGTTTCTACATAAGTACACCCACGCCGGGTCAGGTTTGTCGCCGTGGCGACGCTAAGCTTCCACAAACACATTGATTTATTTAGTTATCAACTCTTTTTTTTTTTTTTTTAAGCCGGTTGAACGTTTCTATTGATCCCGGGAGTGCCTCGCTCGCCGTTGCGGAAATATAAATGACGGTGATAAACCTGTGTGTGTGTGTGTGTGTGCATGTGTGTGTGTGTGTGTGTGTGTGTGTGTGCAACTTTCAGCCCGGTCTTCTTTAATTATGTGCGGTAAAGATATTTACGGAGCCATTGATGGGCCTTAATTGACCATATGGCTGTTTGTTTGTGCGTCGGGAGGCAGTCCAGCAGAGACAGGTGCGCAC
>NC_141308.1:13617500-13632500 GCF_037954325.1 Fistularia commersonii
CTGTTGCATGTATTTGCCTACATGCGTGTAGACGTGTGTGTGTGTGTGTGTGTGTGTGTGTGTGTGTGTGTGTGTGTGTTTTATCTTCTGGTAACCAAACATTAGCTGGCCATGGAGGAAATAGATGGAGAGAAGACACATGGACCATCTAGCTGGGTGCTGACGGACGACATGTTAGCTTGTGTTAGCTCGTGTTAGCTTGCGTTAGGGCTCGTGTCAACTTGTGTTAGTGCACATTACCTCATGTTAGCTTGTGTTAGCACATATTAGCTCATGTTAACATGTGTTGGCTCGTGTTAGCGCATATTAGCTTGTGTTAGCCTGCGTTAGCACCGGCGTGTGGTGTGTTAATCCAATTCATCTCAATCTGAGGTTTGTAAATAAATAAAATAAAAATAATAAAAAGCTTGTGTTAGCACATATTAGTTCATGTTGACATGTGTTGGCTCGTGTTAGCGCATATTAGCTTGTGTTAGCCCGTGTTAGCACCGGTGTGTGCCATGTTAATCCAGTTCATCTCAATCGGTGGTTTGTAAATAAAAAAAATAAAAATAATAAAAAAAATAATATAAATTTCTTGAGATTAAAAAATCTCAAGAAATTTTAGAAAGAGGGAAAAATTGTGAAATGTATGAAAATCAGAGGAAATGGTTCCCTTAAAATTCCCTTTAGCTGAAGTAAGGGAGTGAAAAGCTGAACCTCGAGCTCCTGGAGGAGGAGGAGATGTTAGAAGGTTCCTCCTGTGGAGAAGAAGTTGTTTTTATGTAAACAAGCTCATTTTTCTCCAATCATCCATTAAGGCTGTTGCTCTTCACCTTCTCCATCATCCGTCCTTCTCCTCTTCTTCACCGTTGGTTCTGCATCTTTGGCGCCGACAGGCCATCAGACCCTCGTTCATCAGAGGCCTAAAAACAAAATGTCTTAACGAGGGATGAACGGATGATGGACGGAGGATGGAAGGAGAAGAAGGTGATGGATGGAGGATGGTCAGATGATGGCTTGATGGAGGACAGGATGCATGGATGAGAAGATGAGAAGGGACAAGAGTGAATTGATGTTAGCGATGCTAACCTCCTCCCGCCCTTAAACGACCCCCGTTAACCACCTGTGGTTAACAACCCATCCTTAACCATCTGCACACATCACTAATGAACGCCGCCTCAGTGATCTGTCATTATCTTCATCTCCCAGTCTCCATGGCGACAGGAGATCAGGCTTGGTTTCAGGCACTGTCCGCTGGTAACGACCCTCGTTTCACACCTCCGAGGCCCTCATTTACCCTTACCTTAACTGACCTTTCACCAACTTACTTTACTTCACCTTAATCTACCTTAACTTACCTCACCTTAATCTATCTTGCCTTACCTTACTGTACTCTATCTTGACCTCATCATACCTTACCTTACCTTAATCTGCCTTACCTCTCCTTGCCATACCTTGCTCTACCTTATGCTACCTTACCTTACCTTACTGTCGTCTACTTTACCCAATTCTACCTTACCTTACCTTAATCTAAATTACCTCTCCTTGCCATACCTTGCTCTAACTTATGTTACCTTACCTTACTATACTCTGCCTTACCTTACCTTACTGTCATCTACTTTACCCAATCTTACCTTACCTTTCCCCATCTTACCTTAACTTACCTTAATCCACCTTACCTCACCTCGACATACCTTGCTCTACCTTAGGTTACATGTCCTTACCTAACTAGACTCTGCCTAACCTTACCTTACTGTAGTCTACTTTACCCAATCTCACCTTACCTACCTTACCTTAGTCCACTTTACCTCACCTTGACATACCTTGCTCTACCTTATGTTACCTTACCTTACTGTACCCTGCCTCACCTTACCTTACTGTCGTCTACTTTACCCAATCCTACCATGCTTTACCTTTATCTACCTTACCTCTCCTTGCCATACCTTGCTTTAACTTATGTTAGCTTACCTTACTGTACTCTGCCTTACCTTACCCAATCTTACCTTACCTTACCCCATCTTACCTTAACAACCTTAATCAACCTCACCTCACCTTGACATACCTTGCTCTACCTTAGGTTGCATTTCCTTACCTAACTATACTCTGCCTTACCTTACCTTACCTTACCTTACTGTAGTCTACTTTACCCTAGCTTACCTTACATTACCTTAATCCACCTACTTCACCTTACCTTACCTTTCTCTACCTTCCTTAACCTAAATCTACCCAAACCTGCCTCACCTCACCTTAATCTACCTAAATTTACCTTACCTTACTGTTCCCTACCTTACCCCATCTTACCTTACCTTAACTTATTATACTAAGGGTAATCTACTTTACGTTAGTTCACCTAAATCTATCTATCTATCTATCTATCTATCTATCTATCTATCTATCTATCTATCTATCTATCTATCTATCTATCTATCTATCTATCTGACAAATATCTTATATACTTAAGTAATGGACCTCAGTATGGACACCCACCACACTTCGTGTGTGTGTGTGTGTGTGTGTGTGTGTGTGTGTGTGTGTGTGTGTGTGTGAACGCGGGCACAACACGAGTCAGATGTAAAAGCAGCAGTTGGTCTGAATCTTCACGGCGTCCTTGTGCCGTTCCACTTATTTCATCCTCTGAGTTCAGGTTCCCCTGAGCCACACACACACACACACACACACACACACACACACACACACACACACACACACTCACGCACGGACTGTCATTAGCATGGGGTCTCACTGAGGTTTTCAGAGGGGGTGAATGTGAGCAGCCAATGAGGACGTAGTATTTGGGTCACATGGTGCTCAGGGGTTTCACTTCCACACAGCCGCCAGCAGGGGGCGCACAAACTGAGACCAATCAGTGTTTCCTGTTAAATCCCTTTAAATCCACCGATCCGTTGGTTCTCCGGCGCCAAAAACATCCTGAACTCTTTGAAACTTCTTGATGGGTTTATTTGTGTTTAAATATACAGAAAAGAATTGAAGATAACCTTATGGGGATAAGCATATGGGACCCTTGCTAACGCTAATGCTATCTCCAGCTAGCTGTCTTTCATTAATCCCAGCTAACTTTTCTACTTCCTCTAAGACTTCAGACCTTTGCTTTGCTATTGTAGTCGCCCCTTTAGCCACATCAGCTATCTTTAGCGCATCTTCCTCCTTCAGGATGGTACAGATTAGCTTAGCCGTGTCGTGGAACACAAACACCGCTCTCACCTTTTAGCTATTATTTCCTTTTACACATCCACTGGAATTCCTAACTTTGCAGCACTAGCACCTTTTTGGGAGGGCTAGCTTAGTGAAATAAAGCATTAGAACAGTAGAACACAACAACGAACGATGCAAACAACGAGGAGCAGCGCACGACTGCCGCTAGGCTACAACGCCGTAAACATGAAAAGGCTTGTTGGCAACTTGATTCGAAATTTGTTCCAAAGCTCTGATTTGGTCGATTTGTTGACGATCGGGGCATCGGTAGACCCGGACTCTTCTGTACCCCTGAACTTCCAGCAGGTAAACAAACCCGCTAAAGGTAGCCAGGTGTTGTTCTTGTTAAACAAACTCACTGGGCTAAAGTTTGTGCTTCATCGGCAGAACCCCCTCCACTCCACCTTCCCCGAACCGCAAGAATCCTCTGCTTCAGCGAAACCAGGAAGTAGGGCTGCAGGTGCAATCAGCGCTAACGCCTTTTAATTAGCACCATCTATCATCATTAGCCGCCGGCCTCAGCGTTAGCTCTAGCGAAGTCACGGAAAGTAAATGATGCGAGCCGCTTCCTTTTTTTCTTTCCCCTCCGCCCCCCTCCGGCCCCCCGTTGCCGGTGCTCAGTCACCGTGGAGCCGCTCTGAAAACACATCAGTCTAAATCAGGCCCAGTTAATCAGAGTGCAGCCGCCGGCTCCCCGAACTCCATGCTAAGCTAAAACTAATGCCTGCCGATGCATGTGATGGCCGCCGCGGACTAATTGCTGGAGTTCGCCTCTTTCAAATGAGAGTGGCCTTCAGTGGAGGGGGGGGGGGTGGTTGTCATGGAAGCGGCCCCCGGAGTCAGAGCAGCTATATTTGGTTTGAGCGCTGACGCCGGAAAGACTTTAGCTTCGCGCTTCTCTTTGTTTTATTCTCCAAACGTGCCTCCTCATCTGGTTTCCAGAGCCGAGGCTCCGGATGGGTGATAGAGAAAGACAAATAGATACGGAAATGTCTTGCGAGAAGAAGAATTTATTTAAATAGCGACACCTTTCTTTGCGGTGCTAAATGAATGTCAATATGTCTGTCAGAAATAGGACGCTATCGTCAGCATAGCGACGAATAAGGAGGGCGTTCCTAAAATAAAAACATTAAATCTAAAAATTTAAGCAAGTACATTAAAATAATGCGGTAACACCAAAAAAATGGCCAAAAAGGGCACTTATTTCTAGCTATATTTCTATCAATTTTATACATAATATATAGTTATTAAAAAAAAAAGTTGTTCTTTTTTATAGCGATATTTGTGTATTTTGAGCTTTTATTTTGAAAGGCCCTGGAAGTTACCCCCACCATTAGCTTATTAGCATGTCATGCCGTGTGAAGGAGGCCCCCTAATGAAGGCTTCTGGGGGTCGTTTCCATGGCAACGAGGCTCAGCCCCGGTGCTGTAATGGTTCCGATTGGGTCGGCCCGGCTAACGGTAACGCAAACACGAACCCAACACGACCGAGTTTCACAACAGTTTCCTCTCCGTCCGGGTTTTGAGTCGTCAGATTTCGTTGTTGGGTTGTGTTTTCAGTTGTTAACATGTGTGTGAAGTTGTATTTTGAACGTTAAGTTGTTGTTTTGTGTGTAAAGTTGTCAAGATGTGTCTCGAGTTGTTCAGTTGTGTGTAAACTTACTGGATTGTGTGGAGAGTTTTTACATTGTGTGTAAAAGTGTTGGGTCGTGTTCAAAGTTGTTTTGTTTGCTAAATTGTCGTGTTGTGTGTAAAGCTGTTCAGTTGTGTGTTAAGTTGTCGAGATGCGTGTCGAGATTTTTCATGTGTAAAATTTATTTGGATGTAAAATTGTTGAGATGTGTGTAAAGAAAGTGGGTTGTGTTTAGACTTGTTCAGTTGTGCGTGAACATATTGGATTGTGTATAAAGTTTTTAAATTTTGTGTAAAATGTGTGTTGTGAGAAAAGTTGTTGTGTGTAAAGTTTTGGGTGAAACGCAAAGTATTGTATGTAAATGTGTTAGATTGTGTGTAAAGTTAGTGTGTTAAATTGTTGGGTTGTGTGTGTTAAGCTTCGGTATCAAGTTTCTTGGCTCTGTGTAAAGTTGTGTGTAAACTTATAGGATTTTGTGTCAAGTGTGTGTGTGTTTTATTTTAAATTGTTGTTCTATGTTAAAATTTATTGTGTAAAGTAGTGTGTAAAGGTTATGTGTTGCTTATAATTTGTCAGGTTATGTCCACAGTTGTTTGGTTGTGTGTAAACTTACCGGATCGGATGTAAAGTTGTTAAATTGCGTGTAAAAGTGTTGGATTTTGTATAAATATTTTCTGTCTGTCAAGTTGTGTGGTTGTGTGTAAAGTTGTTTTGTGTTTAGAATTGTTGCTTTGTACAGTTTTTATGTAAAGGGATTTGCTTTTGTGAAAGCTGCATGTTCTGTGTAAAGTTGTTTTGTCTGTAAAGTTGTTTTTTTGTAAAGTTATTTGTTTGATATTTGAGTTTGTCAGGTCGTGTGTGAAGTTGTTGGGTTTACTAAGTTTTGTGAAAGTTGTTGGTTTGTCTGTAGAATTATGTGTGTGTAACATTTTTTTGTCAAGTTATTTGGTTGTGTGAAAGTCTGTGTAACGTTATTGGGTTTTGTAAAGTTAACTTGTGTTTAAAAAGTCTGATGTTGTGTTAAGATTGACTGTCAAGTTGTCTGGTTGTGTGAAAAGTTGTTTTGTGTGCAAATGGTTGTTTTGTAAAGTTGCGTGTAAAGTTACTTGCTTATATGAAAGTTGTTGGTTTCTCTGCGAAGCTATTTTTTTTGTAAAGTTATTTTGTTGTGTGTAACCTTGTCAAGTTGTGTCTAAAGTTATTGGGTTTCTGCACAGCAGCCCTGCCACCGTTAGCTTAGCGTCAACTGCATTTTTGCAAATTTTCCGTACTTTTTAGCGTTATTGAACAAGAACTACCGGCTAATTGCTAAATGCTACGTTAACTAAAGCTAGCATGGTTAGCAGAGCTCTCTGAGACGGCGAGGGGGTGAAAATGGAGTGTCCGGTGTTGTCGTGGCATTTGTAACAAAACAAATTGTTTTTTAATGTTTTCACAACAGATTCATTTATTTTATTTTGTAAATGTTCAGAGGCTGTCAGCTCCGTTCCTGACTGTTTGTCTCAAATCTTTTATCCGTAGATTTTTTCTCACCTGATTTATGGAGACCTTTATTTCAAAAAAAGAACATGAAAAAAGATTAAGAAATAAATAAATAAACATAAATAAATGAAATCTAATTAATTTGTTTTCACGGCTGCTAAATTATTTTCTAATTTGTATTCATAAAAAGCAGTGATCTGCAGAACGCACTTTGGATCTAATCCGTCAACGAAACCAGACACGTTTGTTCTCGGTAACGGAAAAAAAAACCAAAAAAAACATTTGCTAATGCTGGGAAATTTAATTAGACGGGTCTTAAAAATAACAAACTTTTAAAAAAAAAAGAGATAATTAAGAAAAACAAAAAACAAGATCCTGAACTGATATCTCACCAAAACACCCACATTTTGTGTTGCGTGCTAGTTAACATGTTATGACACATTAATTACATTGAAATAACATGTAAATGTGTCACATTTATAAACACAACTCTGACAGGTTGTTTCGAAAGACTTTGGCTTCACGCCTCCTCGAATTTATTTAAATAGCAACGCCTTTCTATTCGGAGCTAAACAAACGTCAATACATCTGTCAGAAATAGGATGATATCGTCAGCATAGCGACGAACAAGGATGTCCCCAAAAAAAATAAATAAAATAAAATTAGAAAATTGAAGCAAGTGCATTAAAGTAATGCAGTTTTACTAAAAAAAATACCAAAAAAAGCTCCTATTTCTGTTCATATTTCTATAAATCTTATACTTAGTATAGAGTTTTTAAAAGATTTTTTTGTTGTTTTTATATCGCTGTATTTTGAAAGGCCCCTCTATTAGCATAGCATGTGAAGGAATGTTAGCAGCTAGCCGTTAGCTGTTAGCTTCACCTCCTCCTCCGCCGGACTCGAAACTCCCTCGCGAGTCGCGGCAAATAATCCGGTTCAGTGCCGTAATCCCGGATTATAGGAGATGATCCCGCTCTTCTCCCCCGCAGGGAGTTCAGCCACTGGAAGGTGAACAGCCTGGCCACCGAGAAGAGGGACTTCCTCAAGGCGCCGCTGCCGCTGGCGCCGGAGTTCCTGCGCAACCTGCGCTTGCTCGGGCGACGGCCCACCCTGCAGCAAATCAACGAGAACCTCATCAAGAAGTACGGGACCCACTTCCTGGTGGCGGCCACCCTGGGAGGTGAGGCGCTAGGAGAAATTTTTTATAAACTGGAAATTGGATTTTCTATCCTTTTAAAAAAAATGAAAAAAAAAATCACTTGACTGAACGTTTCTAGTCATTTTCCAAATCATGTTTTTTTTTTTTAATATTTCCTCATATATTCACTCATCAATAATTAATATTGCCATATATAGAGAATTTTTAATGTCAAGCAAAAGTTCTAATTTCTATGTATTATTTATTAATTTATAAATCTATTTTTTTTTTTATTATTTCCTCATATATTCACTCATCAATAATTAATATTTCCATATATAGAGAATTTTTAATGTCAAGCAAAAGTTCTAATTTCTATGTATTATTTATTAATTTATAAATCTATTTTTTTAATATATTTTCTCATATATTCACTCATCAATAATTAATATTTCCATATATAGAGATTTTTTTTAATGTCAAGCAAAAGTTCTAATTTCTATGTATTATTTATTGATTTCATAAATCTATTTATTTATCGATTTATCCATCTTTATTGATATATTCATAAATGTGTGCAATTCATCATTTCGTAGTTGATATTAGTTTATATTAATAAATGGAATCATCTATTTTTAATTATGTTTCTTCTTACTTCTTACTGAATAAGATAAATGTATTTTTTACATTTAATGTTTTTACATATAACATATAGTTTTTACATATAACTAATCTATTGGTTTTGTCACTCAAAATAATGTTTTCATTTCATTTCATTACATTTTATTGAGTTATAAATGTGACGAGGAAACAGAATCCCGTCGTTTTCATGTCGGTTTGTTTTATGCAAGTAAGTTTTACTTCAATCTTGGAAAACAAAAAAAGTTCTGAAGTTCTTATAGGGAGATCAACCTTGACGGTCAGCTCTTGGAACAAATGTAAACTAAATAAATCAATTAAAATCAGAATATCACTTTTATTTCTTTTTTTTAACAAATTTCAGCTGCATTTTCACTCATCCTGGTTTTGAATTCTTGCATTTATTTAGAAAAAATATATACACATTTTTAAAATTTGTTTAGAAGAAAAAAATATTTTCCTAAAAAAAAATAAAAATAAAATAAAAATAAATCAAATTTAAATCACAATTTATAATTTATATAAACTAAAATTTAAAATCACTACATCATTTTGTTTTTATTTATTGTTTTGAAACTAATTTTGGGGATTTTTCACATATTCCATTTCCTGGATTTGAATTATTTCATTGATGTTGCATTTTTTTTTGTTTTAAAAAAAAAAAGAGGTTTCCCTAAAAATATCTTAAAAATATTGAATTTAAATCACAATATTGATTTTGCTTTTATTTGTTTTTTTGTTACACATTTCTGGGGAATTTTTATAATTCATTTTCCTGAATTTGAATGTTCCCATTAGCTTTTTATTTTACCTTAATCCGATTTTTATTAAATAATTATCACTTTGTTTTTATTTAATTTTTCGATGTTTTACTTTTTTTAACGATCTTGCTTGTTTCTGCTTGTTTCTTTTGGAGAAAAAATATTGAAAAGACATTAATATTAAAACCCCCCCAAAAAAAATAAAAAAAAATGAATTGCCTCATTTTGTCCCCTACACGACTCATCTGTGTGTGTGTGTGTGTGTGTGTGCGTGTGTGTCAGGCGAGGAGTCCCTGACCATCTTCCTGGACAAGCAGAAGCTCCAGAAGAAGGCGGAGGGCGGCGTCAGCAGCAGCAACAGCTCCCTGGTGTCTCTGGAGCTGCTGCACCAGCTGGCCGCCTCCTACTTCACCGAGAGAGAGACCACGCTCAGACGCCTGCACCACCTGCAGATCGCCACCGCCGCCATCAAGGTACACACACACACACACACACACACACATATATATACATACTCACACACACACACATACATATAGGTACACACAAGGGTTAGATGGAGAAGGTGGATTTGTTGTGGTGACTCCTGAAGGGAAAAGACCAAAGAAGAAGACATACACACACACACACATATTTATATACATACATGCACACACACACACACATATTTATATACATACATGCATACATACACACACATATTTATATACATACATGCATACACACACATATTTATATACATACATGCATACATACACACATACATACACACACACACACATATATATATATATATATAAACACACACGCATATGTATACAAACATACATACACACACACATAAATAAATACATACATATACATACATGCATACACACACATATTTATATACATACATGCATACACACACACACATATTTATATATATACATGTATACATACACACACATATTTATATACATATATGCATACACACACACATATTTATATACATACATGCATACACACACACACATATTTATATACATACATGCATACACACACACATATTTATATACATACATGCATACATACACACATACACACACACACACATATATATATATATATAAACACACACGCATATATATACAAACATACATACACACACACATAAATAAATACATACATATACATATACACACATGCGTACACACACATACATATATATATATAAATACATGCATACATACATATACAGTATATATACATGCAAACACGATACATACACACACGTATATATATACATACATACATACACACACATATATATACATACATGCACAAACACACACATGTATACAGTATATATATATATATATATACATATATATATATACACACATACATGCATACATTCACACACAAACACATATATATACACACACATATGCCTACATACACACATACACACACACATATATATATATATATACAAACATACATACACACACATATGTACACACATATAAATACATAGAAATACACACACATATATATATATTTATATATATGTGTGTGTATGTATGTACATATGTACATATACATATACATACATACATACACACACACACACACATACACACACACAAACACACACACACACACACATACATACACACATATATACATACAGACACATGCATGCAAACACGCATGCATGATCGCACACATGCACACACGAACAGACATGCACACAGACATACGCACTCACACACACATACACACTCACACACACATGCATTCATGGAAGTACACACGGATACACACACACACACAGAGGCCTTGTACAAGTACAAGTACAGGTACTTATACTTGTACTTTTCCTGTGTACTTCTGGTTCCCCCCAGAACTTCCAAATCCTCTTTCCAAACTCAGTTGTTACTTCATTGTTAGCAGTAATACTACCTTCCCCTCTGGACAATGTGTACTCTGTGTACTCCGAGTACTTTTTTTCTTTTTTGAGGTACTTGTACTTTGAAAACTCCTCCAAGTACTTCCTCTGCGGGGCGTCGACTCCTTCCGACCCCTTTGCACCTGAGGCGGAGGAGGAGGAGGTACCCTATAGTACTGCAGTAAAACGGGCCCCTCCAGTACTTCAAGTACTTGAAGTGCTGCTGAAGTACTTGAAGTACTTGAAGTACTTCAAGTACTTCAAGTACAAGAACTTGGACTTGTTTCCCTTCCAGAGTTGGTCTTTCTTGCCGAACCTTCTGTTTTTGTTTTTCTTTGTCTTGACATGCGTGTGTGTGTGTGTGCGTGTTTGTGCGCGCACGCGTGTGTGTGTGTGTGTGTGCGCGTGTGTGTGTGTGTGTGTGTGTGTGTGTGTGTGTGTGTGAGAGCCAAAAGCAGGGCCGCGTCTGGTTTCTCCGCTGAAGTCGGGACAATTTGACTAACAGAGACGGATCGTGTCGTCTCAAGTGTGTGTGTGTGTGTGTGTGTGTGTGTGTGTGTGTGTGTGTGTGTGTGTACTAAATAGACCTGTCCTTCCTGTTTCCTAGGTAACCGAAACAAGGACGGGCCCCCTCGGCTGCAGTAACTATGACAGCTTGGATTCGGTGAGCTCGGTGTTGGTGCACAGTCCGGAAAATAAGATCCACCTGAAGGGTGAGGATGGATAGCCGGCACGTGCACGCTCTCACACACACATACATGCATGTGCACGCTCACACACACAGACACACACACATGCGTGCGCGCCATCGGATGCCTTCATCTGTAATTCATGAACGCTCAGACGCCCCTGCGAGGCGACGCTCAAACACAAATAACGGCGCCTCCATCCATCAACCTCCTGCCCCTCCTGCCCCTCCTGCCCCTCCTGCCCCCCTCTTGCCCCCCTCTTGCCCCCCTTCCTTCCTCCCCCCTCCTCTTTCTGCCCCCCCACTGACCGCCGTGACCCTTCACTTCACGCCGCAGTAGTTTATACGTCTGTTCCGCCCCGCCGGCTCTGGGCCCGTTGGGGAATCAGTCCGTGACGCCACCATGTAGACTGACACCCCCAACACACACACACACACACACATACACACACAGACACACACGACGCTCTTTACACCCCCACAAACACACAAACACACACTCACACACACACACACACACAACACCATGTTCCCATGGGGGGGGGGGGGTAGGTGTGTGTCTGCAGCCTCTTTGGTTTTTGTTTGAGTCACTTTGGAAAGGAAAGGAAAGATGAAAGGAAAGATGAAAGGAAAAGGAAAGGAAAGGAAAGGAAAGGAAAGGAAAGGAAAGGAAAGGAAAGGAAAGGAAAGGAGGGAAAAGGGAAGGAAAGGAAGAAATGATGAAAGGCAAGGAAAGGAGGAAGGAAAGAAAAGGAAAGAAAAGGAAGGGATGAAGGAAAGGAAAGGAGAGAAAAGAAAAGGAAAGAAGGATGAAAGGAAAGGAAAGGAAATGAAAGGAAAGAAGGGTGAAAGTAAAGGTGGGAAAAGGGGAAGGAAAGGAGGAAGTGATGAAAGGCAAGGAAAGGATGAAAGGAAAAGAAAGGAAAGGAAGGATGAAAGGAGGAAAAAAGGAAGGAAGGAAAAGAAGATCAGGAACGAAAGTAAAAGCACGTAAAGGGAAAGAAAAGAGATAAGATAAGATAAGATAAGATAAGATTGGGGAAATTTGAACAAGGAAATAAAAATTGAATAAAGAAAAAAATAGGAAACAAAAGCAAAATCAGGAAAAGAAAAGAAATGGAAGACAATTTAAAAGACAGAAGAAAAAAAAGGAAAGAAAGAAGGTAAATGAAAAGGGAAGTGATGAGAAGGAAGAAGAAATAAAAGAAAAGGAACCAAAAACAGGAAAAAAACAAAGAGAAAAGACAAAAGAGAGGAAGAAAAAAGAAAACAGAAAAAAGGAAATAAACAAAAGGAGAATAAAAACAAAAACGAAATAAACAAAAAAGGGGAAAGAAAGAGAAGAGAAAAAAAAAGCCAAGAGAAAAATAAAGAAAAGAAAACCAGAATATTGTTTTAAAAAGATAACCTCAGGAGTAAAGAGAAGCCCCGCCCCCTGACCTCCGACCTCTGACCTCTACCTGACCTCTGACCTCATCCAGAACGTTCTCCCAATATGGCCGAATCATTAACATCTATTACTGTGTTATTACCCTTTTTTTTTAGCACATGACTCACTAAGTATTCTCCTTGGCCGTGCTGAACACACACACACACACACACACACACTCACACACACACACACACACACACGTGTCGCTCAGGCTGTTAATAATTCAGACGTCGCTCCACTGTTCCTGCGGTGGCGTAGAGGATTTTTCACATCCCCCCCTCTGGACCCCAAGTGTCTGTGTGTGTGTGTGTGTGTGTGTGTGTGTGTGTGTGTATGTGTGTGTGTTCGTGGGTGGGGATGAGGATGGTGGACACCCCCCTCTCCCTGTCGGCATGACGACACGCCATCGTGGGGTAAAACAGAGTCTACAAAAAAATTGAGTGACAAAGAAAGGAGGGAGGATTCTATACTGGAATATGTTTATTTATGTATCTATATGCAAATACATATAAAATATGTATATATATGTAAATGCATTAAATATTTTTTTACATATGTATTCATATACATGTAAATATATCACTATACATACATACATATATTTCCATATATATATACACACACAAACATTTTAAAAATATATAAATACATATCTATTTACATTCATTTATATGTAGATTTATTTAAATACGTACACATACATATGTACATACATTCATTTATATATGTATATATATATACACACACGTATGATATATATATGTATAAACATACATATATATTTACATATACACACACATATATGTATATACATACATATATATTTACATATATAAATATATACACACACGTGTATATATATACATATTTGAAGTTTTATTTGTAAAAATATATATATTTATTTATTTTAAATAGACATTTATCTATACTAAAAAATATGAATTGATTTATATATAACTTTATTAATATATAAACATATATTTGTATTATTACATACATATATATGTATACATAAATATGTTATTATTTATTATTGTTATGTTTTACTTGAAACTGGCACAACAATTTCCTTTGGAATAAATAAAGTTGTTCTTATTCTTTTTCTTATACATTTATATATGTATACAAACAAGCATATATTTACATATTTATATGCATACCTATAATTATATATGTACAAATATATATATATACACACATATATAATATTAACATATATATATATATAAATATATACACACATATACATAGAAATATATTTATATAGAAATATATACATGTATATGCCTAAATATATATTCATATATATTTTTTTATATGTATGAATACATTTATTTATATTTTATACATACATTTACGGACATATCTATACATATAGCTAAACATATCTATATTTTTATATATATTTATATACAGATATGTATATAACATATAGATTACATACATTTTCATGTATATACATTCTTATATACATATCGTTTGATTTAAAGATATGTTTATATGTAAATATATATACAAACATACATGTAGGATTATTTATAATTACATTTACATTTATTTATATATATACATACATTCATTTTTTTACATACAATACAATACAATACTTACAATACACACAAATATAATGTAAAAATACCCATATATATATTCATTTATTTTGATATATATGCATCCATTAAATCATATATATTTACATACCACTATGTGTATATTTACATATGTATAAACATCCATCCGTACAAAACTTGTTATATATATATGTAAATATATAAATATATATGTATTTATTTATACATATATGTATACATACATACATTTTTATATGAATACATATTTATTTACATCAACATATACATTTATATAGAAGTATGTATATATATACATACTTGCATATCTACATACATATTTACATTAAATATACATAAATGTATACATACATACATATTTTTATATATACATACTTATCAGTAGATTTCTATACAAATGTATGCAGACATATATTTATAGAAAAACAGAGATACATTGCTATCTTAATGTGTTTATTTACATATATTTATGTATACACACAGACATATAATATATATACATACATTTTTT
>NC_141308.1:13637500-13850000 GCF_037954325.1 Fistularia commersonii
TGTGTGTGTGTTGTGGAGGTGAAGTCAGGTGTGCGGCCGAGCTGGCGTTTAAATTGATTTTCTCCGCCGAGACGCAGCGGCTTTTATCGGCACGATTCATCACGCCGAGCGAGACTCAGGTGTGTGATGTAATGACGCCTCGGCAGGAGACCCCGTGTGTGTGTGTGTGTGTGTGTGTGTGTGTGTGTGTGTGTGTGTGTGGGGGGGGAATCGACTTCTTTTTAACTTGGAGGAGATGCAGGAAATAATTGCGACAGGTTTGTGCCCGCCCCCCCGCTGAGACTGCGCCGCCATTTGTCAAAAAACGGGCGCCACTTCCTGTTCCGCGTGATGCTAGCTTGCTAGTAGCGGGTTAGCTAAAACATTTAGCAAAAACAACAAAAAGCATGTAGATAGATATAAAACATGGAGATGGAAATTGTGTAAAAAGCCGTTATAACACTGGAATAAGACATTATAACGCAATAATAGACTGTAGATAATAATACTATGATATAATTTATAATAAAAATAAAATAAAATCTGATTGTGCCACGATATGGAAATTTTAATTTACACAGCAGCCAGTGGACAGAGTAATAAAGGTAGTTAAGTAATAAATATTACAAAAGTATGAGAAAATATAGAAATTAAAAGAATATATAAAAATACGCTTGTGCAAAGAAGTTGTCATAACACTGTAATAAGCTGTGATAGCGCTAAAAAGGCTGTTATAACACCTTAATAAGATGTTATTACACTGGAATAATGTGTTATTACATTGGAATAATGGTTATTACAGTGTAATAAGCTGTTATTACACTGTAATAACATGACAATCATGAATATTAATAAAATGTTATCAATAATATGTAATAAGATGCTGCTGAACACTGTAAGAGGATCAATGACAGAAGCAGGATCTTGTTGACGTTCCTCAGTGTACCAGGATTGGCTCCGCCCCCTTTAGGGATGAGAACCGTAGATTATGAATGAATGAATGACTGGAAGCCTGAATGGATCGGTCCAATAATGGAGCGGTCCATTCTTCAGCCATCCAGGAAGTAGACGGATCTCGTCGTAGATGTTCGCCTTCTCCTCTTCCTCAGCGCAGAGATGGAAGCTAACAGGAAGTGTGTGATCTTCAGCTACCGCCTACAAACAGTCTTGGAGAAGCTTCCCCTGAAAAGATCACACGAGGACCAAAATAAAGGATGTTTTGATTGGACGCCCGCTGTTTCCCTTTTTCTTTTTTTTTTTTGGGTGCTGTGAGAAGAAGAAGAAGAAGAAGAAGTGCGTTCATCAGAGCGACGAGGGAAGGCGGGGTTTGTTCGTCTCATTTTGGGTGGCGGCTCAGGCTAATTGCTGGATGCGGCGGCGGCGGCGATGCCAGGAGGAGCGAGGAGGAGATGTTCCATCAAAACAAACCTGATGTTCTCAGACTTGGAGAAAGGAAAGGAGGTCATGGAGGACATTTGGTGAAAGCAGGGGTTTGAGCTGAAAGGGTCACCTGTCAATCACAGGGTCACCTGTCAATCACAGGGTCACATATATTGACCTTTCACCTTCTTCAGTGGACCTGCTGACTGTTTTTGGACTGGGAGGAAGATGGAGAACCTGGAGGGAACCCAAGCAGGAGAACCTGGAGACTGGACCCAGGAAGAACCTAGTTGACCCGGTAGAGCCCGGAATGTTCTTGGGCCGTCCTTCAAGAAGAGGAGAACATGGAGAGAACTCAGGCAACCAGCGGTTCAGAAGCTGGAACCTGATGAAGATGTTCCAGAAGAACTTCAAGAGGAATAGGAAGCCATCGTTCTCTTTTCTCACCGCCGTCAGGCCACAATCAGAAGAACCCCGGATGGAGCAACCATACCGAGGTTGGTCTTGATCCTCCAGGCATGTGAGAGTTGCCTCCTCATCAGCCAGATGCTCCACTGTTTATCAGCCGCGGCTAATTAGCTTAAAAAAGCAAACGGAGAAAAAGGAAATCGACGCGGGAGGAGCTGAACGGCCGTTTATCAGATCTTTCATTTTGAAAGTCTTGAAGCTCCAGCCATGAGAACTTCAGATCTTCACCCACGTGGATGAGCAGCCTTGTTCTCTGTAGCCTCCTGGAGTTCCAAGAACGAGGTTGTCTCTTGGGTCCAGGAGGAGCCGGGAACCGTGGACCTCAGCTCCTTCAACCGTCTTAGCTTCTCGCGCCGCTCAGATGTTGTCTTGGGGTGACGGAGAGGTCTGGGATCTTCTGGCCTGCTCCACCTCAGAGAGATCTCCAGAGGAACATGCGGAGTTAGCTAACGGCTAATGGGGTTGCACACACTGTGAAGCGGTGCAGGGAGAAGATAAAAACACTTCAACCACCCGATGGGCCGCAGTTATCGAAGGTTCGACCTCCACCTCGTCCATGTGGTCTTCTTCTTCACTGGTCTTCAGTGTGGAGCTCAAGGCGCAGGTTGCAAATGCTTGTGTCAACCCGCGCCGAGCTAAAGATGGCGGAAGAAGCTCGTTCTGGAGCCGTACAGTCGTCAGAAGACTTCTTCTCCTTTAAGTCCAGTTCCCTCGACAAGACCTGAGAAGTGACCAACCAGGAGGCCCGAGGAGCTTCAGCCACGTCGCCAAACCACCAAGGGACGGGAAATCAAACCCGCTCTGATCTCGTCTGGATCGGGACGGTTTTGTTAGCGTTGGCGCGAGCCGGCGCCATTTCAGAAGAAGGGCCCAATTAGCGCGGCGCGCGTTCACATCCGCGCCTTTGATTCCCGATAAAAGCCCAGAGACTCGATGGGGTTTACCATCCCGACGCTTCCGCCGTTCAAAGACGCTCCTTCGCGGCGGATATTCGAGCCTCGGCGAGGAACTTTTGACTCGCCCGGCGCCGTGTCACCTTCAGCCGCTCGCTAATGACTCATCTTCTTCTGGAGTCGCGACGTGGAACACCGATGTCTGTCAAAGACCACATCCTGTAATCCCATTAATTAGTGCCATCTGGAGCCGGGGACTTAATTGACAGGGAGTTTCATGAATACGTTTCTCCCCTGTGAACACGACGGCGTCTTTCAGCACTTCGGCGAGCTAAATTACTGTCTAAACATCGTCGGGTGACGCAGTTTCACATGCGGGGGGGCAGGAGGGGGGGGGCAGGAGGGGGGGGGCAGGAAGGGGCGGGGTAATAAAACCAGGCCAGCTAGAGGTGCGACCAGAGATGCACAAATAGACTTAAAAAGTTCAGGGAACTGTCTTTTAAAGTAACATGGCTAGGGGGTTAGAGTGTGTGTGTGTGTGTGTGTGTGTGTGTGTGTGTGTGTGTGTGTGTGTGTGTGGCAGGGGGAGGTTATAAGGTGCTACCTCGGTTTGCTACATTGGATCGTACTTTCATACTTGCAATCTTGGTCCTTCCCTTCGGTCTTTGGCATGCTAGCAGAGTGTGTGTGTAGCTTACAGGTGTGTGTGTGCGTGTGTGTGTGTGTTTGTGTGTGTTTGCATCTGTGTGTGTGTGTGTTTGTGTTTGTGTGTGTGTTTGTGTGTGTGTGGTGGGCAGGCTTATACTGCTACCGCTACCTTGGTTCGCTACATTGGATCCTACTTCTCTCAGTCTTTGACATGCTAGCGGAGTGTGTGTGTAGCTTACATGTGTGTGTGTGTGTGTGTGTGTGTGTGTGTGTGTGTGTGTGTGTGTGTGTGTGTGTGTGTGTAGCGGGGGAAGGGTTATAAACCGCTATCTCCGTTTGCTACATTGGATCATACCTGCAATCTCAGTCTTGACATGCTAACAGAGTGTGTGTAGCTTACAAGTGTGTATGTGTGTGTGCGTGTATGTGTGTGTGTGTGTGTCTGTTTATATGTGGCGGGGGTTATAAACTATTACCTCTGTTAGCTACATTGGGCTACATTGGATCGTACTTGCAATCTCAGTGTTTGACATGCTAACGGCCTGTGTGTAGCTGAGCAGTGTGTGTGTGTGTGTGTGTGTGTGTGTGTGCATGTGTGTGTGATGGTTCATGTCATATTTATGATCTGTGCAAAAAAAAAAAAAGAATACCCATCCACTCTCATGCTAGGCCATGGCTAGGCTAGCGGCTACTTTGGCTAAAAACATCACACTGAACCCGAGTCGATAACAGGAAGTTAATTAAGAGGAAAAAAGACAGCCGACAATCTATTGGTTAGAAAAGATCAAAGGAGCACTTCAAAGGTAGTTGTTCATTCGTTCATTCATTCATTCACGAGGGGAAAAAGACTCCTTTGACTTTCTGCTGAGAGAAAACCTTTATCTCCATAGCCACCCAGAGTTTTTACGATACAATAAAATTATAATGAAGCTTCCAGGACAACAATCACCCGGGATATTCCATTCATGAGACCGCGGGGGGGTTCAGGTGCCATCAGGACACCTTGAAAGTAGAGGAACAAAGAAGCGGTACGTCTCCACGCTCTGCATAAATCACACAAGTGCGGTGATAACGGTATGCCCGACTGCACTGCGGATTCACTTAAACCCCGACCTCCGGAGGAGCTTCGGTTTGAAAGCGGTCTAATGTTGTTCCGAAAACAAACGCGTTCTGATCGCCGCCGCGGCTTCCCGGCTTCCCGCCGACTTTCCCGGGCTCCGAGCCAAAGGGGTCAAAGTTCCGGCGGTGGGCGGGTGGACCTCGGCAGCCGGAACTCTCCCAACTCATCACTCCAAGTGTAAGGGTCACCGCGCCGCCCGCTGGAAAGTTTTCGCCGTCGGCTTCGGTATGCTCCAGACTCCTCGCGCCAGATCGTGGTTAATATTCAAACTTGGACCGGAGAAGCTGGCGAGAAGGGGGCCGTGTCTCGGCCGGGGCGGATTTAGCTTTATCTCTTCATCCCTGCTCTCATTTCCATAGACGTCTTGAGATAAGGAGGTCCGGCTGTGGCCTTTTGGACAAAGGGTCGGGCAGGAAGGGGTCGGGGTTCGACCAAGACGAAGTACCACCTCAATGTTCTCACAACCTATCTTAAAGTCGATACCATCTGGAAGGAGTCCACAGGAGGGACGTTCTGGAGATAAAGTCACAGCGAGCCGGTTTGGACATATGATTCGCTGTGGAGACCCTAAAGGAGACAAAGGTAGTTGACGAATCCAGCGCGACAGCAGGATTCGTTCTACAACCGCTATATTTGGAGAACACCAGAGTCAGCTACTGGTCAATCAGCGGGCGCTGTCGGTAGCCTCGGTTTGTAGAAGCTCTCGGGCAGTAAAACCCGCTGATTCACGAGGCCGTAAATCAGGCCTCGAGTGTCCAGTCAGCACCTGGAAAGCTTCGCTGTCCTCCAGACCCAAGAGGTTCCTCCAGACAACAAAACTCAAACAGTCCCCGGGCAGTGGACTGGTCCTCAGCGGGAGGACATGTTGGGACAGCCGGAGTGGACAACCCAAGGCGCAGATCCAAGCCAACTCAGAATCGCTAGCGTTCTTCGGATCACCTCCACGTGTCAAGAGACAATCGCTGAAGACCTTCTTGCTCCATTCCCCAACTCCGAAGTGCCTTCCACGCCACGCGGCTCCTCCTTGAAGTACGAAATTTACGGCACCGCAAGTGCGTTGGCGTCCCGCAAGGGTACATCGCGGGTCCCCTGGTTTTTGACCCGCGGTGATGCCAAAGACCTCAACAGGGTTGATGCCAAAACAGGAAGTCAGAGAAGGTGACCAGACCTTTGTGGAGGTCCAAGGGAACACACAGATACCGTCTTTACGGATATATGAAGAGTCTGGAGGTTCTCAGTCGTCCAGGTTTTGGCGATTGTTGAAATCTTCTCCACTTCTTATGAGTTTCCAAATCGTACCGCCGGGTTTTCAGGCGGCTCTAGATCAGGGTGGCTTGTTGCGGAGCCGATCTGCAGAAGCGAGGTGGAGAAGATGTTCTGCTGATCCCACTGAGGTGCTCTTCTGTTGCTCTCAGGTCATCGGAAGTGAAGAAGCGTCTCAGAAATTCAAGCCCAGTTGCCACGACAAGAAGATTTCCACAAGAGAGTTTACCGGTTAAAACCCTTCTTCAAATCCAAACTTTGCTTCCTCTGTTTTACCGCGGTTGGAGGTGTGTGTGTGTGTGTGTGCGAGTGTGTGTTTTTATACCTGTAATAAGCACCTTGTGTGTGTTCCCGATGTGCCGGATAAATAAATCTGCGGCCGGCTGGAAGTGGAACAGGAGGGGGGATGGAAGCTCCAGCTGGCGGGGGAGGGAGGTAATCACTGCTGGATCCATCGCCTGGACGGAGAAGATCTCATAGTGAGAAAAGAGAGGATGATTTCCAGGAAAACACAGTGATTTACTTCTGCTGGAGAAAACAGTGAAGGAGGAGGAGGCGGGACTTCCTGCCCGGGAGGTTTCCACATCCGGACGCTTCTCCCCGCCGTTTTGTCGCTTCTAGTTGTTTCCGGCGTGAGCGCTGAGATGTTCCCCCGCCGGCAGGGGACTTCCTGTTTGGCTCCTTCGGAGGAAACAGGAAGTTGGCGTTGCCAGGCGGCGTTGCCAGGTGGCGCTGCTGGCGGCGGCGGCGGCAGGGGGCGGGGCTTGGACGAGGCTGCGGGATGTTTCCGTCGACGTCACAGGAGATGCTGAAGACTGAAGGCACTTTCACTTTCACTTTCACTTTCATGGCCGGGTTGCTTCCCAGCATGCAGTGCAGCAGCAATCTGACACACACACACACACACACACACACACACACACACACACACACACACACACACAAATCGTACCACACAACAAACACATCAGGTAAACCAAACACATACAACTAACACACACACATTTACTTGCAATCAACACTCACATACACACACACTTGCAATCATGACCACACACTCATCAGATAAGCACGACTATTACACTACACACACACACACACACACACACACACACACCACACTCAGACTAAACACTAAAAACACTCAAGATACAAGCACATACACACATAACTCAAAAGCATACACACTCAACATGCAAACATACACACACACACTCACACCTTATATCAAACAATTAAATCACATACAGTCAACACACCAAAACACACACACACACACACACACCTGGAACATGGTGACCTGCATGGTGGAGAAAAGGTGGAATCACAGAAACTAGATCCTCTGGAAGCTAGCTAGCACACGCTAGCACCAGCTAGCACACGCTAGTACACGCTAGCACCAGCTAGCACACGCTAGTACACGCTAGCACCTCGTGGAATACCAACCAGATGTTTGCTCCGGCCTGAGGCTCCTCCTGGACCAGGAAGGATGGAAGAAGCTGCCCCTCCATCTCCAGAGGGAACCCCAACGGACCTGGATATCGACCTTTGAGCGGTCGGACGTCGGAAAACGTTTGTTTGATGTACAAAAAGAAAAAACATTGTGAAGACGTCGTAACCTGAGATGCAGTTTGAAAAACTTCTGAGGAACCTCCAGAACCTTCCCAGCTGATCTTCTGAAACAGAAGATCTGGAAGCTCTGGGTTCCAGAGGACTAAGCAGGGTCTGGTTTTCGGGTTTCTCAAAAAAAAGAAATATTAGCCAAATTAGCTTCGCCGGATTATCTGAGAACTTCTGACTGCATCTCCACCTGTGGGATGAAGTCCTCCTCATCTTCACCTCCGTTCATCGGCCACGACGAACCGCAGCTGTAATTACGACAAACAAACACGACGTTTAGGACGTCAGGAATTGTTCTTTTTTTAATACATTTATTTTATATTTATTTATATTATATGATATATTTATTTCATTTATTGATATTGATATAACATCTGTAGTATATTTATAATTTGTTTTTTTTATATATAATATATTAATCAGAAGCTAATGCTAATGCTAAGACGTTAATTCAAGATATTGCGTCGAACCAGTTTAGGATTGGACAACTTCCCGAAGAAATCAAAACAGGCCATAGTTGGACAAACGGGCTGCTAACGGGCTGCTAACAGGCTGCTAACCGCTAGCAGGCGAGATGGTAGGACTGTTCCATCCTGTAGGAGAAAGGAGACGTTCTGGAACACAAACTGGTCATCGGCACTGACGAGAAGCTAATCCTTTATTTTGGCGGGGTCGAGAAAGGATCGATACGTTTTCACTTTTTCCGATAGAACTTTTCGTTTCCCAATATTTTGGTTCCAGACCATTATTTAGGCGACGCTGTGAAGAACCCGGTCCGGTGTTGAAAATGAAAAGACCTGAAGTAATGCAAAAAAAAAAAAAACAGAAAAAAGCGGGAAATGATCAACTGTAAAAGCTAATCGGAAATCTAGAAGAATTAGCATGAAGCTAAAAGGAAAAACTAGCTAAAGCGTGGCCTTGGATGAAACAGAGGCGCCACAGAAACCCGTGTTAGCACGCCGAGGCGCAGCGAGCGCCCGCCACTTAAACACCTAAATCAAATGGCATTAGCGACGGCGGCGCTAACGCGGTGCTAGAACCGGAGCCAGCTGGTTCGGTTTCACTCCCGGCATCCGTCTCCTCGGCCCGGCTCTTTCTGTTTTTCTTTTTTTCTCCGACCGTTCGCTATTTTCCCTGCCTCTGAAAGTCAGTGTTTCTGCCAAGGTGATGAAGAGGTCCGCCGGCGGCCATGTTTGGCTGATCAGGCGAGGGCTTAATCTGGCGGCAACATTTCATCGCATTTCAAAACCAAAACAAAACGACATAATAGAAAAAAAAAAAGGCTTTTTTTTTTTTTCGCCCCGAGTCGTGTTCGGCGGTAAATCGAGACCGGAGTTCTCGGCGTGGCGGCAGGCGGGGGGGCGTCCATCATGGCGTGATGTCATCAATCATACGCTCGCCCGTGAGCCGGCCCATTTTCACCTGATGGAGTCAAACTGTTTGCAATAAATGTCAGGAACGGCGAGGGGTATGAATCCCGGCGGCGTGAAGGCTACGCTAACGGCTATGAGATGATGGGAGGAGTTCCCCCCCTCCTCTGGTGGCGTGGGGGGGGCGGATGGAGGTGGAGAAAAGTCAGAAGTTTCAGCACGAATTAGTTTATCACCGAGTGAACTTTGAGCATTGCGCGTTCCCCAACATCTAGCTACCCGATCATGTTCAAGCTAACACCATCTAAGAATAAAAGGGTTGCTAGGTCACTCATTGGCCAATCGTAGGGAAGAACCTGTTTAGCCGCCACTTCCTCCGCTAACGGCGTGTTTAGCATCCCACCAGTTGATGGATAGCGGATCAATCGCTGCTAGCAACAACAGAGTCACAAAAAGTGCATCCGACAACTGCACCATCGCAGTTCGGTAGCACAGATTTAGCATCACCTCTAAACATTGCGCGTTCCCCAACATTGAGGTACCCAATCATGTTCAAGCTAACACCATCTAAGAATAAAAGGGTTGCTAGGTCACTCATTGGCCAATCATAGGGAAGAACCTGTTTAGCCGCCACTTCCTCCGCTAACGGCGTGTTTAGCATCCCACCAGTTGATCGATGGAGGATCAGTCGCCGCTAGCAACAACCGAGTCACAAAAAGTGCATACCCCGACAACTATATGGTCGCAGTTCGGTAGCACAGATTTAGCATCACCACTAAACACTGCGCGTTCCCCAACATCGAGGTACCCGATCATGTTCAAGCTAACAGCAGCTACTGAGAATGTAAGGGTTGCCATAGGATGCACACAGCAACACCCCCAGCGCTAGGTTACTCATTGGCTAATCTCAGGGAAGAACCTGTTCGCCCCGCCGCTTCCTCCGCTAATGCCGTATTTAGCGTCTGACCAGTTGATTGACAGAGGATCAGTTACCGCTAGCAACAGCCGGGTCACAAAGAGTGCATCCTCCAGCAACTACGCCGTCACAGTTCGGTGGCGCCGATTTAGCATCAACACTCGGCCCCGGGTCAATTACCTGGAATGGATCCCATCCGTCAGCCTCCGGAATCATAACGACTGGAGCTCATTTTACAAACGGCGCCGTCGTTTCCCCCGCGGAAATGCGAGGCTTGAAACCGTTTTGCACCTCGTTTGTGCCGCTTAACTGCCGGCGGGGTTTTATCGGGGTCGCCGTGACCCTCGCAAGGCACAAGACAGTGACTGGAAGGCATCTTGGCTAGCATGTGTTAGCATGTGTTAGCTTCCTTCAAGATACATCTAACGCTTGAAACCGTGATTACAAATGGCCGCAGAACGTTTGGCCATATTGGTCACCGTTGGGATGCTAATGTGGCTAATGCACACTTGCTAACATCTGCACACCGCAGAAGGATTATAACCGTAGTGAGGCTAGCTGACGCTAGCTGCACATGTTAGCACTAGCTTGGTGCCCCAAATATACACTCAACATTCAGACACACAACATACTAAACACAACAGAGATATAACACACAAGCATACACACACACACATGCTCAATACACAGAAGCATACGCACACACTCAGCATGCACACACCCACAAGCATACAAATGGAACGCACACACACACACACACACACACACATATCAGAAAATCAAAATAAGTACACTCAATACACACACACATGCTTACATAACACACAGGCATAAACAATCCGCATGCACAAACACACTCATCGGACAATCAAAACACACACACACACACACACAACAGGCACATACATTTACACACATACACAATACGCACACACAAGTACTCAACATGAACACACACTCAAGACTGAGACAATCAAAACACACACTCTCACACGTAGGAGCATATTCTGTCACACACACTAACACTCAAAATAACAACACACACACACATCAGATAATCAAAGCAAATGCTCTCAACAAACACACACACACACACACACACACACATATATCTCAAAAGCATACACACTTGACATTCACAGCCACATACACAACACACCAAACATGCAAACACACCCACACAGTTTGGACTTAGCCTGTTTCGCCCGCTGCTAGCCGTGCTACTAGCCGGGCTATTAGCTGTGCTATTAGCCGTGTAGCCGCTGCCTTGGAAACAGCACAAAAAAGCAAACAGCTAGCGCAAACGCAGCTAACACCCGCTCGCTAACCTCCACACACAAGCACGGCTGCTGGTTGTCTTTCTTTCCCAGGCGGTAGCACGTCGCTGCAGTTAGCCTCGCCGCTAATGTTTTAGCGCTGAAACAAAAGGCCTGAAGACGTAATCAAAAAAGTAGCTAAAAGAGCAAGGCCAACATTTTTGCGACGGCTCTGCGGGATGGAGGATGAGGAGAATAACGAGGAGACGGCTGCCATCGAGGGGATGGCCGGCGCCGTCATGGGCCGCCGTCCCGTCAGTCGTGCCGAGCGGAGGTCAGATTTTCGTCTTCTCCTCGCCAACGTTAGCGGGACGGGGGGGGATTGGCATCCAAGAAGGTCTCACTTCCTTGACTCTGGGAGAAGAAATAATGAGTCCATGTTTCCCAGCGGGCTCCACGCCGGCATAATATTTGCCCACCGGTTGATATTAGCAGTTCAATTAGCAGCGGTGCGAAGCCGTCTCTTCTGCGCCGCCGTTACTCTCGGCGTAATTACCTCGGCGCCGCTCAGCCCTATTACGTTGATTCTACACACACGCGCACGCGCTAGCACTTGTGTGCGTAGTTTAAGCTCCCGGAGAACGTCCGGGCTTCCGAGATCCGCCACCGAAACTTTTGTTTGAATAGCGGCGAGGTGAGAGGAGCAATGTTTGATCAGCACGTAGCTCCGGGCTCCTGCTAACGCTGGCTCACTTGGCGCTAATGTAGCCGCCGCTGCCGCCGTTACAGTAACACTCGCAGCGGCGCGTTTTCAAACATGATGCATTATTGACTAAAGCCTGAGGACTACAAATAATGAAAAAAAGTACTCCAAAAATGGCCGATTTACATGAAAGTTGGTGGAGGAGCAGAAGGGTGAGCCCCTCTCAAGACGCTCGCGGTCTATTAGCCGCTACATCGTGAAGTAAAAAGTTCCAGGCTACAAAACTTCATACGCTAGCGAATACCGTGACTCAGTGGGAGTCCAGAACCGTGTCAAAGGTCACCTGCCCCCCCCACTTCCGGGGCAGATACAACCCCTTGTTGGCCGACCTGGAGTACATTTGCTAACTTAGCAAGTTAGATGTTCTGTTGAGACAACACCAGAGTTATCAGTGACATCTAGCGCTTCGGGGTGTTCTGAGCGCGATGCTAGGAGGCCCCGCCTGGAGACCCCTAGACCAATGGCGGTCCGTGTCTTCAGTATCTTTCTAGGCTACTTAGCATCGGGCTAGTGTGGGGAGTCCCGCCTGAGTTGCGCGAAGGGTACAACCTCTAGCCTGGTGGTTTCTGGGCTGCCGCCATGTTTGTAAATTCAGAGTCATGATGTTAATTCTGAGCTCTTCTGGTCGTGCCCCAGGTGGTCGCCAGGGTTGGAGTCCACGCCGCGGCGCCACAGGATAATGAAAGGGCGATTTCCCGTTTGTCTGGAGTCGGAGAGGCCCGGCCCGAGAGTCGGGTCGTCGGCATCCCTGCGCTTTCCGACCTTTCGGTGATTCATCGCTCGGTTTTAGCTGCTGATTTGTCTCAGCTAATATTCTGTTAGGACTTGAGTCAATTTTTCTGGTGATTTTTTTTGTCTTGCTGCTGATTTCTGGGTCATCGTGGCCGCGGGTCCTTCTGCTATCTGAGCCTGCGCCCCGTTAGCGCCGGCGATGGTATCACTTAAGTGATCTGGTTCACTTGAGTCAATGCAGTTGGCATCATCTGATTCAGCAGGCTTTCAGGTGAGTCCAACAACTTGAGTCAGTGAAGCGATTCAAACGAATCATCTGATTCGGTACTGTTTCCAGCATGCTGAATCAAGCTCAAGTCCCTGGACCAACTTTTGTTGTTGGTACAGGGACAGCAGGGTCGGCGCTGAGGGATCAACTGGTTCAAACGACTCATCTGATTCAGTAGTGTTTTTGGTGAGCTAAACCGATTTGAGTCAGTGAACCGGTTCAAACGACTCATCTGATTCAGTAATGTTTTCATTGAGCCAAACCGATTCCAGTCGGTGAACAAGTTCAAACAACTCATCCGATTCAGTAATGTTTTTGGTGAGCCAAAGCGATTCGAGTCAGTGAACCGGTTCAAACGACTCATCTGATTCAGTAGTGTTTTTGGTGAGCCAAACCAATCGGAGTCGGTGAACCAGTTCAAACGACTCATCTGATTCAGGAGTGTTTTCATTGAGTCTGCCCAGCCAAGTCAGTGTAACGGTTCAAACAAACTAGCGCTTATGTACTTAGCAGCGGCAAATCCGAATACTTAAAGGATCCGAGTTCTCGGATTCGTTATCCTGTTTGATTCGGGAACCGTCCGGTTTGCTGTGAGTCCAGGACTCGTGGAAGCTCCATTCAGATGATCGCGAGACGACTGCTTTTACTCGAGCTGACAGAAACTCCCATCTGCTCGGCGCTGGAGGGAACACTTTTGTAAACGACGCTGTGGATTTCATTCTATAATCGCAAATCACTTTAACGTAACAGCTTGTCTTATGATAGGCGGAGAATCTCTTGGCTCCTCATCTGATATCCTCGCTGGCGCCGGCGCCGAGGAGGATTAATGTGTTTGGAGAACTCCAGAACGCCGGATGAACATGTGAAATGCTCCCGAAGATCTCACTCTGCCCCTTCCCCCCTTCTGTTTCCCCTGCAGACGAATTCAAAGGCTTCCTGAAGCGCCTGCCCACTGACCGCTTCCTGAATGTGTCCGCCATCGCCAGGTTCTGGTCGGCCGACCCGGCCCTGCAGAAGCGCTACGGCCAACTGGAGTCCGGCGCCGCCCTGATCCGCGGGAAGGCCCAGAAGATCGTGAGGAAACTGTTCACCTTGAGCAAGAGATGCCCCAAACAGCCCCACGTCAGTCTGCCCCGGGAAAGGTAGTCCACCGAGGGGTGGGGTTGATGTGGTTTTAGGGGTGCAGGCTACATCTCGGGGGTTTGAGAAGATACCGGGGAGGAGTAAGGTAGAATATCCGGTATGAGCAGGACGGTGGGACAAGTTGGTCCTCAGCCGTCAAACATCAGACTGAGTCTTGTTAGCATAGCTAGCTGGACCATGGGAGGGTCCCATCGGGGTGTCCTATTAGCTGTTAGCTAAGCTCAATCCTCCCCATCGGGTTGCCCTTTTAGCTGTTAGCCATGCTCAATCATTCCAATTGGGTTGTCCTAATAGCTGTTATCTGAGGTCAATCGTTCCCATCGGGTAGGCCAATTGGCTGTTAGCTAAGCTCAATCGTTCCCATCGGGTTGCCTTATTAGCTGTTAGCTAAGCTCAATCGTTCCCATCACGCTGCCCTATTAGCCATTGGCTGAGGTCAATCGTTCCCATCGGGTCACCCTATTAGCTGTTAGCTAAGCTCAATTACTTCCATGGGGTTGCCCTATGAGTTGTTAGCTTCAGTCAATCATTCCACTGTTACCCTATTAGCTGTTAGCTAAGCTCAATTGTTCCCATCGGGTAGCCCTATTAGCTGTTAGCCATGCTCAATCATTCCCATTGGGTTGCCCTATTAGCTGTCAGCTTCGGTCAACCATTCCCAATCTGTTACCCGATTAGCTGTTAGCTATGCTCAATCGTTCCCCTCCGGTTGCCCTATTAGCTGTTAGCAAAGGTCAGTTGTCACAGCAAGAGGCAGAGGCTACATCAGGCTTGGTTCTCGGAGGCGTCCCTCCCAAAAAGTTTTAGATGAAACACTCCGCAGCCATTCCCGAAGGCATCGTAGCCCCGTTAGCTTAGCATCCGCCACTCAAAGGACCGCCCGTCAACAATCGCGGGCTGTTGCGTTCCACACAACTAACAGGAATGTAGCAGGTAAAAGGTCGTCACACCAGTTCACAAGCAGGGCGGCCATCTTGTGAGACTGGCTGTCAGCTTGATTTACGATCCTTTACTCAGCTGTTTGATAAAATAGTTTAAAGCGGTCAGAAATTGGGACAAAGTTCTACTCCAGCCTCCTCCAACTTCACCTCCGCCTCCACCTGCAGTGCTTCGCCATCTTTGGACTGCTCAACTACTTGTCGAAAGAAAAAGGAAGCTCCCTTTCCGGCGTCCTGCTAGCTTACTTAACCTCTCCGCGGGCAGATGTGGAAAACACGGCCGGCGTAGGTCGCCATGGAAACACTCACCTGGTCCGGAGGGTTGACCGACCCGCCCGATTTCTACTTTTCAGTAGAACGCTCAGACGGACGCCGCCGTCCAATTTCCGCCTCTCTCGGCCGGGAGTCGTCCTCGCCGGCGGGATTATCCGCTACGTGGACGCGTCATTAGGGGGGGGAATCCTCGGCGCGCAGAGCCGCGGAACCGCTAAACGCAACGGACCCGACAGAAAAGCGTTCGGGTTTCGGACGACTGAAGCTCTTGAGCTCCGGCGGGGATCAGGCGCATTCCAGGACGAACTGTGCAAAGATCAGACAACCACGGAAGAAGACCAGACTAATTGGGGGGAGGCTGGTGGGAGGGGTGCTAATGAGGACCAGGTGGGACCTAGCGGAGCGGCTAATCCCACCGGTAGGTGAATGCTCGGTGGAGCAGGAGGGACGTGAGCACGGCAAATTAAACCCTTTCCGGTAAAAGGATCCCCAAAAAAAACAAGCTTCTCCATCGACACCATCTGTTTTCGACCGCCACGTCTTCGATCGGATGAACTCGCCGCCAGATCGGAGCCAAGCGTCGCTAGCTTCGCTCACCATTGTGCCAATTCTGCGCTAACTCGGCGTCACCGCGTTGTTATTCGACATCTTTTGTATCGATTCATCCCTAAAACCCCACAAGCTCTTCTTTAAATTGGATCGGACATCGCTGCACCAGAAAAGTAGCTCACGTTAGCGTTAGCTTCAGGGGGTCCAGTGCGACATCGCTGCACCAGAAAAGTTGCTAACGTTAGCGTTAGCTTCAGGGGGTCCAGTGCGACATCGCTGCACCAGAAAAGTCGCTCACGTTAGCGTTAGCTTCAGGGGGTCCAGTGCAACATCGCTGCACCAGAAAAGTTGCTAATGTTAGCGTTAGCTTCAGAGGGTCCAGTGCGACATCGCTGCACCAGAAAAGTAGCTCACGTTAGCGTTAGCTTCAGGGGGTCCAGTGCAACATCGCTGCACCAGAAAAGTTGCGATCGTTAGCGTTAGCTTCAGGGGGTCCAGTGCGACATCGCTGCACCAGTAAAGTCGCTAACGTTAGCGTTAGCTTCAGGGGGTCCAGTGCGACATCGCTGCACCAGAAAAGTCGCTAACATTAGTGTTAGCTTCAGGGGGTCCGGTAGTGTTTACCTATTTTACCGCCACGTCGCTAAACGTTGTTGTAGCTTTCGATGCAAACAGGCTACCGATACCATAGACTACCATTCATTGAGCTAAGCTAACTAGTTCAACGTTCAACCATTTCTGGTTGCCATACTGGGCATGTGCAGACATCGGTGTGTGTGTGTGTGTGTGTTACTACCAGCCAATCCTTCACGCTTAAAAAACAAACAACCAAAGAAAATGAAATCCATCTCCCGTGTTTAAGACGGGAAACGTTGCAGCGGCGTTCAGGTGTGTCACGCTGCAATCAAGCCGTCTCCCGCGCTGACGGCCGCCGGCTCGTTTACAGAGGACTTTAATTTCCCTGACAGGCCGTTCCCGCCAGCCGACGCTACGTTTCCCCGCTTCTCGCTTTTCCGTCTTAATTCCTGCGCCGCCCACCCGCCTCCGCCGGCCCATCACTCAGAGCGCGGATGACAAGCTAACGGGCGGCGCTCGTCCCGTGTCGCCGTCACCTGTTGCTGTTTTGTAGTCGGTCCAGGGAGAGCAGGGCCGGAGCCGACCGCTTCGAACGACTCATCTGATTCAGTCGTGTCAACGGTGTTTCCGATTCGAGTCAGTGAACCTGTTCAAATGAATCATCTAACTTTCCGGGGATTTTGCCCACCCGAATCAGTGGACCCGTTCAAGCAAACGGGCGTCTCGCTAAATGTACTTAGCAAGAAGCGAGTTCTCGGAGGCCTCGGACTCGTGATTCCGTGCAGGGAGTTGATTCGCTAACCTGGTGATTCGGGAACCGTCGGGGTCTGGTTTGCGTCCAGACCTGGACTCGGGAAGCTCTAATCTTGAAAGCGAGGGCGCCTAGAATTGTACGATGACTGCTTTTAGTCGGACCGACAGAAACTCCCATCTGCTCGGCCGATCACATGACGAGCGAACGGGCGCCGCTCGTCCTCTGTCGCCATCGACTAGTTGTTTTGTAGCCGACCCGGGGGGGGAACAGGCCCGGAGAGGTCTGGAGGATCTTCGGTTTCTCCCGAACCAATCAGGATGCGGCGCTATAACGAGAAAAAAACAATTCCGTTATCGATCCAGAATCGGTGATTGACAAGAGAGAGCGGGGCTCTGCTGGGAGAACAAGATGGGATATCGGCTTACGGGTGGTACCGGGGTTTAGCTGCTCCCACAACACGATTCCCGTAAGGCCTTCCCGAAGGCGTAGGAAGCATCGCGGGTTCATAGCGGACCGAGCCGGGAGTTGGTGAACGGTCGGGTTCTCTGGGGATCTGTGATGATCGGTGTCGTGTCCTTCGCAGGCCGTTGGGGTTCTGGTGGAACCGGGCTCAGTCGCTGCTGTACTGCAGCGACCACGGCGCCCTGGGCACCTTCTCCGAGGAGGTGCGAGGGTGCAGCTGCCCTTCCGACCAGCCCTCCTGCCAGGGGGCGGTACCCTGCGTGGTCGGCACCGCCCCCGCTTCCTGCGCCGCCTGCGCCGCCGACAACGCCACCCGTTGCGGGGCCTGTCACCACGGCAACGTCCTGCACCTGGGATCCTGCCGGCCCAGCATCGCCTCGTCCCTGGACCACTACCTGAACTTCGACCTGGACATGCCGGACGCCGAGGTGCGGGGAACTTGCGGAGCTCCAAGTTGTTCCCGAAATAGAGTCCCTTCCCCGAGTTCTGACCCGCTGTCTTTGCCCCGCCCCCAGGTGAAGTACCTGCTCCAGCGCCTGGACAGCCGGATCGAGGTCCACGCCATCTACATCAGCAACGACGTGCGCCTGGGGAGCTGGTTCAACCCGGCCTGGAGGAAGAGGATGCTGCTGACGCTCAAGAGCAACAAGAACAAGTCCAACCTCATCCACATGCTGATGGGCATCACCTTCCAGATATGCTCCACCAAGAACTCCACCCTGGAGCCCGTGCCGGCCATCTACGTGAACCCCTTCGGCGGGAGCCACTCGGAGAGCTGGTTCATGCCGGTGAACCTCCCGGACTTCCCCGACTGGGAGAGAACTCGACTGGAGGCGGTGACGTCCGCGCAGTGCTACAACTGGACCCTGTCTCTGGGCAGCAAGTGGAAGTCCTTCTTCGAGACGGTGCACATATACCTGCGGAGCCGCATCGTCACCGACGACCCGACGGTCAACGAGACCCTCTTCTACGAGCCGCTGGACCTGGACGACCAGGCGTCCAACCTGGGCTACATGAAGATCAACACGCTGAAGGTGTTCGGCTACAGCATGCACTTCGACCCCGAGGGCATCAAGGACCTGATCCTGCAGCTGGACTACCCCTACACCCAGGGGACGCAGGACGCCGCCTTCCACATGCTGCTGGAGATGAGGGACCGCGTCAACAGGTTGTCCCCGCCGGCGCCGCAACCCCTGGACCTCTTCTCCTGCCTGCTGCGGCACAGACTCAAGCTGTCGGCCGGCGAGGTGGCGCGGATCAAGGACGCCCTGCAGATGTTCCACTCCAAGCTGCCCAACGCCGCCCCCGAGCCGGAGTTAGCCCAGCTGTGCAGCTAGCTAGCTAGCTCGCTAGCGCACGGGGAGCGGGGAAACGCCGCGGCGCTCGGGTCGCACGCCACCGGGTGGATTTTTATCTGGACCCGCCCCACCGGTGGACACCTGAAGGAAAGACTCGGGACCACATGGAGACGAGAAACCCCGCCCCCTTTTCTAACCCCTGTTTTCTTTGGCTACTTTGGGACGAGGGGAAGGAGCGGATATAATATATAAATATATATATGTTCCAGATGTTATGTTATGCTTAAAGGTTTGATAATCCCCGTCACCGCCCCCTTTGGATGTTTCTTTTTAGCCCCCGCCGTCCGCCCCGGACACTTGTAAGTACCTTCGCTTTAAGCTCCGCCCCCAAAAAAGGAACCCGCCCGAGTCCCCGAACGCTCGTCCGTGTTGAGTTTCTTCTGTTTTTCTAAGCTGACGGAACCCGATGTCGCGCTGTACATACCGCTCCGGCGTGGACCCCCCCGTGCACACGCCGCTTTTTAGCTCACCGGGCGCAAAAAGAAGCATAAAAGACGGAACTGTTTTGGTGGAAACCAGCTCATGCCTTACGAGGAGCGTCGATGCTAACAAGAAGCACATTTCAGTTTCCGTGTTTGATTTTTCTTTCCCCCCCCCCGGCGCTTTCGCTAGTTCCATGATGGGAACCGAGCGGCGGGACGGCGGACGCTCTCCGGTTCCCCGCGGGTGATTCTGGGTTTTATTCGTTTGTTTTCTTTCTTCATGTAGATGCCGGTCACTCTCTGCCATGTTTTGATGTTGTGAAACTTCGAGTCGCCGAAGTAAAAAAAAAAAAAAAAAAAAAAAAAAAAAGACAACGACAAAAAAAAAAAAAAAAACGACCAATCGGCTAACTTTTCGGTTTGTTCTCGGGTCTTTTGTTTTTTTTTTTTTTTTCTTCTCAATGGCCCCCCCAGAAGTCGGTCTGTGCTCAGCTTGCTTAAGTAAAAGACAAAAAGTGGTTTATCTACTCCCGATCTCCTTGTCTGCTTTCCATCCGAGGTTAGCATCGGGGTTAGCGTAGCAAAAGTTGCGATGTCACGTGACCCCGAACGGTTTCCATGACGATCCAAAACCACAACGTGAAAAGTCCAAGTTGAGAAGGACCTGGACCAGCTCTGGATCATCAAGCGGGTTCTCCAGAACCCCACGAGGGGAGAAGAGGGCGGAGTCACCCCCCCAAAAAAACTTGACGACATAAGCTCCGCCTCCAGGAAAACAGGAAGCTTGGGATTTGGAGGCGAGGGAAGACGGGAAGGAGGCGGCCATCTTGGCTAGCTTCACGTTAGCCGTGTGGAGGTGAAGGAGCTGATCTGCATGGGGTTCATTCATACTTATCTCCAGCGTGGGTGGAGAAGCGGCGAGGGGGATTCGCCCTTGAGCTAATCTCCGGGGCCGCCGGCGACACGCCATCCATCAGAGCGCTATTTAGCCCGCGCGGCGCTAACTTAACGTAACCCCTGAAGAAATGGCGTTTGGGGGGGTAAAGAGGCAAAGATGGAGGGGAGATAAGGTGGGGGGGTGATTTATGATGTCAAGAATGTCACACTGCTTGAATTAATGAGCTAAAGTGTGTGTGTGTGTGTGTGTGTGTGTGTGTGTGTGTGCGCTCAGACTTATGTACCTGTTAGCTCTTCTGACTGGATCATCAATAACTGCAAACGGTGTTATTACGCCAGCGTGAGGCCCGGCGATGACCTTCAAGGCTCCGCCCCCTTTTCAGGAGACAGAGAACCAATCAGAAGCCGGCGTCTTGAGGAACCTGAAGGAAGAAGGAGAAGATGAAGGAAGAAGATGGAGAAGAAGAAGAAGATGAAGAAGGAGAAGGAGAAGAAGACGGAGAAGAAGAAGAAGATGAAGAAGAAGAAGATGGAGAAGGAGAAGATGAAGAAGAAGATGAAGAAGGAGGAGAAGAAGAGGAAGAAGATGGGGATGGGGAAGGAGAAGATGAAGAAGAAGAAGGAGAAGAAGAAGATGGAGAAGAAGAAGAAGAAGAAGAAGAAGATGGAGAAGAACAAGAAGAAGAAGAAGAAGAAGATGGAGAAGGAGAAGATGAAGAAGAAGATGAAGAAGGAGAAGAAGAAGGAGAAGAAGAAGATGGAGAAGGAGAAGATGAAGAAGAAAATGGAGAAGAAGAAGAAGAAGATGGGGAAGGAGAAGATGAAGAAGAAGAAGAAGAAGAAGAAGGAGGAGAAGAAGGAGAAGAAGAAGATGAAGAAGAAGAAGAAGGAGGAGAAGAAGAAGATGAAGGAGAAGAAGAAGAAGGAAGAGGTTTGACTTGAGGGAAGGAGGTGGAGAAGATGAAGAGGTGGAGGAGAGAAGATGGAGAGAAGGTGGAGCAGAAGAGGAGAGCGTCTGCTGGGATGGAGGGAAAACAAGATGCATGAAATGTCATTAAAAGCCTGCAGATATTTGGATCGTACCAAGTACCGGGGGAGGGAGGGGTGCAAACACACACACACACACACACACACACACACACACACACACACACACACACACACACACAAAACCTGCAATGATGACATCATTCATTCATTGGCTTAGAGGTTGCAGACTGCAGCCAATCCCAGCTCACCCTGAGGCAGGAGGCGGGGCTTAACCTGGAGGAGACACCTGTCAATCACAGACCTCCAACCAGGAAGTGTGTTCCACGTCTGGAGGTGGAACCCGTCCTTCTGGATCAGACCTGCTCTGATGTTCTCCGCTCTATCTGAGGAGAACGTGGAACCTTCCCCCGTTCCTTGAACCTCCTTCTGATGAGAACCCATGTTCCTCCCCGCCGGAGGTCCTCGACGTTCTCCGAGGTTCTGCTCAGTCAGCAGCAGGTTCCTCAACTCCATCGGATTTTTCTCAGATGGAAAAAGGAGAGAGGAGGGTTCTGCTGGCTTCTCAGCAGAAACATCCAGAAGCTTGTTCCTCACAGGAGGAGGTGTTTGTTTCTGGGGTTTGTTTATCCTGAGCGGCGGCAGCAGCAGCGAGAAGACAAAGCTCAGGAGATAATGGAGAAGAAATAAACAGGAGGGGTCGGTTCACGCAAGCAGGATGGAGATGAAGACCAGGTGGAGATCACTCTGGGGTTCACTCTGGACCAATCACAGGGACTCATATGGAGACGAGCGACCGTTCATCTTCTCACCCACATGTCTGGACCGTGGAGGTTCTCCATGGACCTCCTGCAGGTGTTTGGACCGGGGGAGGAACCCGAAGAACCCTGAGGAACCTCACTCAGAAACATGGAGAGCATGGAGACTCCACACAGGAAGGAACCCTGAGGGAATCCAACCAGGGACCTTCTGGCCTTGAGGTGGATGCGCTAGCTGCTGCTAACTGCTGCTAACCGCTGCTAATGGCTCCTAACCAACTGCTAGCTGCTGCAAACCAACTGCTAACCGCTGCTAACAGCTCCCAACCAAGTGCGAACTGCTGCTAATCACTGCTAAACACTGTTACCTGCTGTTAACGACTGCTAACGTCTGAATATTCTGCTAACCACTGCTAACCAACAATTTCCTTCGGGATAAATAAAGTTGTTCTTATTCTTATTCTTAACCCCTGTTCAGCAAAGCTAGCTGCTGCTCACCAACTGCTAACCGGTGGTAACAGCTGCTAACCACTAACTGCTAATCGGTGCTAACTGCTGCTAACCACTGCTAATCACCGCTAACCACTGCATACACTGCTAACCAATGCTAGCCCCTGTTAATGGCTGCTAACCAGTGCTAACTGGTGCTATCCAGTACGACACACTATCATGTTGAAAAGCAGCTCATTCATTCCAGTATCTTGAAACTGCTTTTGATTCCACTGCAGCAAAAGTCAGTTTTATACATATATATATATATCATATTTTTATGTATATGTTTTTTTTTCTTGAAAAAGGAGGACATAAGCCTCCCTCCTGTCTCCAGGATTTTGGCCCATTACGGCGCTGAGATAAGCGTCGGGCCTGATCCTTTGGAATCCAATAGGGATTTAGCTTCCCTGAATCGATGCGCGATGCGTTCAAGGACCTCCAGACGCTCGGCCGCTCGGTCATGTGAGGACAGATTGTCGAGGCGGGAGGTGTGTGTGTGTTATCGTTCAGTGTGTTCTCAGACTTTGTGCTTAGCCAACTTAGCTTAGCCATTTGGAATTATATTATTTTCTCTAATGATTGGTAAGGTTAGCTTAGCCACTTGGAATTACTTATAATTTCTAATGATTTGCTATCTTAGCTCAGCCAATGGGAACTACCGTAATTACCGGACTACTTAGCGCACCTCAATATTAGCCGCACCGGCTAGCCGATCGCTATCTTTAGCTTCCTCCTGCGCGCTAAAACCGTCAAAGTCGTCGTCTTCGGTGTCGGAGTTGAACGGACTCAGAATTTCTCGGTCATTTCATCGGTCCGATGTGACGAGGATAAACGTTATAGCGGCGTGAAGCTCGTTAGCGTCCCCCACCCAAAAAAGTCCATATGTTAGCCGCATCGTTGTTTACGTGAAAAAAGTCGCGGCTTATCGTCAGGAAATTACGGTAGTCATTTTTTGTACAATTGTCTGACTTCGCTTAGTCGGTTGGGATTTCATTAGTTTATCTAATGTTATGCCAACTTAGCTTAGCCAGTTGGAATTTTAATTGTTTTTTGTTTGGATAGCGTAGCTTAGCCACTTCTCCTCCTAACATGACTGAGTCATTTGGAATCAAATGAGTTTTTCTTATGTTCGGCAAACTTAGCTTTGCCACTTGGATTTGCGTTGGTTTTCCAATGTCTGGCTAACGTAGCTTAGCTACTTAGCTAAGAGTAACAGTAGTTTTTCCAATGTCTGGATAACCTGGTTTAGCCACTTGGAATTACTTTTTAGAATGTTTGGCTAGCTTAGCTTGGCCATTTGAAACTACCTTTGTGTTTCTAATGTCTGGCTAACTTGGCTTACCTAAGGGAAGAGAAAGAAAATGAAAATATCTCGCCACATCTTGAAGTATCAGGGACGGTACGACAACAGGAACACCAGCAGTAGGAAGGCCGTCGTTCCAGTTCCCAGTAGCCACATCTGGAATCAGGTCCAGGAGGTCTTTCTCCAGGACGAGGTACCATAGTTGTTGGAGAGTCATGCCGTTCTTCTGTTTCCTAGCGGCAGACACTCTGCGCCCCGAGGCGGAACCGTTCTCCGTTCTCCGACGGCGTCTGATGTCGGCCTCGTTATAGGGACGCTTCCTCCCAGCTGTCGAGCGTTTGCGGGTTCAAAGTGACATAATGGGAGCCCGATGGGCGACCAGGAAGTTGGCTAATCAGCGAGTTGAAGCGAGGATGCGCCGTCTTTCAAGTGGCGTCTGGGGGTGGGGGTGGGGGACTTCTTCTGAGGCCGCCGCCCCCTCGCCATTTTCAAACCCTCTGATCTGTGAGGAAAAACAAAGCGCCACTTGGCAACAGCGGCGTCTTGCCGCGCGTTACCATGGGGACATGCGATCACGTGACTGCGAGGGGTCAGCGGGGCGATGCGCTTCCTCTTTTCTGCTCCTGCCACCTTTTGATGTGTGAAGCCCGATTAAAAAGGAAGTGCCAGGAACATCCTGACCAGTCACTTGATGGGGTCAAAAAGTTACAAGTGACCACATGAGTCACATAATGCCGGGGGCGGGGCAACAACTCACAGGTGACCATACAAGTCACATGACACGGAAGGGTCAAGGACTCACAGGTGACCTACGAGTCACATGATGACAGTGGGTCAACAACTCGCAGGTGACCATACAAGTCACGTTACAAAGAAGGGTCAAGGACTCATGGGTGACCTACAAGTCACATGATGCCAGAGGCAGGTCAACGACTCACAGGTGACCATTCAAGTCACATGACAAGGAAGGGTCAAGGACTGATGGGTGACCAAAGAGTCACATGATGACAGTGGGGCGACGACTCACAGGTGACCATACAAGTCACATGACAAGGAAGGGTCAAGGACTCACTGGTGACCTACAAGTCACATGATGCCGGGGGCGGGGCGACGACTCACAGGTGACACTAAAAGTCACATGACAAGGAAGGGTCAAGGACTCACTGGTGACCTACAAGTCACATGATGCCTGGGGCGGGGCGACGACTCACAGGTGACACTAAAAGTCACATGACAAGGAAGGGTCAAGGACTCACGGGTGACCTACGAGTCACATGATGACAGAGGGTCAACAACTCGCAGGTGACCATACAAGTCACATGACAAGGAAGGGTCAAGGACTCACTGGTGACCTACAAGTCACATGATGACAGAGGGTCAACAACTCCCAGGTGACCATACAAGTCACATGACAAGGAAGGGTCAAGGACTCACTGGTGACCCTACAAGTCACGCGATGCTGGTTGGGTTGTTGAGGGTCAATAACAGGAGAGTCCAAACACTTGCAAGACGAGGGGGGAGTCAACAAATCACAGGTGACCCAACTAGTCACATGACGACCCAGTCCCATCCACCGTCTTACCCAGGTGAACCATCTTCTGCTCCGGTAGTTCACAACTCCTTCCCAGTCCCCAAGAACAAGAGCAAGACTCCTGAATGAAGATGAGGCACTGTTTGGAGAATAAGGTGACACCCCTCTTTTTCCAGCACTACCCCCTCCTTTTACAGGCAGAGCTTCCCCCTTTTAACCCCCCCGACTCTATTTGTTTCCATGGCTACCCAGGAGGGAGGAATGGAGTAGCAGAGGGAGCGCACTGGGCCGGATCAGGGAGGGAACGAAGGAGGGGGGCAAGTGGAATAAGACGGTGAAAGGATGACAAATTGAGACGGAGACGGAAGCAGACGGGCTGCGATGCTAACGGTCCCTGGTGGAAGCAGCTGCCTCTGCTGATAGCCATGCTGTCATTTAGGAAAGGGGGGGTTCGGAAGGAGGAGGAGGAGGTTCCTCCTCCCCCGAGGTCCCCAGAAGTGGAGGTGAGAGGTGGGAACGGTAAACGTTAGCATCCAGGTTCTCCAGGCGGGGAACCCGATCTTGGAGACAGGAACTGTGAGCAGGAACCCTCTGGAGGGGAGCTGGAGTGGAGGGAACAATTACAGAGAACATGGAGAACCCAGATGGGAGCAACCTAAGGGGAACCTTGGTAAGAGAAGACTGAGACAACAGAACATGGAGACCCTACATAGAGAGAATCCAGGTAGGAGAACATGAAGGGAACCCAAGCTAGAGAACGTGGAGAGGATCCAGGTAGGACCCAGAACATGGAGAGACAACATAGAGGACCCAGATGGGGCAACATGGTTTTCTCCAAGTTTCTCTACCTGGGTTTCCTCCCAGACGGGAGAACATGTGGAGAACCCAGGAAGGAGAACATGGAGAAAACCAAAGGCCAAGAAGTTCTGCTGGAGAACCAAGCAGGAGAAACACAAGGGGAACTCGACAAGAGAACATGGAGAGAACCCAGGCTGGAGAACCCATGAAGAACCCACTCAGATGCCTTGTTCAGACCGAGAACCCTCTTGCGCTGAGGTCTCCTTCCATGACGATGCAGATGATGTTCTTCCAGGTTCCTGCTGATGAGATGGAGGAGAACCTCTTCTGAGGAGTTTTTCAACAAGTCTGTAAACTTCTGAAGACAAGATGATTTGAAGGAACATCGGACAAGAAGAAGAGAAGGTGTCTTCAGAGCTCCTCAGACCTGGAAGAATCAACCGTCCGTCCTCTGAACATCTCCAGGTGTCTGCAGACCACCTTCTCCTCCACCTCCAGGATAAACTTTGTAACAGATGATTTCCCGCTCTGTCAAACCTGGTTAGACAAGAAGAGACGGAAGAGAAGATGGAGAGATGGAAGGAGGAGGAGAAGATGGAGGGGAAGTTCCAGGTGAAAAGGAGGAGAAACCAGTTTGCGGTCGGACGGCGAGATCGATGGCGTGATGAAGCTCTGACAGGAAGTCAGAAGCTCCACCAATCACTGAAGGACATCTGACAGAGATGGAGATGGAGATGGAGATGGAAGGATTCCAGCCGTGGATGAAGGTGTTGTTCAGCTCCTCTGTGGAGAACGTTTCACCGCTGCTTCACAGCTGTCAGCGCACACACACACACACACACACACACACACGCACACACACACACACACACACACGGGAGGTGGGGCTTAACCCGGACCTGCTAGCTGTCAATCATCCAACCATTCACACTTTTCCAGTCTTCCATCAACCTTCTGACCACCTGTCCTGCAGGAGGACGGAGAACCTGGAGGACCACGGAGGACCACGGAGGATGGGGGGGCGACGTCCATCTTCATGAAGAACCCAGGTGGGAGAACATCCAGAGAGGACCCAACCTCCAGAAGCTCCAGAAGCACCAGAAGCTCCAGAGGCTCCAGAAGCTGCAGAAGCTACAGAAGCACCAGAAGCTCCAGAAGCACCAGAAGCTCCAGAAGCACCAGAAGCACTAGAAGCATCAGAGGCTCCAGAAGCACCAGAGGCTCCAGAAGCACCAGAAGCTCCAGAAGCTCCAGAAGCACCAGAAGCTCCAGAAGCACCAGAAGCTCCAGAAGCACCAGGAGCTCACAGAAGCTTCAGAAGCTACAGAGGCACCAGAGGCTCCAGAACGCACACACACATCAGAAGCACCAGAAGCTTCAGAAGCACCAAAAGCTCCAGAAGCTCCAGAAGCTCCAGAAGGCGGAGAACTTGGAACCCTGGAAGGCGGCGTCAGAAAAGAAGCCGTGGCCACTTCCTGTCTCCGACCCGTCGCTAATTTAAGCTAATGTGGAGAACGTTAGCTTAAAATTCTAGCATCTGTGAGCGCCGACTCGGGTTCTGCGGTTCCGTCCGAGGCTCGGGTTCCACAGAAGGTCTGGAGTTCTTTGCGAGGATTAGAACCTGAAAGGCGTCATCCGTCACGGCGGCTCGCCGCTTCCTGTCACCCGCTGATAACGTGGCGCCGCGGCGTGACGGCGAGGCTGAAAGGAGGGGGGCTGCTGACATGCACATTAGCATGAAGCGCACTGCTAGCGTAAGCTAAAAAAATAAACAACGCGGTAGCAGAAACGGCGAGCGGCCTAAATAGGATACGGATTCGCTTTCCAACCGTGAAATTAGGTCCCACTTAGCTTAGCATGGAGCTGTTAGCGTTGACAGGGGAGGGGTGTTCAGCAAAGATTAGCTACGTTGATTATTTCCTATCAGCTCAGATGTTTTCTTAGCATAGCTTACCAAGTTTGTGCCAAACCACCAGCATTGCTAGCATAATTCGACTTTTTCTGCCAGATGCTAAAAAAAACATGGTAGCAGAATTAGCGCGTCTCCTGAATAGGGTCTTTGCTTTTCAACCATGACATGAGATCCCACTTAGCCTAGCATGGAGCTGTTAGCTTTGACTGGGGAGAGGTGTTCAACAAAAAGATTAGCTACGTTGGCTACGTTCTTATCAGCGATGATGTTTTCTATGTGTAGCTTAGCAAGTTTTTGCCAACCCACTAACATTGTTAGCATAATTTCTCTTCTTTTTCTGCCAGATGCTAAAAAAAACATGGTAGCAGAATTAGCGAGTCTAGGGTCTTTGCTTTTCAACCATGGCATTAGAACCCAGTTACCTTAGCATTTAGCAGTTAGCTTTGACAAGGGATGTGTGTTTTGCAAAGATTAGCTACACTGACACATTCCCATCAGCTCTGATGTTTTCCCAGCCTAGCTTAGCAAGTAAATGCTAACCCACTAGCATCGTTGGCATAATTTAGCTCCCTTTTCTGCTGGATGCTAAAAATACAATAGCAGAAAGGGCGAGCGCCCTGGAACTTTGCTTTTCAATTTCAACATTAGATCCCACTTAGCTTAGCATGGAGCTGTTAGCGTTGACAGGGGAGGGGTGTTCAGCAAAGATTAGCTACGTTCATTATTTCCTATCAGCTCAGATGTTTTCTTAGCATAGCTTAGCAAGTTTTTGCCAACCCACAAGCATTGTTAGCATAATTCACCTTTTTCTGCTGGATGCTAAAAAAAAAACATGGTTGCAGAATTCGCGAGTCTCCTGAATAGGATCTTTACTTTTCAACCATGGCAGTAGATCCCAATGAGCTTAGCATTTAGCTGTTAGCGGGGAGAGTTGTTCAGCAAAGATTAGCTACATTGGCTAGTAGGCTTTGACAAGGGATGTCTGTTTCACAATGGTTAGCTACACTGATAAATTCCCATCAGCTCTGATGTTTTCTCAGCATAGCTTAGCAAGTAAATGCTAACCCACTGGCATAATTAGCATAATTTAGCTCCTTTTTCTGCTGGATGCTAAAAAAAAATGCAGTAGTAGAAAGGGCGAGCGTTTTGAATAGGAACTTTGACATTAGATCTTAGCTTAGCATTTAGCAGTTACTTTTGACAGGGGAGGTACGTTTTAGAAAAGATTAGCTACGTTGATCATGCGCTCTACTGTCTTCTCACTGTTGCGTATCAAGTTACCACCACCCATTAGCATAATTAGCATCTTTGCCCGCTAGCCACATCGTCATTAACAATGCTAGTTAAAACAAACGGCACATTCTGTTTCAGGGACGCATCATAACGTCCACACAGGAAGTGACATCACGCACCCGGCACCTTCCGACTCGCCACGACACATGAAATAACACATAATAACACGTCTATAAAGGAAGTTGCCGGAAAGCGGGCGATCCGATCCGACGCTCCCTGATTTTCCTTTTTTCGGAAAAGCCCGAATAAATCCGCCGGCGCTCGTATCAGTGTAATAGACGTGGAATAACACCTTATTTCACGCTTTTATGTTCCAAGCTAAAAAAAAAAAACACAACCGCTGCCTTTCAGTCTGGTTTCTTCTGCACAGGAGAGGTGTATTATTTTTATTACCCCCACTTCCTTGTTCTGCCCCCCCAAAACCCCCCCCCCGAACCCCCAAACCCCCCCCGCCGTGTGATTGGCCGCCTCCCGGCTGCTCCTGAGAGAAAATGAAAGAGTCGCCGGCGGGGCGAGAAAACCGAGAAAACAGATATTGCTCTGCACGCGCTCACTCAGAGAACTTGTTATTGACCCCCCCCTCCCTCACACACACACACACACACACACACACACACACACACACACTCCAGTAAACAAAAGACATATGAACTTCATTGCAGGAGAACCTGAGCTCTCGTCCACCCCCGACCTCAAGAACAGAATGGAGGGGAGGGAGGGGTGTGTGTGTGTGTGTGTGTGTGTGTGTGTGTGTGTGGGGGGGGGGGGGGGGGTACGGAGTGTGAAATTAATTTTCATCCCAGCAGCATTGACACACACACACACACACACACACACACACACACTGAATAAATGATAATTTTAACCCCGTCCAGCCACCAAGCTCACGTTTGTGTTGCACTGAAGCTCCAAAAACCCTGATGTAATAACCTGGAGGACCTTCTCGCACCTCCACCTCCTCCACCTCCTCCTCCTCGCTCCATCCATCCATCCATCTGTTGAAAGAAAAGTAGTTTTTTCTTAAAAGACGACAAACAGGAGCAGAAGTTAAAGGCTGAAGGGGTGTTGACCCTCCTGTCCCCTCCTGTGATTGGCCCGGCATGGGGTCATGTGACCGCAGCATGGGAAATCGATAGACTAATCCATGGTGTGTGTGTGTGTGTGTGTGTGTGTGTGTGTTATAGTGAATCCTCGCTAATCATCCCGTTGCTAGGTGACCCCTGAAATGAAAGAGCGCCCCCTGCTGGTCACAACAATCCCCCCTCCCCATTGGTGGAATGGACCATTCCAGACCCACGGGGTTCCGAGCAGGATCCGTCAATCACCAAGACGGGGTTCTCCAAGAACCGTTTGTTCCACGACGAGTCCTCAAAGGAACTGCGGCTGTTTTCGCCTTCCTTATTTCTCGGTTCCGTCGTAAATTATGGATCTACTGTTCTTTCCGTCGCCGCCAAGGTTCTTCCATTATTGATGGTTCCTCAGAAAAGGTAATCTGTGTTCTCGGCGCCGCCGGCAGGAACCCGTTTAACAAAAACAGACGGAGGGAAGAATCCCGTCGACGCTGAGCGGAACAAACCTGGGTCCTGTGTGGCCGGGCGCCTTGAACTCGGCTCTGTCAGGACGCCAGGTTCTCCAGGTTCTACAGCTGGGGAGGTTTTCGAGAACGTTGCCCTGGCCTCCCCCTCAGTGGCTAAAGTCAGAAATGCAGGAAAAACAGGGTTTCCCAAGAGAAACAAGGGAGTCGTCGGCAAACCTGTAGGAGCATACCGAACAGAGGGAGGGCTGCCATCAACACCTGTCCTCCTGCAGCTCCACCCTGGCATCTCACCTGGTTCAAGCAGCCCCAAACCCCCCCCGCCCCAGTGGACAAACCCAGAAATGCAGGATGAACAGGGTTTTGCAAGAGAAACAAGTGAGTCGTCCGCAAACAAACACCTCCTGAAGGAGCATACCGAAAAGAGGGGGCGCTCCGATCAACACCTGCCCACCTGAAGGTCCACCTGCAGCTCCACCTGGACCTGATTCTCAACCGGTGAGGGTCAACATCCCCGACCGGACCCATTTGAACCAGACCTCCCCATTCCCCCCAGTAGACAAACCCAGAAAAGCAGGATGAGCAGGGTTTTGCAAGAGAAACAAGTGAGTTGTCTGCAAACAAACACCTCCTGAAGGAGCATACCGAACACAGGGGGCGCCCTGATCCACACCTAAAGCTAAACCTGGACCCAACCTAGAGCCCCATCCCAAGAACAACATCCTGAGCACTTGGATACCAAGAGTACAAGTTCAGTTACTCCACCAAGGCAGTGCCTGGTGAGCCCTGGAGAACCCTGGCCACGGAGAACCTTCACAGACTGTGGTGCAGAACAAACACAAGGGGAAGTAGGGGGGCTGAAGGGGAGGCGGGTAAAAACCAGTCAGTCCCTGTCTTTGCTCTGGAGGTTTTCCGAGAACCTCCAACCTTTCAGTTCAGCTTGAGCTTTTATCTCCACCCCTATATTAGTGTACCCTCCTCCTTCCTTTTTCCCCGTAACTCCATCTCCTTCCTTTTGTGTCCCGTCCCCCCCGACTTCCTGTCAGGCTCCCGTCGGCCGTTAATTGTTGCTCTTTGTTTGTTTACTTCCTGTTCCCGCTGGTTCTCCGAGCCGCCGCTCCCTCGACCTCCGCCGCCTCCTAATTAACTTCCATTGTAAGAAGTTTATTTTTTTGTTTTGCTTTGTTTCGCCAGCGCAGGCGCACCAACCCCTGTCGGTTTCTGTGAACTTCATGACATCGACTCGCTGATGTTATCCAGAGGATCTACTCTGAACCCCAGCATGTGAATTCAAAATAACGGGGTGGTTTCTGTGGAACCTTGAAGCTTCCAGAACATCCACAACCCCCAAAAAAAACCTCAATTGGAGCCTCAAATCCAGCAGCATCAACAGAACCTAACAAGTCCCAAAAACCTCCAGAACCCGGAGAACCTTAAACCCATCAGAACCTCAAGACCTCCAGAACTTCAGAACCTGTGAAACACAAAAACAAATAAGTAACCCGATTACAATTACTTGTCAAATACTTGCTTCAAAACAACGTCAGAGGGTCTGAAAGTTTGAAGATCCAAGTACTGGAATGTAACGAAGTACTTTTGCGTCCAGATGGACAACCATGTCCTCTGGCCACCGTGGAACCTGCAGCTGACGTTCCCCCCCCTTCGATGTTCTGCACACGTTGAAGGACCACCTGTTCCTCACACCCTCATTTCTATTCTCCGCCTCCACGTTCTCCTCGGAGAGGACAAAAAAAAGCAGAAGCTGGCTGCTCGGCTGAGCGTCTGATCCTGACAGATGGAGGAGGTCCAGGACCAGCTGGAACCTGGACTCGGGTCGGAGCTCCAGAACGTGGGACCTGGAAGGTCCACCACCCCAAACTTCTCCATCTCTTCCAGATGGATGAAGGTCCACGTCTTCAAAGCCCTCAGATAATCGATGGCGATCAATAGCCTGGCCTCTGCCATTGGCATCACGGGCCGCCGTGATTGGCCGACAGATCCTTCAGGCCCCGCCCACTTCCTGGTTCCACGGTTACATACAGGAAGTCAAATGGCAAACAGGAAGTCCACCTGAAACTGAACAGAGGTTTGCAGTATTCTGAAGTAATACACAGTATGATGCAGTGTATTGAAGTACAAACCTCAGAGATGCAGTAAAAAGCAAAACTACTGCAGTACTCCACCAGTGTACTGCAGTATGATACAGTACTGTGGAAAGCAACGCAGTACAATGCAGTGTAATGCAGTATAATACTACACCAGTGTACTGCAGTATAATACTACACCAGTGTACTGCAGTATGATAAAGTATCATGTATATCAATGCAGTACAATGCAGCATAGTGTAGTATATAGTGTTGTACTGCAGTATCACACAGTACTGTGTGTACAACGTAATACAATGCAGTATTAGGTCGTGCAGTGGTGTAAAAAAACCAACAAGGTAGTATTCTCCAGAGTACTGCAGTACTGCAAGTTGTACTTCAAAGTACTCTAAGTACAACAGAATCTGACAGGCAGCGAGGAAACAAAACACACACACACACACACACACACACACACACGGTGCAAGACTGACTTCCATCGCAGCGTAAGAAGCTCCGCCTCCTAAACAGAAGCAAACAGGAAGTCCCAGCTCAATGACCGGAGGGGCGGGGCTAAGGGCTGGAGGCGGGGCTATGGGGCTGGAGGCGGGGCTAGGGGCGAAGCTTCATGATGCAATGTCACGATGTGTCGCCGGCGGCAACAAAAGATCAGGTGACCTCTGCCGGAGGTGGAGAAGAAGGCTGAACATCTGGTCTCCTTCCTCCTGCGTGGAGATGAAACCTTCATCCTGGTCTCCACTGGAGGATGGAGAACGTTCTGGATGGTCGCAGCGGACGGACTGGAGATGAAGGTGACTTCCTGTTTGTTCTGGACATTGGATCAGAGAAGAACCCGGGGAGAACCAGGACAGAAGAACCTGGCCCCTCCTTGCTGACGTCTGGAGGTCATCCATCATAGAAGAACCTGGAGAACATGTGGACCTTCTCCTTAAGCCCATTTTGGTTCTACATGTTCTCTGAAAACACGTCATCTTCTCCATCTCCATCGACCATCCGAAGGTCTGGAGGCCAGCAGGAGACATCCATCTCCCCTCTTGGAGCAGATATTGTTCTTCATCTCCATCTCGGGGTCTCCTCGCCGAGGAGCCGATGAGCTCCAGGCTCCAGCATCCATCAGCGAGGGTTGGATTACACAGAAGGTTCTGGAGATTGAATCCACCTCCAGGACCATCTGTCAGCGGGGGGGTGGTGGACCTCGCTGCTCCATCTACATCACGGCTGAGGAGCTCCAGCAGCTCTCCTGCAGGCCCACCAACAGGTCCACCATGCAGACGTCCAACCAGGAACCTTCTCATTCACACCTACAGACTAGTTGGTGTCTTCAGTGGATCTGCTGACTGAGAACCCAGGATGGAGAACCTTCAGAGAACTCATGCAGGACCAGGAGCCTCCTTGCAGACCCCCCCTTCACACACACACACACAATGCTACGCTACATGTAGCATTGTTCCACCAGGTGGGTTGGAGATGAATATGAGCACCTCCTCCAGGTCCTCCTCAACAGAACCAGATCCAGAACCTTCTCGTTTGGTGGACCCGGGCGGCACCAGAAGGTTCTGATCATCTCCTGGACCTGGAAGCTCCAGGAGATGATCAGAACCTTCACACACACATCACAGCGGCATGACTTCCACGCCATCGCCATGGCGACAGCGTTTCCCCTTATGTTCTTGCCAGATGCCCCGCCCCCTTCCGGCAAGCCACGCCCACCCGTGACATCACATCAGAGGGGCGGGGCATGTTTCCAGGTGATGTCATGATGATGTCACATAGGAGAAGGCAGGATGCGATGTCATCAGCGAGGGGGCGGGGCCTGTGACGTCACACAGAGCGAGGTGTTTCCTCAGCCTGGAGGAGGAGGAGGTTCACGCCGGGTTCCCGTGCAGGATGGAGGCCTCCAGGACCAGCAGGAGGAGAGGAACTGGCCTGGAGAAGGAAGAGGACCTCAGGAAGGAGAAGAAGAGCGAGGAGGTCCAGGGGAGGAACCGGCGCTTCCAGGAGATGTTAGAGTCCTGGCTCAGGGAAGAGAGGAAGATCCTGCAGGAGGAGAAGGAGAAGGTCCCGGAGGAAACGGAGAGGAGGAGGAGGAGGAACGAGCGATTCCAGAAGATGTTCGACTCGTGGAGCAGGGAGGAGAAGGAGGCCCGTCGGGACGAGAAGGTCCAGGAGGAGATGGAGAGGAGGAGCCGGAGGAACGAGCGCTACAGGAAGATGTGCGACATCTGGATGAAGGGGGAGATGAAGGAGAAGCCGGACCACCAGGAGCTTCCAGACCTCGGAGAACCTCAGAGGAGGAGGAGGAACGAGAGGTACGTGAAGATGTGCAACGCCTGGCTGAAGGAGGAGAGGGAGCTTCTGGAGGAGGAGAGGCGGCGGCGCCAGCAGGAGGACAGGGAGAAGAACAAGGAACGATACAAGAAGATCTGCGAGCGATGGCTGAAGGCCAAGGTGGAGCTGCCGGAGGAGGAGGAGGAGCTCCAGGAGCTGGAGGTCGGAGGAGGAGGTCCAGAGGAGGAGGTGGAGCAGAGGAGGAGGAACGTCAGGTTAAGGAGGATGTGTGACCTCTGGATGAGGGAGGAGAAGGAGATCTTGGAGAAGGAGAGGCGGCGGAGAGGAGGTCCACCAGAGGAGGAGGAGGAGGAGGAGGAGGACAGGAGGAGGAGGAGCAGGAGGTACGAGAAGTTCCACGACATGTGGTTGAAGACGGAAAAGGAGAAGGGCGTCCTGAGCTGAGGGACCTTCTCCAGGAACAGCACCAGAGAGGAGGAGCTTCGGAGGAACGTCCGCAGAACCGAGACCAAACCTCCTCAGATGCAGGTTCCTCTCACGTTCTTGATGTTTGGTTTCCTCCAATAAAGAACGAGGCGACTCGGCCTGATCTCTGTGCGCTCTGAGGAACCTTCTGGAGGTTCTCAAATTAGAAGGTTCTCCAGCAGAACCTCTTGGTCCAGGGTTCTCCACATGTTCTCCTGCTTAGATACTCTTCAGGGTGTCCTTCTCAGGTTCTCCACCTGGATTCTCCTGTCTTGGAGAAAATAGCACTTGATAGTAGCTATTACATAGGTATTGCATAGGTACTACATAGGTACTACATAGGTACTACATAGGTATTACATAGGTATTACTGCAATATTAAAGTTATTACCTAGTTATTACATAGTTACTAAGTGTTATTACATAGTTACTACTGTATGATTGCAAAGTTACTACTGCGCTATTAAAGTTACTACCTTGCTATTACATAGTTACTACATGTTATTACAGTTATTACCGTCCTATTACATAGGTACTATGTATTATAACATTTTACTTCCGTCTTATTACATAGTTACTACCATACTATTACATAGTTAATACCGCGCGCTATTACATAGTTACTAGCACCCCATTACATGGCTACTACCGCGCTCTATTACATAGTTACTTCCTGTTATAACATTTATTACCGTCCTATTACATAGGTACTACCATATTATTACATAGTTAATGCCGTGCTCTATTATACAGTTACTACTGCGCTACTACATAGTTACTACATGTTATTACAGTTACTACCACCCTATTACATAGGTGATAAGTGTTACTACATGTTACTTCCGTGTTATTATATACTTACTACCGTACTATTACAGTTACTACTGCGCTATTACATAGTTACTACATGTTATTACTACGTGTTATTACACGTTACTTTCATGTTATTACATAGTTACTACTGCGCTATTACATAGTTACTACATGCTATTACAGTTACTACGGTATTATTACACAGTTACTACCGTGTTACTACAGGACGCCATGCTGAGGTTGCTCCTCAGCAAAGGTGAGAAGAGCATCAGCCGTGCTTGGAGCGTCGCTCGCGGGGACGCCGTCGCTTCCGCTCATCTCGCTTTTAACGAGCCGGCGACGGCAAAGCGGGAAACGACGAGCGCCAGGGTTTTACGTTTGCGCTCTTCGGCGGCGGAGACGTTGAAAACAAACACCTCCATCACTGCTGGGAGGGCAGAGGAGAAGATACCAGGAGGAGGAGGGGGGAGAAGATAATTACAGGTATAATTACAGCATCCCTGAGACGGATAAAGCCCTGAACACACACACACACACACACACACACACACACACACACACACACACGCTACATGTTGTTGTCATGCTGGAGAATCCATGGAGATAACAGGCTTTAAAGGAAATCAATAACAGAGGAATGGCGGTCACGGCCTCCGCCTGACGGGGCCGAGGATCTTGGAGGATCTCGGAGGGTCTTGGAGGATCTTGGAGGATCTTCTCCACGGCAACCAAGACGCTTAATGATTTTTATTTTTTTTGTTTTGGACGAGCAAGAAAAGACGCGAAAAGCCGCTAACCGTCCCGGAGGTTCGGACAGCAGGCGTCACCATGGTTACGGTGTTGGGACTTTGGTAGCAGGTGTTAGCAGATGCTAGCAGAGCCTTACGGGTGACTAGCGGACAGGGTGGCAAGGGACGGCTAGCAGGCGTTAGCAGGCACTAGTGGACGTTAGCACGCGCTAGCAGAGACTAACTGACGGTGTGGAGAACCTGATGGATGACCTGCAGCCTGGGGGATGCCGGAGGGCCGCTAGCAGGCATTAGCAGGTGCTAGTGGACATTAGCATGTGCTAGCAGAGTGCAGGACCAAATATTTATGTGGGGAACATGATGACCTGCAGCTTGCGGGCCACTGGCGGACTGCTAACAGGCATTAGCGGATGTAAGCGGGCATTAGCAGGTGCTAGTGGATGTTAGCAGGCGCTAGCAGAGTGAGGTTCTAACCTTCATAGCAGGGAACCTGATGGATGACCTGCAGCCTGGAGGACACTGGCAGACTGCTAGCAGGCATTAGCAACTGTCAGCAATAGATGCTAGCGGATGTTAGCAGTCACTAGAAAGTGAGGTTCTACCTTTAGTAGCAGGTAACCTGATGGATGATCAGCAGGCTGTTGACTGCTAGCAGGCATTAGCTGGAACTAGGGAGCATTAGGAGGTGTTAGTGGATGTTAGCATGCGCTAGCAGAGTGTAGGTCTAGCAATCAGTGTGGGGAACCTGATATTTGACCTGCAACCTGGAGGACACCAGGGGCCTGCTAGCAGGCCTTAGCAGGTATCAGCAGGCGTTAGCAGGTGCTAGTGGATGTTAGCAGGCGCTAGCAGAGTGAGGTTCTAGCCTTCGTAGCAGGGAACCTGATGGATGACCAGCTGCCTGGGGGACACTGGCAGACTGCTAGCAGGCATTAGCGGGTGTCAGCAGGCATTGCAGAGGCTAGCAGATGTTAGCAGGCACTAGAAAGTGAGTTTCTACCTTTAGTAGCAGGTAACCTGATGGATGATCAGCAGGCTGTTGACTGCTAGCAGGCATTAGCTGGAACTAGGGAGCATTAGGAGGTGTTAGTGGATGTTAGCATGCGCTAGCAGAGTGTAGGTCTAGCAATCAGTGTGGGGAACCTGATATTTGACCTGCAACCTGGAGGACACCAGGGGCCTGCTAGCAGGCCTTAGCAGGTATCAGCAGGCGTTAGCAGATGCTAGTGGAAGTTAGCAGGCGCTAGCAGAGTGAGGTTCTAACCTCCGTAGCAGGGAACCTGATGGATGACCTGCCGCCTGGAAGGTGGCAGGGGACAGCTAGCAGGTGCTAGCAAGCGGTAGCAGAGTGAGGTCATATGCGTCGGTGCCCAGACGTTGATGGACGTGAGGACGCCTGCAGACCTACAGTTACGTTTTGAAAGAAACATCGGATTTAAAATCCCAGATGGACGGCGGCGTGACGCCATGGCGACGGCGTGGACGAAGCGGGCGGCCTTCAGGCGGCGTGTCGATGTACGGGAGGGGGGTGACGGGTGCGGTTTAATAAAAATGGAGGGTGAAAGCATGGTGGACGTGTCAAGGTCACTCTGAGTGTGTGTGTGTGTGTGTGTGTGTGTGTGTGTGTGTGACAGATCTGTGGAAAATAGCTGCAGACGTGGAGTAAATTGGGTCCAGCTCAGAAAGGGTTGGGAGGGGTTGCTGCCGATCAGAAACCCTGGAGGTCTTTGGACCTGAAGGCATCTCAAGCAGGAGGTCCGAGAAGCTCAAACCAAGAAGTCAAGAGAGGGAGGGGGCGGAGCCAGAGCGGGGGAGACGGCCAATCAGCTCGCAGACTCAATATCACTTCCTGTTCTGGACAGCAGGCAAGTGGAGAAGGTTCAGGAGATGCTGCCAGGAAACCAGGTAAAGGTAGGTGTGTGTGTGTGTGTGTGTGTGTGTGTGTGTGTGTGTGTGTGTGTTCCAGGAGCCCGGTGGTAGTAATTACCGTAATCAAGGCTGGTTATTGAACTCCTCCCGCTAATGAAGCCTCCTTCGAAAACCATCTTCACTCTTAGCATCTCTGAGGAGCGCTGGAGATCCTCACCTGAGGACGTCTAAATATATCTTCAAAAATAGATGGAGATGAAACTGCTTCTGGTTTCTGCTCAAGAAGTCCGAAGATCTAAAAACTAGTGTTTCCGATGTTCACCTGCTCCTTCCAGGAAGTAGACCTCCTCCCAGAAGGTCCACCGAAGATCCCAAACCAGGAGGACCCATGATTGGTTGTCACCGTTTGATTGACAGCTGGTCCTTAAGCCCCGCCCCCCGGGAGGTGCACCGGGTTCAGCGATTGATGAATGGATCGGTTCGATTGATCGATCGATCAAAAGGGCGCCATCTAGTGGCCAATCCATCACCAGGGCTGATTGGTTCTGGGTTCTCCGTCCCTGAGGAACCACCTTTGGCAGGAACGTCCCGTAACTCACACCAATGGCTTCCTTTATTGATCCTTAATTCAACCAACACACACACACACACACACACACACACACACACAGCTGTTCATAGGTGTAAAAAACAAGCCAGACTCGTCCGGCTCGGGGAACATCTGGAGAACATCTGGATGTCGGAATGGGGTTCCTCCTGGCAGCCGGGCCACAGTTTGGAGATGAGAGATGTTTCAACGCAAACCTGCTTCCATTTAAAAAGTGAGAAGAAACGTGAGAAGAGTCTCCTGGCTGGAGGGGTTGCAAACACCTGAGGTTCTCCAAGACCTGCGTCTGAGGAACACGCTGAGATGCCGTGATGGAGGTCAGACCTGCACCCACACGGTCTGATGGCAACACTCCCACACTTGTAAGGCTTAGCATAAGGGTTAGCATTAGGGTTCAGAGTTTGGCTGAAGCTAGAGTTAGCATTAGGGTTCGGAGATAGGCTAGAACTAGGGTTAGCTTTACCGTTAATTCGAGAGCTAGAGTTAGCATTAGTGCTTGGAGTTAGGCTGGAGCTACGGTTAGCACAAGGGTTAATCTGGAGCTAGGGTTAGCATTAGGATTAAGGCTAGAGCTAGAGTTAGCATTAGGGTAGGAGGTCGGCTGGAGCTAGGGTTAGCATTAGGGTTAAGACTGAAGCTGGAGTGAGCATTAGGGTTTGGAGTTAGGCCATGAGTTAGGGTTAGCATTAGGGTTACGGCTAAAGCTAGAGTTAGCATTATGGTTCAGAGTTAGGCTGGAGCTAGGATTAGCATTAGGGTTAAGGCTAGAGCTAGAGTTAGCATTAGAGTTCGGAGTTGGGCTGGAGCTAGGGTTAGCATTATTGTTAAGGCTAGACCTAGGGTTAGCATTAGGGTTAAGGCTAGAGCTAGGGTTAGCACTTGGGTTCGGGGTCGAACTGGAGCTAGGGTTAGCATTAGGTTTAGCGTCAGGGTTAATTAGCATTGGTACCTCAACCAAGTTCATGCTCCATTCACTGGATGAATAACACTGGTTTAGAAGGATTCAAAAGGTTAAAGGTCCTGATCTTCAGGGTCCAGAGTTATTATGGTCCAGAGTTATAATTTGGTGAGGAGGTCCTAACTAACATCACCAACGTGGATCCTCAAACCTGTCTGAAGAACACAAACTGGACCCACCTTGTCCTGCGTGGAGTCTTTGATGACACCAAATCTCAAGCTTCTCCCAATATTGGTTCCAAAAATAGGGTTTGGATTAGAGCTAGAGCTAGGTTTAGGATTGGGGTTAGGTTAGGATTAAGGTTGAGTTTAGGATAAGGGTTAGGTTTAGAGTTAGGATTAGGGTTGGGTTGGGATTAGAATTAAGGTCGGGGTTAGGATTAGGATTGGCTTTAGAGTTAGGATTACGGATAGGGTTGGGTTAGGATCAGAGTTGGGATTTAGAGTTAGGATAAGGGTTGGGTTTAGAATTAGGGTTAGGTTTAGAGTTAAGATTAAGGTTGGGGTTAGGATTAAGGTTGGGTTTACAGTTAGGATCAGGGTTGGGTTGGGATTAGAATTAAGGTTGGGGTTAGGATTAGGATTGGCTTTAGAGTTAGGATTACGGATAGGGTTAGGATTAGGATTAAGGTTGGGGATAGGATTACGGTTGGGTTCGGATCAGAGTTGGGATTAGAGTTAGGATTAGGGTTGGGTTAGGATCAAGGTTGGGATTAAGGTTGGAATTAGCTTTGGGATTAGGGTTGGGTTAGGATTAGAGTTGGGGTTGGAGTTAGGGTTAGGGTTGGGTTAGGATTAAGGTTGGGATTACGGTTAGAATTAGCTTTGGGATTAGGGTTGGGGTTGGGGTTGGGATTAGGGTTGGGTTAGGATGAGGGTTGTGATTGGGGTTAGGGTTGGGATTAAGGTTAGGGTTAGGATTATGGTTGGGTTAGGATCAGAGTTGGGATTAGAGTTAGGATTAGGGTTGGGTTAGGATCAAGGTTGGGATTAAGGTTGGAATTAGCTTTGGGATTAGGGTTGGGTTAGGATTAGAGTTGGGGTTGGAGTTAGGGTTAGGGTTGGGTTAGGATTAAGGTTGGGATTAAGGTTAGAATTAGCTTTGGGATTAGGGTTGGGGTTGGGGTTGGGATTAGGGTTGGGTTAGGATGAGGGTTGTGATCGGGGTTAGGGTTGGGATTAAGGTTAGGATTAGTGTAGGGTTAGGATTAAGGTTGGGATTAAGGTTAGAATTAGCTTTGGGATTAGGGTTGGGGTTGGGATTAGGGTTGGGTTAGGATGAGGGTTGTGATTGGGGTTAGGGTTGGGATTAAGGTTAGGATTAGGGTTGGGTTAGGATTAAGGTTGGGATTAAGGTTAGAATTAGCTTTGGGATTAGGGTTGGAGTTCGGATTAGGGTTGTGATCAGGGTTAGGGTTGGGATTAAGGTTAGGATTAGGGTTAAGTGTCAAATGTCAGAGGTTGGTTCGGGTCGTAGGTTTGTTCTCCTGCTAAACACCGATGGGATGGACGTTTGTGAAATGCGTCGGCTGGGTCGTTGCCGGCCGCTATCAGAAAGAAGAGGTAACCATGGCAACTGATAAAGAAGCGACCTCGCGCTTGCTATTTTCGGCGCGGCCGCGTGCAGGAACACGTCAGGAACACGTCAGGAACACGTCAGGAACACGGCGTTCTTCGGCCGGCGCTCGTAGGAGTTCCCCGACGACGACGACCGACCCGGAGGTTCCTCCTGACACCAGGAGCTGCTAATCCACGGCACGTTCTGAGCCCAAACATCTCCAGACGGCTCTTCAACACCTGCTCCTCAGAGGTCAGAGAAGCTCCGCGAGAACATCCGTCGCTTTGCAGTGAAAACGTCAGGCGGCGTTTGATTGACGGAGGCCCGTAAAGAAGGAACGTCCGGGATCTAACGCTCGATTAGAAGCGAAGGAGAAGCTGGGAGAACGTGAGAAGGTGTGCAGGACGGAGAAGGAAGGAGGTAAAACAAATCTTGCTGATGGGCGGCGGGTCAGTAAATCTCCCGTCCAGTAAAAGTGACTGGAGATGTGATATTACGGCCCCGTCTCATCAGGACGTTCCTCCAGGAGAACATAAATCAGCCGTAAAGAGGAGAACGTCCAGACCTTCCAGACGGAGGAGCCGCTCGGAGGCTGAGACTGAAGGTTCTACGTCCTCCTCTGGAGAAGGTTCTTCTACCAGGGACTTCAAAACCACCAGAAGAACATCGAGGAGCAGGAGGAACCTTCTAGGTGCCGATGGCTAAACGCTAAATTCATTTGTTTGTTGTCCAAGCCGCCGCCACGAGAGGCGGAGCCTAACCTGAGCACCAATCACATCCCACCGTTCACCTTCTCATTCACCCCTATGGACTGTTTTTGGACCCGAAGACGGAGAACGTGGGGAAAAAACAGAGGAGAACCAGGTTGGAGAACATCAGAAGACATCCCAGCGTGGAACCTTCTTGTCTTGGAGAGGTTTCTCTTCTTCTTCTTCTTCTCTTCTTCTCCTCTTCTTCTCTTCCTCTTCTTCTCCTCTTCTTCTCTTCTTCTTCTTCACTTCTTTACCTCTTCTTCTCCTCTTCTTCTTCTCATCTTCTCCTCCTCTTCTTCTTCTTCTCTTCTTCTTCTCCTCTTCTTCTCTTCCTCTTCTTCTCCTCTTCTTCTCTTCTTCTTCTCCTCTTCTTCTTCTCTTCTTCTTCTCTTCTTCTTCTCTTCCTCTTCTTCTTCTCTTCTTCTCCTCTTCTTCTCCTCTTCTTCTTCTCTTCTTCTCCTCTTCTTCTCCTCTTCTTCTCCTCTTCTTCTTCTCTTCTTCTTCTCTTCCTCTTCTTCTCCTCTTCTTCTTCTTCTTCTCTTCTTCTCTTCCTCTTCTTCTCCTCTTCTTCTCCTCTTCTTCTCCTCTTCTTCTCCTCTTCTTCTTCTCTTCTTCTTCTCTTCTTCTTCTCTTCTTCTTCTCTTCTTCTTCTCTTCTTCTCTTCTTCTCCTCTTCCTCTTCTTCTCTTCTTCTCCTCTTCTTCTCTTCCTCTTCTTCTCCTCTTCTTCTCTTCTCCTCTTCTTCTCTTCTTCTCTTCTTCACCTCTTCTTCTCCTCTTCACCTCTTCTTCACCTCCTCTTCCTCCTGGTCCAAGTCAGACTCCAGACGGTGTAATTGATTGTTCTTCACCAAAGGCAGTTTAGGAGAAGCTCCAGCTGGGCTTCTATCTGTTCCCTCCTCCTCCTCCACCTCTTCTTTTTCTTCTTCTTCTTCTCCTTCTTCTTCTTCTTCTCCCTCCTCCTCCTCCTCCTCCTCCTGGTCCCCAGGGTTCCTGGCTTAGCAGCTAATGCTCCTGAATGTGGAGAACACAGATAAAAGCCTGCACAGGGTTTGCAGCGAACCAGACCGAACAGAGTTTTCAGAGGAAAAAAAAGAAAGAGAGAATTAATCCCGACTCGCCGCTGTGATCGCTGGCGAGCGGCGGCGAGGGGGCGGAGCCTACCGGCGGCCAGAGAGGAAGGAAAAAAAAACAAAACGGCGTGGACGTTCTGCTCCTGCATCCGAACGCACCGCGCAGAATACACACCATTATTTACATCAAATAAAAGTCTAATCCGGCCTGGAGACGTGAAGCAGGAACCGGAGCAGAACCACAACCAGGGGACCTGAGAGTGTGTGTGTGTGTGTGTGTGTGTGTGTGTGTGTGTGTGTGTGTGTGGAGGGGGTTGAAGGTACTCACAGATGCTGGTGTTTCCCTTCTATCCTTGGGAAGGAGGAGAATTCATTCATTCATTGATTTCTTATGAGACGGGATTCAACTGGACGGGTCAGCAGTCAACATTCATCCTCTCATTCACCTTATAGGAAGATAAAATCATTTACTCTCTCATTCACCTCATGTAAAGAATTCATCCACTCATTCATCTTATATAAAGAAAATAATTCACCCACTCATTTGTCTTATATAAAGAATTCATCCACTAATCTTATATAAAGAAAATAGTTCACCCTCTCATTTATCTTAAATAAAGAATTCATCCAATCATTCATCTTATATAAAGACGAGAATTCATACTCTCATTTGTCTTATATAAAGAAAATAAATAATTCACCCACTCTTTCATCTTATATAAAGATAATAATTCACCCTCACATTCATCTTATATAAAGATAATAATTCACCCACTCATTTGTCTTATATAAAGAAAATAGTTCCCCCTCTCATTTATCTTAAATAAAGAATTCATCCTCTCATCTTATATAAAGATAAAATAATTCACCCTCTCATTCATCTAATATAAAGAATTCATCCACTCAACCATCTTATAAAGAAAATAATTCATACCCTCATTTGTCTTATAGAAAGAAAATAAATAATTCACCCACTCTTTCATCTTATATAAAGAAAATAATTCATCCCCTCATTCATCATATAAAGAAAATAATTCAGCCACTCATTTATCTAATATAAAGAATTCATCCACTCTTTCATCTGATATAAAGATAATAATTCACCCTCACATTCGTCTTATATAAGGAAAATAATTCACCCTCTCATTCATCTAATATAAAGAATTCATCCACTTATTTGTCTTATATAAAGATAATAATTCATCCACTCATTCACCTGATATAAAGACGACTCATCCTCTCATTCAAACGTCATAAAGACGTAAAAAACATTCACCCTCTCACTCACATGTCAGACATGCAAACATTTTATACAAAAACAATAATTCTCACGTCACATTCATTAATTCATCAGAAACAACCAATCACACGCTGGTTCACATTTTATATAAAGCCTAAAAAATCATTCATGTCGTATAAAAGACCCGTCATCTCAGTGTGTAATCAGTAATCTATTACTTCTTTACTCATCACCTGGCAGCAGAAGTCACCACAACACACACACACACACGTTTCCCTCCACCTGTGTGTGATGGTACGGTCCATCCTCTGAACCTCATGACCTTTGACCTCGCAGCCCCCCCTCCCCTCCTCTAGATCTGATAAAGTGTGTGAAGTCGATGATCCACACACACACACACACACACACACACACACACACACACACCCCGGTGAGCCGGTCCCTGCCGCGGCCCGCCGAGTGTAAATTGAAATTGTCACCTCGCGGGCCAGAAATACCCGTCTGCCCCCCGAGGAGGCTGGGAGAAGCTTCTGGAAAACAAAGAGGTGTCAAGTGAATCCTGCGAGGGCCGAGGACGTTTTGGCGGCGAATATCCGGGACGCGAACGTGGACTCGTTCAATAGCGGCGGCGGCGGTTTCGCTCTTCGAGAGCCGCCATCGATCTGCGCCGGCGGGGGGGGGGGGGGACGGACGCCGCTACGACACGGGAGATTCTTTATCGGATCGATGGCGTTGAGATGGTAATCTGCCGGGAGGCGAGCGGCGGTTAGGGTTCCTCGCCGTGCGCGTCCTGCACGTTCTGGCTAATGCTATCGACTCGGGGCTCCTCCCTCGGCGGCGGCGGCGGCGGGAGCTAATTAGCTTTGAGCCGAACGGGGATAAACAAGCCGGTATCCTCTTTACGGGCCGGTCCGTGGGTTTACCGGCCGCTCGGAGAACCGGAACATCTGGAGTTCGGTTCCGAGGTTGGACTTGTACCATCTGGGTACGTCATGTTTTGGCAGTCCTTCTGGACCCGGGGAAGCAGACGCTGCGCCCACGCGACCGGGCCGTTATCTTCACCGCGAGTCCTGAAGTCAGGGTCGCAGGGGGGCGGAGCCTGACCCAGCTGGGCGAGAGGTGGGGTTCAATCTGGACCAATCACAGGGACTCGTACAGAGGCATCCAAACATTTACCCGCTCATTCACACATTCTGTGTGAGGAGAGCATGTGAGAAGGTGAACCTGCAGATCAGGAGCAGCGTGGACCAGCGTTGAGTACCTTGAAGTACAGTGGAGTACCGTGGACCAGTGTGGACCACCAGGAACAAGTGTGGAGTGCCGTGGACCACCATGGAGTACTGTGGACTACTGTGGACCAGCATGGAGTACCGTGTAGTACCATGGAGTACCGTGGACTAGTGTGGACCACCATGAACAAGTGTGGAGTGCTGTTGACCAGCATGGAGTACCATGTAGTACCATGGAGTACCCTGGAGTATCCTTGAGTACCGTGGACTAGTGTGGACCACCATGAACAAGTGTGGAGTACTGTGGACCAGCATGGAGTACTCTGGACCACTGTGGCCCTGCATGGAGTACCATGGAGTACCCTGCAGTACCGTGGACCACTGGGGACCACTGTGGACCAGCATGTAGCATGGTGGACCAGTGCTGGACCAACATAGACCACTGTGGACCAGCATGTAGTACTGTGGACCATCATGGAGCAGCATGGAGCAGCATGGAGCAGCATGGAGCGACCCCAGAATGCTGCAGACAAAAAAAAACAAAGCTCCAATCAACAAAGCTCCCTTTGACGAGCAGACAAGCAGACAGGAAGTGAAAACACAACTTCAGACGGATGAAAGGCGAAGGGTGCATGTGTGTGTGTGTGTGTGTGTGTGTGAGACAGGCCGTCCCCGAGCAACGCATTTTGCAGCAACTGTAAACCCGTTGCCGAGGCAACCACCTGTCAATCGCAAGCAGCCATTAGTGCCGGGCGAGCGGCCGACGTGGCTGCTAATTAGCCTTGAATACATTCCTTCACCCACGCCATCATTAGCCGTGCCGGAGGGGGCGGGGCTAAATCTGGACGCCAGCTGTCAATCACAAGGACGCATAGAGACGCCGTTCACATCTAAGGACCATTAGAGCCTTAACTGACCTGATGACTGAGGGAGGGAGGAGAACGTGGAGGGAACCTGAGAAGGAGAAGAACATTGGGGAACCCAGGTGAAGTAGCTTTGTCCCCCAAGAAAAGGCCCAAGTTGTCCAGCCTGGTCTCGGAGTGGAGACTCAAAGTCCAAGCAGTCCAGCAGAGTTCAGATTGCGCTCGTCTTCATGAAGGAAAGGACAGGAACCATCACCTTTCATAACCTGGAGGCCAGAGGGCCGTCCACACCTTCCTCACTCTGGAAGAGAGAAGATCGATGTGAAGATGTTTTGCAAGATCTCACAAAGCTGTTTCCTTAAAGATGCTACCTGAGGTTCTGCAGGACTAGCGCAATTAACACTAGAGGCTCTATGGTTGGGGCATAATGAGATTAGCTTACCTAGCTTCCCTGAACCATCAACAGATGCAGTGTTTGCTTTAGGAACGCAGGAAGAGAAGGTCAGAGAAGGTCAGAGGGATCTGCATCGTGCCTTTGCAGGCTGAGAAAAAGCATACGACTGGGTGCAGAGAGACGAACTCTACATGAGGACGTCTAGAGAGGCAGAGAAGAAAGCTACACTGGGGCAGGACATGTATGCCAGTTGTGAAGCAGGGGTGAGATGTGCTATAGGTGTGACGGAGAAGTTCAAGATGGAGGTGGGACTTCATCAGCACTGAGACCCTCTTGCTGGCATTGTGATGGACAGGCTGACAGACGGGGTTTGACAGGAATCTCCATGGACTGTGATGCTTGCAGTCGACACTGATCTGTAGTGAGAGCAGGGAACAGGTGGAGGAACATCTAGAAGGGAGGAGGTGTGACCTGGAAAAGAGAGGAATGGAGGTTAGCTGCAGCAAGACAGCACCTAAGTGGAAAGATGAGGGGGTGAAGAAGGTGGAGGACCAGCATCAACCTTGTGATAGCATTCACAGGGTTGTGGTCATGTTGAGAAGACACAGGTTAGGACGAGTTCATGTTTTAGGGGAACTGGCACCATCAAGGTATCTGGAACTCCGCGAGTCTCCTGAAGTATGAGGAGCACTGGCCGCCCATTTCTTCTCCAGGATCGTGACTTTCCCTGCGTCCATATTCGGTCAGTCGATAGAATCGCACAGGTGAGCGTTCGGACTCTTCAAACCCCGGTGGGAGAACGTGGAGGGAACCAAGTTGGAGTTACCAGCTGCATCCTCGCCTTCTGATTGAGGTCGGACGCTCGCACCTTCCACAGATCCACAGGTGGAGAACATCAGGAGATCAGGTTGGAGGAGGGGTCCCCGTCCACAGATGATTGGAATTCTGCTGAAAAGGAAAAGGTGAAGAGTGTCGGCTAAAAGGGGGAGTAATTACGGCGAGACGCTCGAGGCGGGAGTTCATTTTCCAGGAGGTGGAGATGGAAGATGGAGGACGGAGGAGGGGGTCGGGCCGTAATCCCTGCCGCCCGGGACTCCTTTGTAGCTCCGATACCCGCAGATGAAGGAAATTACATTAAACATTCAATATTCACGTCGCGCCTGTTGACCTTCCACCTCTTCGCTCCTCCATCATTCCAGCCTTCTTCTTCTTCCATCTCCTCGCCGCGCCCCGTTTTCCCGGGGGAGGAGGAGGCGTCGCATCCAGGGGTGAATACAAATCGCGCCGCTCAAGGTCACGTGGGAGGAGCTTCTGACTGTCGATAGCGCGACGGCGGCCGGATCTTCATCAAATACCGCCGCCCTGACCTTTTCCTTTTGCGAGGAGCTTCCAGCGGACTCGGGCGGCCGGCCGGCGGACCGGGATTAACGGGGAACGGGGATCGATAGGTCGGCGCGCTAGCTGTTCCCCGCGCCGCGCAGGTTAGCAACAAACAAAAACAAGACGGCGGTCCGATGAGGGAACGCCGGAGAACGTTAAAGATCGGACCGATCGGCCGATCGCGGTCCCGCTGGGACGTCTGCGTAAGATTACCGGAATCCAGATGCTACTAGAACTTCCCTGAGGCGCTGCAGACCCCCGGCGCTTTTTTCAAGCTAGCTCCGGTTCCACGCGAGTAATGACGGAGTGAGCGCCGAGCTAGCCATCTAAGAAGCTAGCGGTTCCACTTCCTTTTGCGGCGCGCACCGTAATTTGAGGACTTTAAGACGCTACTTTTTCCACAGCCTTTGAACACGGCGGCTTAAACAACACGGCTAATTTATGGATTTTTGTGGAGCTTCACGCCGCCGAAACATTTAGCCTGGTCACATCGGGCCGATGACATGAGCGTGAAATCCTGAGGCCGTTCATTCCGACCCAGAAGAAGACGACGACTTCGACAGCTTTAGCGCGCGGGAGGAGGACCGAGCTAGCAATTAGCTCGTTGGACAAAGCAGGGATAGAAAATGGTTTGAAGGATGAACTTTTCTTTGTCTTATTTAATATTCATCTTTTTCATCAGCTGTGTTTCAGCCACTGTTCAGATGAAAAAGCATTTCCAGCTGGTTCTTCCAGCTGCAGAACGTAGCTTTTTTTTCAAGCTAGCTTGGGTTCCACACTAGTTACAACAAAGCGACCGTCTAGCTAGCCGTCGGGAGAGCGCGCTAACGAGCTAGCGGTTCCACTTGCTGTGGCGGCGTGTTTGAAAAATCCAAATTTGACAAAAGGCTGGCCTGCATCTGAACTTTAGCGGCTCCTCCAGATACCAATCAGTTTATAAACCAATTTTTTAAGATACGAAGCGCGAGTCAAGCTATTTTTATCCTCGAAATACGAAAAAAAAATCATCATACAATAAGGAGAGCGAGAAACTCAAAATTGGAAATTGAGTTCCCGCAACTCTCATACCCTTCATGACGCCGCCGCACATCCGCTGTGGTGTTTTTATCTCGTTTATACCTTCGTGCTTATTTTTTTAATCATCATCACGAGCTCCGAGAAAACAAGCGGTGAACCCAGAAAGAAGACGCTTTCCATGAAAACGAAGCGGGAAATAACTATTGTGTCGCAAAAATCGACATCTTTACAGAAATAAGTGAGAAAGCGCGAATCCAATGACCGTAAATCTGGACTATAAGTCGCACCAGCCGAAAAATACATCATGAAGAAGAAAAAAACATGTAAACATTAAGTCTCTGGACTACAAGTCACAATTTGAGGGGGTTTATTTGATAAAATCAGAGACCGAGAACAGCCATTCGCCTTGAAAGGTCCGAGCAAACGTGTCCTTTGTCGGTTAAACCTGATCAACCAGAAGAATGAAGCAGAAGTGGCTCGTTACAATAGTCGCTCACCGCTATGCTAACGTAACCTATTACCAGCGATTCAGATAACTAGCATAAACAACGTAGCATGACGAGTTTATCGCACTCCAAATCGCTAAATCTGAATTTTCCGCGCTCTGATAGCGCCGTAACACCAAGAAGGTAAAGTCATTTCTATTCATCGCCATGGCGACGACCTGTTTCTGAACTTGTTCCTCTAGCTTTTAGCTTTTAGCCCGCCATTAGCTTGTTCGAGTATCCTCCGCTTTTCTCACTCCGTCCCAATTTTCTTTCTGCTGCTCGATTAGCATGTTTCACTACTTGCAGCTCGTAATTTTACTTTTGTGTTCAGTTTTTCTCAGTTGTTATTAGACGTCTTTATTTAAAATGTTACAGCAGATACTGGAACGCAACCCTCCAGCAGACTCTCGCCGCTGTCAGGGTGAAATTAGCAAATATATTTTAATAAACAAGTCGCGCCTGAGTAGAAGTCGCACTTGTTTTTAAGTGCGACTTATAATAATATGAAAAATACACTCATTTGTTTCCTTTTATTTTAATTGGAGGAAAATTCATTTAAAAAAACAGGAAAAAAAAAAATCAACATACAACTTCCGGAAGGAATTTAAACTTGGAAATTTTACTACGCAGTACTGCAAAGTACTACACAGTACTGCGCAGTACTGCACTCTTTTCTGCGTTCAGTCGTACTCATAAAGGTACGTCTGTCCTTTACTGTGTTTTTCTTTTTGCTGGTCGATACTTTTTAAAACGAGCCGCAGAAACTATGGGGGGAAACAAAGGAGGGGTGACGGACAAGAAGCTTGTGAGAACCTCCTGCTGAGAGGCACTTTATTTAGGAGCCCCTGCTGCACACACACACACACACACACACACACACACACACACACACACACACACACACACACACACACACACACACACGGAGGAGATAGAAAATGCTGACAAGTGTACAGAGTTGGAGGCTTAATCCTCTCTCTTTCAGACAGGTAAGAGGTGTGTGTGTGTGTGTGTGTGTGTGTGTGTGTGTGTGTGTGTGTGTGTGTGTGTGTGTGTGTGTGTTTAAGGGATTACACCGGCTGCTCTGACAAGCCTTTGTATTTGAAATCACTGCATATCTTGCAAATCCTAGAAAATATAGGCAAAGGGAGACAAAAAAAAAAAAAAGTTGTTCCCCTGTCGGGTGATTCGGCCAATCACAGCTGTCACAGGGGAAAGGGGGCGGGGCTAAACCCTGGTAGTTCAGCACCAATCACAGTGCTGCATGTAGAGTCATGTGACCTTCACCTTCACCCCTGCAGAGTCTTCTGTGAACTGCGTTTGGAATGTGGGAGGAGAACATGGAGAAGAACCCGGGCAGGGAGAACGTGGACAATCCAATCATCTACCAGAAGAGTGTGGAACCTTCTCACCACCAGGCGACCGCTCGACCTCTGCAGGCATGGCCTTTCAGGAGCTTCCCGTGATCGACAGGTGGATGTTTTGTTGGTTGGATTCAGAGGTTCCGCACACTTGGACATTTGAGCACAACTGCAAGGACTTGAACCCTGCAGGAGCAGCTCCTGCTCGAGGTGGCCTGGAGGAACACCAGAGATGAAATGTTCTCCAGGACCCAGAGGAACCCGGAGCCCTGATCCACACAAAGCTGGGACAGTGGAGCAGGAAATTGGGGAAATTTGATCCCCAAAAAAATGGATCCAGACAACTTTGGACCCTGGGAACGGTGAACCCGGGGAACAATGGACCCTGAGAAGATTCGACCCGAGGAGCTTGACACCTTCTCCATCCTGGTCTCTCCCAAAGAGAACCTCCGCATCTTCAACTCCACGACTTCCAGCTCTGCCTCCTGTCTTTTGGTCAGTGTTTGTAGATCATCTCACCACCGTCTCCTCCAGCTTTCCTTTCATTCTGGCTGATGGTCTTCTATCTCTTGGTGCCCCTGACCCTTTTCTCCACCCCTTCCAACCTGCGAGGACCTGTTTCTTTACCCCTGAAACCTGAAAACTATTGTTGTGACCATTGTTATGGTCAGGATGGTCTTTGGATGTTTATTTTGAGGCCTCAAAGGTACAAGTCTCTCAGAGTCATTCGAAAAAAAGCACAAAGACTCAACTCTGGAGTGAGTTTTTTGTACCTTAGCAGAAGAGTCTGGTCCTCCTTGAGGATGGACTCTCGTGGAACGTCCACATGTCCCCACTGGCGTAGCTTCTAGACAAAGGGTTAGTTTGCAACCAAGCGCCTGAGGAAGCAGCAGATGTACAAAGGAGGGGCAGTTGGGATGCAAGAAGATAACAGGTCCAGACTCCATCGAGGTTATGGAACCTTCATTCAAATTTGCCATATATGGAGACTACCGGGTGCGAACGAAACTTCCCATTACACTGTGAACCCTGGCAGCGCTGAGAACATTAGACCCAAAGACACCCTGGGAATGATATACCCCGGGAATGCCAAAACCTCAAGAACGATAAACCAAGAGAACATTAGACCCAAAGAACGTAACACCCTGGGCACATTGGACCTGGTCGATGATGTACCCTGAGGACACTCGACCAGGGAAACATTGAATCCTGAGAACATCAGACACCAAGAACTCCACACCCTGGGTTCAATGGGCCTCAGGAACAAGTTGCCACCGGTGAGCCGATCCCTGGAAAACACCGAATCCTGGGAACGCAGGATCCCGAGAACATACGACCCAAGGAGCAATGAACCCGGGGAACATCGAGCCCCGGGGAGAACCAGCTGGGGAACAATGGAAGTTGGGAACATTGACTCCTGGAAACGATGAACCCTGGGGACAAGGAACGACGTAGCTTGAGAAGGCAAGACCTCAAGAACATCAAACCTTGACACCGTGGAAGCAATGAGCCTGGGGAAGACTGCTCCTCGGGAAGGAGGTACCCCAGGAATGCAGAACCCCGGTAAACACCAACTCCTGAGAACATCAGACCCAAGGAACTTGACACCGTGGAAGCAATGGGCCTGGAGAACACAGCTCCTCAAGAAGGAGGTACCCCAGGAACGCAGAACCCCGGTAAACACCAACTCCTGAGAGCATCAAACCCAAGGAACTTGATGTGGAAGCAATGAGCCTGGAGAACACTGCTCCTCCAGAAGGAGGTACCCCAGGAATGCAGAATCCCGGTAAACACCAACTCCTGAGAACATCAGACCCAAGGAACTTGACACTGTGGAAGCAATGAGCCTGGAGAACACTGCTCCTCCAGAAGGAGGTACCCGGGGAAGGCAGAACCCCGGTAAACACCAACTCCTGAGAGCATCAAACCCAAGGAACTTGATGTGGAAGCAATGGGCCTGGAGAACACTGCTCCTCGGGAAGGAGGTACCCCAGGAACGCAGAACCCCGGTAAACCCCAGACTCAAGGATCTTGAGAGCTTTGGGCCCGAGGTCCACTGCGGGGTTTTCTTCTGGATCCAGATTGCGGTTCCGAGAACTCGGCATCACCGGGGCAAAGCGGGAACTCTGGACCTGCAGCTAAAGCAGGAGGCCGGTGGAGATGAAGTGTCTGGTAGATGCATCTCCACCTTCACCAGAAATGACTTCCAATCTCATTTGCTTCTCAACAAGGCCCCCGAATTCCTCCTCCAGATAAAAATAGATTTGAATTTCAAAGAGAATCCCGGCCTGAATTGATTGGAAACGTCCCGACCACGTCTCCTCAAGTCCCTGCCGGCGCCTGGAATTATGGGATGGCAGGTGTGCAGCAGCGAGCCAGCCCCCCCCTTAAAGTTTCCCGAAAGACACTTCTTACACTGACTCATCTCGACGCGCGTGTGTGTGTGTGTGTGTGTGTGTGTGTGTGTGTGTGTGTGTGTGTGTGTGTGTGCTTATCGATCTTTCCCAGGCTTACAGGAAGAAAGAGAAAGGCAGCCGAGGACTCGGGAAGATTCAAGCTGCGCCGCCACAACATGAGGATGAGCAGCCATGAAAGGGAGGAAGAACACAAGGAAAAAGAAAAGGCCGGAAGAAGGATGATGCATGTATGAAGATGGAAAACACACACACACACACACACACACACACACACACACACACACACACAGTCGCCTGCCTTTTCATGGCTCCCTTTCCTTTCTGGTGTTTTGCCCTTCAGCCCGCGAGCCAAGGCGAGGCGAGGCGAGGCGAGGCGAACGTCTGCGCACTTTAAAACAAAGTTTGAGGAACTTTTCCTCCAGACGAGACGAGAACATGCTAATTATTGACGCTCGCCGCTCCGTCGGCCAAGAACGTTCCTTTCAACGCCCGCCGTTCCTCCAGGAGGCGGCGGAGAGGCTGGTTCGGGGTTTGAAGGGGAGTTTAGAAAAAAATAAAGAAAAGGCGAAGAGAGAAAAGACAAAAACCAGGACGGGATTATTTTTATTCCCGCCGAGACCGAGTTCCGGGAATAATTTGCGAAGATGAGGAGACGGACGGATGGATGTACGTTCTCCGTCCTGCTCGGGGTCAAGAGGGGGCGGAGCCTATCACTGTCATTGGGCGAGGAGAGGTCGCCGTGAACCAATCAGAGGCCTGCATGTAGAGACGTACGAGTGTTCTCCCTCGTTCAGTCGTACGTCCAGGAGAGTCAGGCTGGAACGCAATGTTTTTGTGCTGTGAGAGGAACATGGAGAACCCTAGGAACCTGGAGGAACCTGGAGAACCTGAAGGAGCCCAGAGGAACCTGGAGAACCTGAAGGAACCCAGAAGAAACCAGAGGAACCCAGAGGAACCCAGAGAAAACGGAGAAACTCAGAGAGCCTAGAGGAACCTGAAGGAGCCCAGAGAACCCAGAGGAATCTAGACAACCTGAAGGAACCAAGAGAAAGCCAGAGAACCTGAAGGAACCCAGAAGAACCAGGAGGAACCCAGAGAACTCGAAGGAACCAAGAGACCCTGAAGGAACCTGGAGAACCCGGAAGAACCCAGAGGAACCTAGAGAAAACAGAGAAACTCAGAGAGCCTAGAGGAACCTGAAGGAGCCCAGAGAACCCAGAGGAACCCAGAGGAACCTAGAGAAGCTGAAGGAACCCAGAGAAACCCAGAGAACCTGAAGGAAGCTGGAAGAACCAGGAGGAACCCAGAGAACTCAAAGGAACCCAGAGAACCTGGAGGAACCTGGAAGAAACCAGAGGAACCCAGAGGAACCTAGAGAAAACAGAGAAACTCAGAGAGCCTAGAGGAACCTGAAGGAGCCCAGAGAACCCAGAGGAACCTAGAGAACCTGAAGGAACCAAGAGAAACCCAGAGAACCTGAAGGAAGCTGGAAGAACCAGGAGGAACCCAGAGAACTCGAAGGAACCCAGAGAACCTGGAGGAACCTGGAGAACCTGGAGGAACCCAGAGGAGCCCAGAAGAACCTGGAGAACCCAGAAAAACCCAGAGAACCTGAAGGAAGCTGGAAGAACCAGGAGGAACCCAGAGGAACATGGAGGAACCTAGAGAACCTGGAGGTAGCCCAGAGAACCCAGAGGAACCCAGAGGGACCCAGGGGAACCCGGAGGAACCTGGCGGACTCAGAGGAACCCAGAAGAACCTGGAGAACCCGGAGGAGCCCAGAGGAACCTTGAGAAAACAGAGGAACCAAGAGAGCCCGGAGGAACCTGGAGGAACCCAGAGGAACCTAGAGAACCTGGAGGAACCCAGAGGAACCTGGAGGAACCCGGAGGAACCTGGCGGACTCAGAGGAACCTGGCGAACCCAGAGGAACCTGGAGAACCTGGAGGAGCCCGCAGACACCAGGAGAACCAAACACTCACACAGCATTTTCTAACTTCCCGAGCAGCTGCTTGCAGAGTCCTCGTCCTGCCAGGAGGGGGTCGGAAGCTCCTGCAAGCTGGACCACAAGAGGAGCAGCAGTCGGGTATCCTCTGTGATGCTATCCATGCTAGCTCACCGGTCGGTGCTATACACAGCTAGCATTGCTACGTTAGCATCACAAGGACCAGGGGTGCACCAGGGTTCCGCAGCCCTTTGGAGAAAACTTTTCAAGGTTCTTGCCCAAATCCGAAGGTTCCTGAGCAAACGAGGAGCCGCCAGAACCGTCACGACGACGAATATTGGCCAAATATTGGACATTATATTGATACTGTTAGTGTCACATGTGGTGTTTGCAGATGACAGAACAGGTGGAAGAACATCTAGAGGTGGAGGTATGCTCTGGAAAGGAGAGGAACGAAGGTTTGATGCAGCAGGACAGAAGACATGTGTGTGAATGAGAGGAACTCGGGTGGAACGGTGAGGCTACAGGGAGTGGAGATCAAGAAGATGGATTTCAGGAACTTGGGGTCAACAGTCCAGAGCGTAGGAGAGTGTGGAGAAAAGGTGAGGAGATAGAAGACTATCAGCCAGAAGGAAAGGAAAGGTGGAGGACACGGTGGTGAGATGTTCTACAAACACTGACAAAGACCAGAAGACAGGAGGCAGAGCTGGAGGTCCCAGAGATGAAGATGCTGAGGTTCTCTTTGGGAGCAACCAGGATGGAGAGCATCAGGAAGGAGTCCATCAGAGGGACGGCACATGGTAGATGTTTTGGAGAGAAGGTCAGAGACGGTTGGGTCATGGACAAATGAGAGATGGATGCTGGATTTGGAGGTCTAGATGAAGACCGGAGAGAAGAGAGGATATGAAGGTAGGAGAAGGTGGATCGGCCCCTGAAGGGAGAAGAAGTCGTCCATCACACGTGACCTTCTGGAGGCAACCATGATGCTGATGTGGCCCTGGATGAAGATGAGCTTCCACCCCTGGATTGAAGACACCAGCAAGCTGTCCTTCACATGTGGAGAACATGGAGATGCTAACCTGCTAGCAACCACGCGAGTCACATGACCAAACGAACCAAAAGCCGCCTGCAGGACGGGAAATAATAATAATAATAACGTTTTTAAAAAAAAAAAAAAAAAGGAGGAGGAGATGCTTGGAGTTTTCCTCCCCCGGCGTGGAGAAGATAACGTGGAGGAGAGAGCGGCCTGCCGGGCGCCGATAGACGCTTAAATCCGGTTTGGCCGCCTATCTGGTCCTCGCCGCCGCTTCCGGACGCGCTTGAAATTAGGGAGGAGTTCCGTAATCTGGCCATTCAACACCTCCATGTTTTAATGAGCTTAGCCTCCTTTATCCGCTTCCTCGCTAAACCTCCTCGCCGGCGAGGGAGGAAGCCGGGGTTTGCAGTGAACGGGCGTGTCTGTTTACTGAAATCATTATTTTTTCCTGTTTTCACTCAGGAGCCGAGGTTCCTCGAGGTTCCTCGCCTCCAAGCACAGGAAGGAGGTCCGTGTTTCTCTGGTGTCCTGATGGGGCAGGGGGCGGGGCTTAACCTGGACCAGGAGCTGTCGATCACTGGACCCGCTGGCTGTTCTTGGACCGCGAGAGGATGATGGAGAACCTTGAGGAGCAAATGATGAGAGCCATGTGGACGCGATCCAAGCAGGAGAACCAGCAAAGAGAACCAAAGCAAGAAGACCAGGAGCTCCCGGTTCGAGGACTTTCCTTCAGAACCGGCTGAAGGTCCAAAACAACCTCGAGAGATAAACGTTCCTTCAAGTTTGGAGTTGAGATGGGAGGAGAACCAGAAGATCTGAGCAGGTTCTGGTTTCAACCTCCAGCGCGAGAACCTCACGTTCTACCTCTCCTCTCTCGGTGGTCGTCGTCACGGGAACGTTCCAGAACTAATCCAATTATTTTTGAATGCTATTTTTTTTTTTTTGTTTTTGCACAAAAGGTCAGTTTTCAAAATAAAAGTGCGGGACTCGCTGGAGATCCACCTCCTCGCTTCTCCTCTGGAACCAAAAGGTCCTTAAAATTTAAATACGGCACTTCGGGGAGACTTCTTTATTTTTTCTTTCCCCGAGTTAAAAGTCCAAGTTCAAGCGAGATGAGCCAAAAAGTACTTATTAATATTTTATTTGCATTTAATTAGCGCGCGGCTGCATTTCCATGATGGATTATTGTTTGTCTAAAAAGCGCCGCCGCCATGTTTCATTAACGGGGAGGAGAAAAGAAACCGGAGGGAGACCCCGAGTTTATTATGAAAAGGTAAATATATGGAGCTGACAACACACACACACACACACACACACACACACACACTCACATATGGAGGTTGGTTTTCTCGTTTTTACCTCCGTTTTTCTGACGCTATTTATTGTCCTATTTGATCAATATTTTTATCAATTACAGAAAAATTCCAATAAGGTCTGGCAACATATCTTTATTTTTTATTAAACTGGAAAAAAAAAAAGCAAACTTCTCTCTCGTAGGTTGATTCGGATCCTGTTTTTAATACTGATTGAGATTATTATCCTGGGTTGAATTGTGATTGCAACTATTATGAGAATTAAACACCTACTGTTTAAATTGCGCTCTATCATCATTTTTATTTGTTCTTTTCTTTTTTATTTATTGTCACGGTGGGTTTGTGAGACACCTTTCCTCGGTTCCTGTGTCCAGAACCTGCAGAGAAAATCATGATAAAAATGCTTTAAACTTTGAGCCTGTCCTGGGTTTAATTCTAGATTTTATCCCGGGTTTGATTCTGGTTTTAATCCCCGATTTAATTCTAGTTTTCATCCTGGTTTCAATTCTAGATTTTATCCTGGTTTTAATTCTAGTTTTTATCCTGGGTTCAATTCTATTTTTTTTCTGGTTTTAATTCTAGTTTTTATCCTGGGTTTAATTCTAGTTTTTACCCCAGGTTTAATTCTGGTTTTAATCCCCGATTTAATTCTAGTTTTCATCGTGGTTTTAATTCTAGATTTTATACTGGTTTTATTTCTAGTTTTTATCCTGGTTTTAATTCTAGTTTTTATCCTGGATTTAATTCTAGTTTTTATCCTGGTTTTAGTTCTAGTTTTTACTGTGGATTTAATTCTAGTTTGTATTGTGGATTTAATTCCAGTTTTAATCCTGGTTTTAATTCCAGTTTTTATCCTGGTTTTAATTCTAGTTTTTTATCCTGGGTTTAATTCTAGTTTTTATCCTGGTTTTAATTCCAGTTTTAATCCTGGTTTTAATTCCAGTTTTTATCCTGGTTTTAATTCCAGTTTTTATCCTGGTTTTAATTCCAGTTTTTATCCTGGTTTTAATTCCAGTTTTTATCCTGGTTTTAATTCCAGTTTTAATCCTGGGTTTAATTCTAGTTTTTATCCTGGGTTCAATTCCGATTGTGATTCTTATCCTGATCCTGGTTATAATTCGGATCCTGATCCTGATCCTGATCTTCCTGCTCAAACTTATGCAGCTCTTAAAACTTCAAAAAAAAAGACAATAAGGTTTTGCATCATATCTCAATATTTGTAAAATTGGGAGAAAAAAAACTATTCACCCGTAGGCCATCATTTTTGTTTCCGTGGCGACGCTGTCCGGGTTGCGGCGTCACGAGGTCGTGCTTCGGCTCGGTCCTGTAGGTTTCAGCGTCCGTCCATCCATCCATCCATCTTCCACCAGAAGTCTGGTCTCGGGTGCAGCAGCCGGAGCAGAAAGGACCAGAACTCCTTCCCACCACCACATGCTCCAGTTCCTCTAGGGGACCCCGAGGAGGTCCTGGAGACGTGGTCTCTCCAGCGTGTCCAAGATCTTCCCCGTGGTCTCCTCCCAGATGGACATACCCGTCCAGGAGGCGTCCTCACCAGATGCCCTCACCGCCTCATCCGACTCTCTAGCTCCCTGTGGACGACCCAACTTCTCACCCAATCTCTGAGGAAGAGTCCAACCGTCCTGCCGAGGAAACTCACTTCGGACGCTTGTCTCCGCGATCTGGTTCTTTCTGGTTCTACCCACAGGTGAGGACGGTGAGGACAGGTGGACAAGACCCGAGATGCTTGAACCCGTCCACTTCAGGTAAGACCTCTTCGGCTTAGTGGACGGTGCAGAACCATCTGTGCGATCCCTCTGGTTTAGAGATACGTGAGCCTCAAAGTGAAGACGAACAGAGATGCCAAGAGGCAAAAGTCTGCCGGTGTCACCGTTCTGCGTGGAGGGACCGCGTTGCTATGCTAACAGAGTTAGCATGTCGTAAGGAGCCCCGCCGTGCTAACCGACCGTCGGCTTCGGATGCTACTTCAGCAGGAGTGGGTCGTGGACATTCTTGCGGGAGAACGTCCGACGGGCCGATTTCACCGCTTGCGAGAGAAAACTGTGCATGCGCCCTTTGGTTTTAGCGTCTGTTTCAAACCGGCGGCGTCCGTGAGCTCGGCTAACCGCGTCCTGCAGAGAAGCGGCGAGAACATGGCCGCCGATCCTCAGGAAGCGGCGTCATTTCCAACTCCCGTCTTCTGTTCTTGTCCCTTTGAAAGCTGTGCAGCTTAGTCACCGGTCCCTTCGCTTCCCTCGGACTGGAAATCGCACCCAAAAGCAGCACAATGTGGCATAATTAGCGTGTTCCGTGGAGCCAAAGTTAACGCTAGTGAAAAGCCAATTTTTTTACACAATGCAACCCACTTATGTCCTCAACCCGGCATGCGTTGCACTACATGGACTTTGGCGGCGCCCTGGGGTTAAAATATGTCTGACAAATTGCTGTTTCTCAAGAAATAGCTCTTTGTGGCTTTCTTAGCAACACATCCAAGTATGAAACAAAGAGTAAAGCGTATTTATGGTCTTCTGCGCAGAGTTGTAAGCATGATGTCTCAACCACCGCTAAAATGGCCTATCGTTTGTAAACGGCGCTACAAACTGTAAATGGAGATGCTAAATTGCTTTAATTTGACGCCGGCGTAGAATCGCAACATTCTCGATGAGCCCGGCGGACGATTCTACCGTCTCCGATCTGCGGAGGAGCGTCCAGACATCCTGGTCCCTCACCTTCTGACGTGAAACATGTCTGAAAGTTTTTGTTCTTGGACTAATGTCCGATGCAAATGCGCCACGTGTGATTTTAAAAACAAAAATCTGCCGCCAACGGGCGCCTGAGGAAGTACCCGCCTTGTAGTAAAGATTGTTGCAAAACACGTTAGAGGGCGTGTGAACCCTCTTGTTCTTTGAACAAGGGGTGGACTTTCTCACATGGAGTTCGACCTTGAGGGGCCTCCAGGAGGACAGAACCCGGGACTCGGGTCACTGACGAGGACGGGGACGCCGAAGAGGAGATGGGACCCAGGTCTCCAAGGGGGTTCGAGCCGTGGTCTAGAAACCGACCCTTCCAGGTTCGCTTCCCGTGCTCCCCCCTGTCTTTTGAAGACTCCGAACCCCCAGATGCTCCCCTGGTGCTGCAGGGGTCCAGTGCCTGATGATGTGCTGTATGGACAACTGAAGGTGACCCACAAAGTGCTTTCTAGCACTAAAGATGTCTTTGAGAGGGTTCAGGGTTGGTGGAGTATTCAAATCTTCTCACCTCTGCCTTTCCTTTCCGATAACTTACTCCCTGTCCCTTTGACGCCCCCTATGGGTCGTCCGAGGGACGATGGCTCGGCCACAAACGTCACACCTGTCATTATATGAGTAACCAGCATGACACTACCTCTTTGCATAGCTAGTATTATTTTCTTCTCCATTTCCTTTAGATCACAACTGCTATGTGCCACCAACCCTGTGCCTAAGATAAGACAACCAGGCGTTCAGGTTTAACCCGCCTGTGCTTGGCAAGAGATACCATTTCTGCTATTTCCTCTCTCAGGGCTCAGTGTGACACTTCCTGGTTGGAATGTAGTTGCCAAAGTTGGTTCCCAGCTTTTGATGCGTAATAATACTGTTCCGAGGACTACGATAAACAACTGCTCCAATGGAGACCCTCCAAGACAGCAAGAACAGACAACGACATGAGCTTCGGCAGCCTCCAGAGTGGACCGCCCTGCGTTTGAGTCTTTGGACAAAAGCTCCCTCGGGACCTCTGGAACATCAGGTCGGCAGGGGAACGAAGAGGAGCATGGAGACAAGTGTCTCCACAAGCAGATTTGAGACAAGACCTGACTCGCAATGAAGAAGTGACAAATGTTCCAAACAGGTCAGTTAAGAGGTTTACTAGAACACAGCTTCTTTCCCAAGATATATACCTGTATGACACAGTGGGGACATTCTTCTAGGAGATGAACGCAGACATGGACGGGACTCCAGGAGGGAACCGAGCCGAACCGGGCCGAACCTGGGACTCATCGATATCTTGGACTGTTTGCTTTACAAGTTTGAGTCCTTCTCTACAACCTCAATGCCTCTGCAGACGGACTTTATTTAAATCCTCTTTGGACGGTACTGTGGAAAATGACCTTCTACGTGATGGAACTCGCGTGGATCGACCCTCGTCTGCTTCCACCAGGGCGACTGAAGGGATGAGGACCCAGGTTTCCATCTCAGGCTTCCTTTTAGGAGGTGGCTCAGGAGGTTCGAGTGGTAGTCTCAGATCTGAGCCTTCTAGGTTCACTTCCCACGCTCCTCCCGGCTCATACCTACTGCTCAGGGCTCATCCATGATGGGTCGGATGCAGGGGTCCAAAGTGGCTGATGTTGTGCTGTACGTACAATAAGGTGACCAAAAAAGTGCTGTCTAGCACTAAAGGGTACTATCTGAGAGGTATCATATCATATCATATCATATCATATCAGGCCAGCAGGTGGGGATTCCTTCGCTTTCTCCACCCGCCCCTTCTGGTACGTCCCTACGTCAACAAACGCCGAACGTCACGACGTACCACATCGAGGAATCAAGAGCAAGTACTCCTCCTTTTCAGTTCGACGCATCAACGAGATGGTAAGACCCTTCACCCTTTTTACATTATGATCTGGCGAGATACTTTAGACAGGGACGGCTAGCATGAGCTGGCATACCCGAACTTCTAGCATTACTCCGCTTCTATAAACCTCGCAGATAACTGTTTTGAGTATTATAATTACCGATATGTCATTACGTCACAAAAAAAAAAATTATGTCACAAAACCTGCTGGATTTCTTTTATCACACGGTGGTTTCGCTTTTATCGAAACGCCGCCGTGGCGCTCTGATATTTTTAGCTGCGAATCTTCTGCCGGCGAGATTCTAAACCGCATGGCTGAACTGCCCGGTCAAGGCCGTGCCAAGCTAACGGCAAGCTAATGGCAAGCTAACGGCAAGCTAACGGCAAGCTAACAGCAAGCTAACGGCAAGCTAACACCACGAGGGAATTACACGACGTGGTGAAACGGTACTTAACATTCCTGCTTGGTTATCCCCCGCTTTACCTGGTCAGCCGGTTCTCCGACCGGCTGCTAGTCTCGCTACCGTAGGCGGCGGAGCAATAACGTGATATTTTTAACTGCGTATCTTCTGCCGGGTGCCATCTTAGACCGGTCAGGGCTGGAATGGCCCGGTCGTTGCCAACATGGCTACATCCACGCTAAGTCCATGCAACGATGGAACACCGTGGTGGAATGCTACTTAGTCTTTAACATTTGGTTCTCCCCCGCTATGTTTCGTCGCAAAACAGGTGTTGAACGTTCTCTGCAGGTCTCGTTACCGTGGGTAGCAGAGTAATAACGTTTAGTCATGGATGTGTTAGAAACAGCCCAGGCTACGAGAGGCTGTTCTGGATAAGTTCTGAACATCTGATTGTTTCATATGCAGGCTATACCCCCAAAATCGGAGCAACTGTCTCGCCCTGTGAGTTAAAGCATGCACACACACACACACACACACACACACACACACACACACACACACACACACACACACACACACACACACACCTTGACTATTGTGTAGTTGCCATCTTGTCCCCTGACCCCTCCTCCTCCATCCTCAGCTACAGTGTGAGACAGACCCTCATCCTTCCATTGCAGAAGTAGTGAATGACACAGTGTCCATTCCTATGGTAGGTAAACATCACACAGTCAACAATCCATGAATGTCTTATTCATAAATACAAGTTCCGAGTCAGGAACTCAGGTGGAACGGTGAGGCTACAGGGAGTGGAGACCAAGGAGTTGAGGATTTCAGGTACTTAGGGTCAACAGTCCAGAGCGTAGGAGAGTGTGGAAAAGAGGTGAAGAGACGAGTTCAAGCAGGTTGGAATGGGTGGAGAAAAGTGTCAGGGGTATGAAGAGATAGAAGAACATCAGCCAGAATAAAAGGAAAGGTGGACAAGACAGTGGTGAGACCAGAGATGATGTTTGGACTAGAAACTGTTCCAATGACCAAAAGACAGCAGGCAGAACTAGAGGTTGCAGAGATGAAGATGTTGAGGTTCTCTTTGGGAGTGACCAGGATGGAGAGGATCAGGAATGAGTCCATCAGAGGAACAGCACATGTTAGATGTTTTGGAGAGAAGGTCAGAGAAGCCAGACTGAGATGGTTGGGTCATGTACAGAGAAGAGATAGTGAATATATTGGTAGACGGATGCTGGAATTGGAGCTGCCAGGCAAGAGGTCTGGAGGAAGACCAAAGAGAAGATTTATGGACATAGTGAGAGAAGATATGAAGGTCGTTGGTGTGAGAGAGGAGGATCCAGAGAATAGGGTGAGATGGAGAAGGTTGACTCGCTGTGACGACACCTGAAGGGAGAAGCCCAAAGAAGAAGATGACCACAAGTTCCAAGTGTCCAGTTCCAAAAATGTTGTGTAAAAAGTGCACGCGCGCACACACACACACACACACACACACACACACAAAGACACACATACACACACACACACACCTTGACTATTGTGTAGTTGCCATCTTGTCCCCTGACCCCTCCTCCTCCATCCTCAGCTACAGTGTGAAACAGACCCTCATCCTTCCACTGCAGAAGTAGTGGACGTCAGAGTGTCCATTCCTATGGTAGGTAAACATCACACAGTCAACAATCCATGAATGTCTTATTCATAAATACAAGTTCCAAGTCAGGAACTCAGGTGGAACGGTGAGGCTACAGGGAGTGGAGACCAAGAAGCTGGAGGATTTCAGGTACTTAGGGTCAACAGTCCAGAGTGTAGGAGAGTGTGGAAAAGAGGTGAAGAGACGAGTTCACGCAGGTTGGAATGGGTGGAGAAAAGTGTCAGGGGTATGAAGAGATAGAAGAACATCAGCCAGAATAAAAGGAAAGGTGGACAAGACAGTGGTGAGACCAGAGATGATGTTTGGACTAGAAACTGTTCCACTGACCAAAAGACAGCAGGCAGAACTAGAGGTTGCAGAGATGAAGATGTTGAGGTTCTCTTTGGGAGTGACCAGGATGGAGAGGATCAGGAATGAGTCCATCAGAGGAACAGCACATGTTAGATGTTTTGGAGAGAAGGTCAGAGAAGCCAGACTGACTAGCGCTGTTGCCATCATTCGAATAGCGACTGTAGAGACGCTTCTACTAGCTGCTCTCTGTTTGACAACCCACTGTTGGAGTTTGTCCTCCAGCTGTAGCCATCGCGCAGCTCTATTCCCATGTTCTACTGAGTGACCAAACCTTGAGTTTAAACTCTGCGTCGTAAGCGTGTCTCTTGAAAGGTGCCAATTTGGGGTCTTTATCCACACACATGTGGTGGGACTGGATCTTGATCCATATATAAGGCGCGCCTGATTATAAGGCGCAGTCGGTTTTTGAGAAGTTTCAAGGCTTTCAGGTGCGCCTTATAGTGCAGAAAATATGGTAGTTGGTGAAAGAGAGGAGGATACAGAGAATAGGGTTGGATGGAGAGAGTTGATTCGCTGTGGTGACCCCTGAAGGGAACCAATCAAGTGTTGAGCGTTCTCCAACGGGCTGCAAGTCTCATTACCCTGGGTGGCGGAGCAATAATGTTATATTTTTAACTGTGAATCTTCTGCTGGGTGGCCATCATGGCTACATCCACGCTACGGCCATGAAACAATTGTACAACATGGTGAAATGGTACTTAACACTACTGCCTGGTTCTCCACCCCTGATGTTTTGTCGCAAAACAGGTGTTGAACGTTCTCTTCAGGTGTCGTTACCGTGGGTGGCGGAGCAACTTTTAGTCATGTTTAGTGGTGAATGTGTTAAAAACAGCCCAGACTAGCCCCCCTGGGGAAAAGAAGAACTACAAGAGGCTGTTCTGGATAACTTCTAAACATCTGATTCTTTCATCTGCAGGGTGCAACACCGGAGCCACCATCTCCCCCTGTGAGAGAAAGCACACACACACACACACACACACACACACACCTTGATTATTGTGTTGTTGCCATCTTGTCCCCTGACCCCTCCTCCTCCGTCCTCAGCTACAGTGTGAAACAGAACCGCATCCTCCCATTGCAGAAGTAGTTTATAACACAGCGTCCATTCCTAAACATCACACAGCCAACAATCCATGAATGTCTTATTCATATGGACAAGCTCCACGTCCCCAGATACTTTTTCCCAGTAGTAGTAGTAGTAGTAGTAGTAGTACTAACAGTACAAACTGTAGAAATATTGTATCAATTGAATTCCTATGATTAAATATAGATTTATCATAGATACTATTACTACTACGAATACCAATAACATCAATAATAATAGTGATTTTGCAACATTACACAACAGGTACTGAAGGTACACATGTTTTTTACATTATAATTATTATATATTTTTAATATTTTGTAACAGCTGAAACAACAATACAACTGATAATAATAAGGATGAAAATGATAGTGAGAAATATAGGCTACTACTTTTTTTTCTTTGGGCTTTTCCCTTCAGGGGTCGCCTGAGGCTACGGCTATTGCTACTACAAATAATGCTAATAATGGTAACAAGAGGCCACTAATACGTATGATAATAAAGTAACGAGTCACAAATGTTAATGTTAACCCCAGAAAAGTTGTGTAAAACGCAAACAAAAACAAAATACAACGATTTGCCAATCAAGAATGGGACAGAATTGCAGTTGTAATTACACGGAGCAACCTGTGGGTTCATTTGAAAATAACAGATCACCACGTTCTGTGTTTTTTTTCGAATAAGGAGTATCTACTCTGGCGCTTGGCTGGAGTACGAGATCCCTGAGGGCATCAGTGAAGAACAGTGCTGAGCTTTGTCATTGAAAAGTACCACTTGTGTTTCTGCAGGTGCAGCCCAGATCATCCAATCAGCTGAAGAAAATACTCTTTCTCAAGTTCATGAAACATATATTATCTACTCTTATTGATTTGGTTGATTATTATCTGCAACAATACAAATAAATACAATAAATTATATAAAAATGTATTTATATAAATTTAATTTTATTGAATTTATATAAATAAATAATTTAAGAATTGAATCAACTTTCATGAGCATTAATTTCTGAGTTTTCTGTGGAGTGGTGACGTGCCGCCGCCAGGTAGCCCCGAGAAAATCATGGCGTACTTGTTGTGGACGTGTCCGAGAAGAGATGGGGGGTTGTTGTCGCTGAGATACGAGTCATTCAATGCCGGTTCGGACCAGTTTGACTATTTTAAGAAGAGGAGCGACGTTTATAAGCGCCATTTTCCGGGGCTGAGAAGGAGGACGTCAACAAGGAGATGAAACGTGCCAAAAAAGCTCCCGAGTCCACTTCGTTTCAACGGCGATCGATGTTTGACAAAATTTGCTGCTCGCAAATATCAGCTGGTTTTAATTCCAGTTTTTATCCTGGTTTTAATTCTAGTTTTTATCCTGGTTTTAATTCTAGTTTTTATCCCGGATTTAATTCTAGTTTTTATCCTGGGTTCAATTCCGATTGTGATTCTTATCCTGATCCTGGTTATAATTCGGATCCTGATCCTGATCCTGATCTTCCTGCTCAAACTTATGCAGCTCTTAAAACTTCAAAAAAAAGACAATAAGGTTTTGCCACATATCTCAATATTTGTAAAATTGGGAGAAAAAAAACTATTCACCCGTAGGCCATCATTTTTGTTTCCGTGGCGACGCTGTCCGGGTTGCGGCGTCACGAGGTCGTGCTTCGGCTCGGTCCTGTAGGTTTCAGCGTCCGTCCATCCATCTTCCACCAGAAGTCTGGTCTCGGGTGCAGCAGCCGGAGCAGAAAGGACCAGAACTCCTTCCCACCACCACATGCTCCAGCTCCTCTAGGGGACCTCGAGGAGGTCCTGGAGACGTGGTCTCTCCAGCGTGTCCAAGATCTTCCCCGTGGTCTCCTCCCAGATGGACATACCCGTCCAGGAGGCGTCCTCACCAGATGCCCTCACCGCCTCATCCGACTCTCTAGCTCCCTGTGGACGACCCAACTTCTCACCCAATCTCTGAGGAAGAGTCCAACCGTCCTGCCGAGGAAACTCACTTCGGACGCTTGTCTCCGCGATCTGGTTCTTTCTGGTTCTACCCACAGGTGAGGACGGTGAGGACAGGTGGACAAGACCCGAGATGCTTGAACCCCTGCTCTTCAGGTAAGACCTCTTCGGCTTAGTGGACGGTGCAGAACCATCTGTGCGATCCTTCTGGTTTAGAGATACGTGAGGCTCAAAGTGAAGACGAACAGAGATGCCAAGAGGCAAGAGTCTGCCGGTGTCACCGTTCTGCGTGGAGGGACCGCGTTGCTATGCTAACAGAGTTAGCATGTCGTAAGGAGCCCCGCCGTGCTAACCGACCGTCGGCTTCGGATGCTACTTCAGCAGGAGTGGGTCGTGGACATTCTTGCGGGAGAACGTCCGACGGGCCGATTTCACCGCTTGCGAGAGAAAACTGTGCATGCGCCCTTTGGTTTTTTTTTACACAATGCAACCCACTTATGTCCTCAACCCGGCATGCGTTGCACTACATGGACTTTGGCGGCGCCCTGGGGTTAAAATATGTCTGACAAATTGCTGTTTCTCAAGAAATAGCTCTTTGTGGCTTTCTTAGCAACACATCCAAGTATGAAACAAAGAGTAAAGCGTATTTATGGTCTTCTGCGCAGAGTTGTAAGCATGATGTCTCAACCACCGCTGAAATGGCCAATCGTTTGTAAACGGCGCTACAAACTGTACATGGAGATGCTAAATTGCTTTAATTTGACGCCGGCGTAGAATCGCAACATTCTCGACGAGCCCGGCGGACGATTCTACCGTCTCCGATCTGCGGAGGAGCGTCCAGACATCCTGGTCCCTCACCTTCTGACGTGAAACATGTCTGAAAGTTTTTGTTCTTGGACTAATGTCCGATGCAAATGTGCCACGTGTGATTTTAAAAACAAAAATCTGCCGCCAACGGGCGCCTGAGGAAGTACCCGCCTTGTAGTAAAGATTGTTGCAAAACACGTTAGAGGGCGTGTGAACCCTCTTGTTCTTTGAACAAGACGTGGACTTTCTCACATGGAGTTCGACCTTGAGGGGCCTCCAGGAGGACAGAACCCGGGACTCGGGTCACTGACGAGGACGGGGACGCCGAAGAGGAGATGGGACCCAGGTCTCCGAGGGGGTTCGAGCCGTGGTCTAGAAACCGACCCTTCCAGGTTCGCTTCCCGTGCTCCCCCCTGTCTTTTGAAGACTCCGAACCCCCAGATGCTCCCCTGGTGCTGCAGGGGTCCAGTGCCTGATGATGTGCTATATGGACAACTGAAGGTGACCCACAAAGTGCTTTCTAGCACTAAAGATGTCTTTGAGAGGGTTCAGGGTTGGTGGAGTATTCAAATCTTCTCACCTCTGCCTTTCCTTTCCGATAACTTACTCCCTGTCCCTTTGACGCCCCCTATGGGTCGTCCGAGGGACGATGGCTCGGCCACAAACGTCACACCTGTCATTATATGAGTAACCAGCATGACACTACCTCTTTGCATAGCTAGTATTATTTTCTTCTCCATTTCCTTTAGATCACAACTGCTATGTGCCACCAACCCTGTGCCTAAGATAAGACAACCAGGCGTTCAGGTTTAACCCGCCTGTGCTTGGCAAGAGATACCATTTCTGCTATTTCCTCTCTCAGGGCTCAGTGTGACACTTCCTGGTTGGAATGTAGTTGCCAAAGTTGGTTCCCAGCTTTTGATGCGTAATAATACTGTTCCGAGGACTACGATAAACAACTGCTCCAATGGAGACCCTCCAAGACAGCAAGAACAGACAACGACATGAGCTTCGGCAGCCTCCAGAGTGGACCGCCCTGCGTTTGAGTCTTTGGACAAAAGCTCCCTCGGGACCTCTGGAACATCAGGTCGGCAGGGGAACGAGGAGGAGCATGGAGACAAGTGTCTCCACAAGCAGATTTGAGAGAAGACCTGACTCGCAATGAAGAAGTGACAAATGTTCCAAACAGGTCAGTTAAGAAGTTTACTAGAACACAGCTTCTTTCCCAAGATATATACCTGTATGACACAGTGGGGACATTCTTTTAGGAGATGAACGCAGACATGGACGGGACTCCAGGAGGGAACCGAGCCGAACCGGGCCGAACCTGGGACTCATCGATATCTTGGACTGTTTGCTTTACAAGTTTGAGTCCTTCTCTACAACCTCAATGCCTCTGCAGACGGACTTTATTTAAATCCTCTTTGGACGGTACTGTGGAAAATGACCTTCTACGTGATGGAACTCGCGTGGATCGACCCTCGTCTGCTTCCACCAGGGCGACTGAAGGGATGAGGACCCAGGTTTCCATCTCAGGCTTCCTTTTAGGAGGTGGCTCAGGAGGTTCGAGTGGTAGTCTCAGATCTGAGCCTTCTAGGTTCACTTCCCACGCTCCTCCCGGCTCATACCTACTGCTCAGGGCTCATCCATGATGGGTCGGATGCAGGGGTCCAAAGTGGCTGATGTTGTGCTGTACGTACAATAAGGTGACCAAAAAAGTGCTGTCTAGCACTAAAGGGTACTATCTGAGAGGTATCATATCATATCATATCATATCATATCAGGCCAGCAGGTGGGGATTCCTTCGCTTTCTCCACCCGCCCCTTCTGGTACGTCCCTACGTCAACAAACGCCGAACGTCACGACGTACCACATCGAGGAATCAAGAGCAAGTACTCCTCCTTTTCAGTTCGACGCATCAACGAGATGGTAAGACCCTTCACCCTTTTTACATTATGATCTGGCGAGATACTTTAGACAGGGACGGCTAGCATGAGCTGGCATACCCGAACTTCTAGCATTACTCCGCCTCTATAAACCTCGCAGATAACTGTTTTGAGTATTATAATTACCGATATGTCATAACGTCACAAAAAAAAAATTATGTCACAAAACCTGCTGGATTTCTTTTATCACACGGTGGTTTCGCTTTTATCGAAACGCCGCCGTGGCGCTCTGATATTTTTAGCTGCGAATCTTCTGCCGGCGAGATTCTAAACCGCATGGCTGAACTGCCCGGTCAAGGCCGTGCCAAGCTAACGGCAAGCTAACGGCAAGCTAACGGCAAGCTAACGGCAAGCTAACGGCAAGCTAACACCACGAGGGAATTACGCACGTGGTGAAACGGTACTTAACATTCCTGCTTGGTTATCCCCCGCTTTACCTGGTCAGCCAGTTCTCCGACCGGCTGCTAGTCTCGCTACCGGAGCAATAACGTGACATTTTTAACTGCGTATCTTCTGCCGGGTGCCATCTTAGACCGGTCAGGGCTGGAATGGCCCGGTCGTTGCCAACATGGCTACATCCATGCTAAGTCCATGCAACGATGGAACACCGTGGTGGAATGCTACTTAGTCTTTAACACTTGGTTCTCCCCCGCTATGTTTCATCACAAAACAGGTGTTGAACGTTCTCTGCAGGTCTCGTTACCGTGGGTAGCAGAGTAATAACGTTTAGTCATGAAAGTGTTAGAAACAGCCCAGGCTACGAGAGGCTGTTCTGGATAAGTTCTGAACATCTGATTGTTTCATATGCAGGCTATACCCCCAAAATTGGAGCAACTGTCTCGCCCTGTGAGTTAAAGCACGCACACACACACACACACACACACACACACACACACACACACACACACACACACACACACACACACACCTTGACTATTGTGTTGTTGCCATCTTGTCCCCTGACCCCTCCTCCTCCATCCTCAGCTACAGTGTGAAACAGAACCGCATCCTCCCATTGCAGAAGTAGTTTATAACACAGCGTCCATTCCTAAACATCACACAGCCAACAATCCATGAATGTCTTATTCATATGGACAAGCTCCACGTCCCCAGATACTTTTTCCCAGTAGTAGTAGTAGTAGTAGTAGTAGTAGTAGTAGTACTAACAGTACAAACTGTAGAAATATTGTATCAATTGAATTCCTATGATTAAATATAGATTTATCATAGATACTATTACTACTACGAATACCAATAACATCAATAATAATAGTGATTTTGCAACATTACACAACAGGTACTGAAGGTACACATGTTTTTTACATTATAATTATTATATATTTTTAATATTTTGTAACAGCTGAAACAACAATACAACTGATGATAATAAGGATGAAAATGATAGTGAGAAATATAGGCTACTACTTTTTTTTCTTTGGGCTTTTCCCTTCAGGGGTCGCCTGAGGCTACGGCTATTGCTACTACAAATAATGCTAATAATGGTAACAAGAGGCCACTAATACGTATGATAATAAAGTAACGAGTCACAAATGTTAATGTTAACCCCAGAAAAGTTGTGTAAAACGCAAACAAAAACAAAATACAACAATTTGCCAATCAAGAATGGGACAGAATTGCACTTGTAATTACACGGAGCAACCTGTGGGTTCATTTGAAAATAACAGATCACCACGTTCTGTGTTTTTTTTCGAATAAGGAGTATCGACTCTGGCGCTTGGCTGGAGTACGAGATCCCTGAGGGCATCAGTGAAGAACAGTGCTGAGCTTTGTCATTGAAAAGTACCACTTGTGTTTCTGCAGGTGCAGCCCAGATCATCCAATTGGCTGGAGAAAATACGCAACATTCTCAAGATCCTGAAAGAAATAATTTCTTTTTTTAAAATGATGAAAGATTTTTATGGTTTCATCATCTTCATAATACAATTTATTAAAAATTGGTTTATATAAATTTAATTTTATTGAATTTATATAAATAATTTAAGAATTGAATCAACTTTCATGAGCATTAATTTCTGAGTTTTCTGTGGAGTGGTGACGCGCCGCCGCCAGGTAGCCCCGAGAAAATCATGGCGTACTTGTTGTGGACGTGTCCGAGAAGAGATGGGGGGTTGTTGTCGCTGAGATACGAGTCATTCAATGCCGGTTCGGACCAGTTTGACTATTTTAAGAAGAGGAGCGACGTTTATAAGCGCCATTTTCCGGGGCTGAGAAGGAGGACGTCAACAAGGAGATGAAACGTGCCAAAAAAGCTCCCGAGTCCACTTCGTTTCAACGGCGATCGATGTTTGACAAAATTTACTGCTCGCAAATATCAGCTGGTGTTTAAACACCACGCCTGCCTACACGCTGGAGTGTACCTCAGAGCAAACACACACTGTTTCACCTCCACGAGCGCTTCCATCCAAGCATGACTCAGTAAAGCCCTCCAACGCCGAGTCCTGGACTCGTAGGAGAACATTGCTTCGGTGTGCACGTTGCACGCTAGTACGTAGGTGGGTGATGACGGGGCAGATCCTTCTCACTGGATACAAGAACATCGTGAATGTTCGGTGTGGCGCCTTCCTCCGAGTTCTGGGTTCACCTTTGAAGAGCGAGTTGGCGTTGAAAGTGACCCTCTCGCAGGAGAAGCTGGCAGATGTTCGGACGGGTGGGGGCAGGTGTCCTCGCTGGATCCCGGCACTTCAAAGGGAAGCCGGATCAGCAGACGCTAATGTGATGTAATGACTCGTCAAGCGGGTGTCGCAGGTGAGGATGAGCGGGAACAGATGCTGCGCCGCAGAGGCAGGAAGCTCCACGTCCGCGGAGGGGCGACTTCTCCTGGGAGGCCACAGCATCCATCCATCCATCCATCCAAGACGGGCATCTTCTTCTGCTTACCAAGGTCGGGTGGCGGGGGCAGCGGCTGAAGCAGAGAAGCTCAGACTGCCACTTGGTCCAGCTCTTCCGGGGCGTGACATGTAGTCTCTCCAAGGTGCTCCTCAAGGCCTCCCTCAGGCATGTCCAACATGCCCAAAAACTTGGTCCAGGGTACCCGAGCTACCTGGTCTGACTCGCCTCAACGCAAAGGAGCAGCGTTTCTTCTGGGCAACTCAACTCCTCACCTTCTCTGGAAGAGAGAGGCCAGACGCCCTGCGGAGAAAACTCATTTCGGGCGCTTGGATCTTTCGGTCACTTCCCCGCAGCTCATGACCTCAGACGAGGAAAGTCCTATTTCTGCAGGACGGGCCGATGCGGAGCATCTCTGCCGCCGCCGAACCCATCTGCCCGTCCACCACAGCGGGCGGTCAATAAAATCATTGCAGCTTGAACCAAACATCAACCGGCAGGCAGAGAACCAAAGAAACCAAGGACCCCCTGATGTGATGGCGAGATGGAAAAGGGGCGCCCCGGGGTTCATATTGTATCAAATATAAAATAAAATTGTGTTTCGTGTTAAACTGGGCCCGGGGGCATTCCTGACAGTCACACCAGACACGGGTTCATTTAAAGTCTCTACTTCCATCTTCTACCAGAGGTGGTGCGGTGAGCAGGAGGCCGTCGCAAACCCTCTCCACGGACATCAGCGCTAATCACAGCGTCGTCTGCCAACCGCGCGATCGTCCCGCACACCAGGTGTTCCAATTGACGTTTTTATTATCTACACGAATGCAGAGTTGGAAGTGAATGATGGCCTGTGAGAGCCGCCGCAAGCAAGCGCACCCATTAGCTTCTGTTCAACATCTAGCTGTTAGCATTAATGGACAGGTTCATGATTTGATTTGTTGGTCGCTAATGCCGGTCTGGCGCTGCCAGTGAAGCGTCGGGAGCCACCGTGCGTCGCTGTGTGGATTCGAAGAGCTGTAGATTTACGGGGGAACGTAAGGGATTGTCGAACCACCAAACACTGCACAGCCCTCTTGCAGGGCCCCGACGGCTCCCACACCCCTGATGAAGACCTCCACCGTAAAGGGTTCGAGTTTGGAAATGCATTATCCAGTCATCACCGCTATAGCTCCTCTCGGTGTAGCAGACTTGGTATGCCCACTCAGGGTACCCCCAAAAGACACTTCAGCGACCCCAGAAGGACCTTGAGATGTCCTTGGCAATAGTCGGGACAGTAGTACCTCCAGTGTTCCATGAGGCCCTTGCTAGTGGAGTCTGAGCAACCTTAGCAGGATCCTCCCCCCCTCGACTACCACAAGGGAGGTCTGCTGTGACTCCCTCCCAGATTTCTGTGCTACTCCCCCCACCATGGACTATACACTACATGGCCTCCCCGAGCCTGCCAAGTAATGGGAATCAGACGTTCCAATCACTTCTACGGCCAAAGGTGTATAAAATCAAGCACCTAAGCATGCAGACTGTTTTTACAAACGTTTGTGAAAGCACAGGTCGCTCTCAGGAACTCGGCGAATTCCGGTGTGCGACAAATTCATGAAAAGTCGTGAAATTTCCTCGCTCCTAAATATTCCACAGTCGACTGTCAGCTGGACTATAAGAACATGGAAGTGTTTGGGAACAACAGCAAGTCAGCCTCGAAGCGGTAGGCCACGGAAACTGACGGAGACGGATGCTGAGGCGCATAATGCCAAGAGGTCGCCACCTTTCTGCAGAGTCAATGGTTACAGACCTCCAAACCTCGTGTGGCCTTCAGATCAGATCAAGAGCAGTGCCCAGAGAGCTGCATAGAGTGGCTTTCCTGCCAAGCAGCTGCATCCAAGACCCAAACCCCCAAAGCATTGGATGCAGTGGTGTAAAGAACGCCGCCACTGGACTCCAGAGCAGTGGAGACACCTTCTCTGGAGTAACGGATCGCGCTTCTCCATCTGGCAATCTGATGGACGAGTCCGGGTTTGGTGGTCGCCATGAGAACGCAACTTATCTGACTGCACTGAGCCCAGTGTGAAGTTTGCTTTTCAGGGGCCGACTTGGCCCCTTAGTTCCTCTGAAAGGAACTCCGAAAGCTTCAGCATACCGAGACATTTTGGACAACTCCATGTTCCTGACTTTTTGGCCCCTTCCTTTCCCGACATGACTGGCCTACAGAGTCCAGACCTCAATCCGATAGAACACCTTTGGGATGAATTAGAGCAGACGCTGAGAGCCAGGCCTTTGGTCCAACCTCCATGTCCTGAACCTTGCGGACATAGCAAAGGTAGCTAAGCTCAACACCTTGCATTTCTCGCCGGAGGAATTGAGGTAAAGATGGGTAAAAACAGACAGGATGAAAAATACCGCTTCAACATATTGTTCACAGCAGCATTAAGAGCCACAACTCTACGGTGGTTAAAACCAGATCCCCCAACATAGAATATATGGATCCAAAAAGTTTACCAGACATTTACCAGATGGAGCAAATGACATCTTCATTAAGACTTCAGACGCCTATCTTCACTAGCCGCTGGGCTACTGATCCAAAGAGTTGTGGACCTGCAGCGGACATTAGCATCATACTCTTTTAGACTACATATGGAGTGGATTGTTTTGCGTATTGTTTTTTTTTTTCTGTTACTATTTCATGTCATCTCATTATATATGGATTATGTACCTGTCATTGATGAACAATAAAAAAGAAGCTGCTAAGGGTGGACCGACGTCATATCGAATGGATCAGGAACTGGATGTCGGTTAAGTTCATATCCGAGTCAAGGCAGGTGAGCAAATACTTTTAGCCGTATAGCGTGGGTACATTAATATTTGGATATATTTGGATATTTATATATCCGACCTGCGAGTCCCACTGGAACCTCCTGTAGGTCTGGAAGCTGCCAGATGGTGAAGGTCTTCTTATCTGGCAGGGAACAAAAAAAACAGACATCGTGCAACCATCGCGCAACCTCGGGCAAACCGGGGCACCTGAGCCTGTCGGACGGGAGGCCGGACATAAAATATAGAAATAAACGTTGCTTTAAGATTTGATGTGCTGCTCCCCGAGAATTTGTGGGGGCAGAGTGATGAAAGTACGGAGAATCCTCAGCAACGGCGGAGGAGGGGGTTCGTCCACGATTCCTTCAAACGGGTTGCTTCTCGCCTTCGTTCTGGAAAGTTCTACGCTTGCGTCGGGGGAGGGGGCGGGGTCTGACACCTGTCAATCAAATAGAGATCAACCGCCGGCTCCGCCTCCAGACGGGCTCGGATCATGAATGGATGGATGAAGATCCGAGGATAATGAAGCCTTCGGTGTCAACGTGACAATGTGTGTGTGTGTGTGTGTGTGTGTGTGTGTGTGTGTGTGTGTGTGCATACAAACACACACACACACACACACACACACAGCCAGAATATAAAGCTACTTTTATAAAAATCGGCGGTGTGAACTGAAACTCTTACTCGCGGTGACATAAAGCGACGTCGCCTCGGCGCGATACAGCGGCGGCGAGAATAAAGCTCGTGGCTGAGAACAGGCCCGCTTCTGCCAGGTTCTGTTCTACTCAAACCCCCCTCAACACACACACACACACACACACACACACACACCCCTCCCAGGAATACAATATCTCACTGCAGCGACGACTGAAAATAACTCCGACCTGAAACCCCGAGTTCATCCGAGTCAGCGGCTGGAATTCATTCCATTTGTTAGCAAAATGACAGCAGGGAGAATCACTGCAGAGCCCTCCCCACACACACACACACACACACACACACACACACACACACACACACCTCAGCGCTGCCCACCTCTCTCCCTGCACGGAAAAAGAAGAACTAATAATGATACAAATGAAAAACGTTCTCTTAGATGTTATTTATCTAATTAGCAAACAATCATTTAAATTCAGGTCAGTGTGTTTCACTTCCTCCTGTGGCTGCAGCGGCAGTCTAGCCTCGTGTGTGTGTGTGTGTGTGTGTGTGTGTGTGTGTCTGCTTTCAGTGCGATGAAGTAACTGCGTTAAGTTTTGTTGTTTTTTTTTTCTGTTTCTCGGAGGGCGGATCCCCACGGCCTCCTCAGCAGGACACAAAAAACAACAACTGGCATTTTTAACGAACCTTCAGCACAAATGAGGAAGATGAAGTCTCCATCCACATGCGTGTGTGTGTGTGTGTGTGTGTGTGTGGAGGCAAGGTGAGGACGGAGTGGGCGGAGCCCTCCATCCGTTCACTTCCTGTCACCTCACATTTATTACAGTGGAAAAAAACAACTTTTTATCCCATTTTTTCACCTTTTTACTTCTTTACTTTTACATATTTATCTACTTGTTTGTCTAGTTCAGGGGCTTCAAACTGATTTTGGACTAATTTGACCTAATTTGATGTCAAGGGTGCCGAAGCAGTAAAATCCCTGGAAGCGACACTAAGTCCAGATGATTCCTTTGTTTTCCTACAAAGGAAAGCAGATAAATGATAAAATAACGGTTTCTTTTTAAAAATACATGACTAACAAGATGGGATTTGTGAAGAAAACTAAGTTTAATTTCAACAACACTAAGCCTCAGGTTTCTTATTGACCTCAACCGACAAATAAGAAGCCGCCTATTTTTCTTGGAAAACCCTACAATCCGTGTCCGCTTTTCTTTTTTTTTTTTGACGACGGTGTCGAGGCCGAACGGAAAAGCGGATATATTTCTAACAAAAAATAAAAATGTTATTAACAGATCCAGAAGCGGCATCGCTATCATCCGCTGTAAGCCGTGTCGCTAACACGGGTTAAAACACCGCCACCCTAGCAGACAATAGAGGAACTGCATTTTTATTTTTATATATATTTTCAAATTGTAGATTTATACATACGCTGCTCAAAAAAATGAATAAAATTTTCTTCTTAAATACTTGTTTCTCTACATAGTGGAATGAGCTGACAACAAAATCACACAAAAGTGATCGATGGAAATGAAATGTAAATATAACAATAGCACTTTTAACTTGCAAAATACATATAGTTATAGTTATTTTATTGCCTATCTGTATATTTTATATATATTTTCTATTTTGTACAGTTTTATATTTGTATTGTTCAGGGCTACAGATGGAAATTAGCTATGAGCTACAATCTGGTACAAACATCTCTGCCTCGGTGTCCTAATAAACTTCTAAACAAACAAACAAATGAAATCAAATTATATCGTTGGTCTTCTATCTGTAACCCAGAGATGCTGCTATGGTTGTATTGATGTGTCGTGTCCTGCTTTTTAAGGCTGTTTTTTGTTGTATCTAATTGTTATAATGACAAGAAACCTCTTGAAATCCTGTGTGTTTTCTGGGATTGGACGCAGGCGCAGTACCGCCGACGGCCTTTAGGGGGCGCTGTCGAGCAGCGTGCGCAAACGCGATCGGCTAAAAGAAAAAAAATGATACTTTATCGCATGGATCCGTGTGCTTTCCGGACGAGTTCGGCCTTCCTTTCAACGCACGTGCACGTGGGAGGACAAAGAAAGACAGAAATCGATGGTTTAGTGTATTAAAAGGGATGCAGGAGCTCGTAAAGAGTCCAGATTAAAAGTTTAGGGAGCGGCGTGTCATGTGACGGGAAAAGAAACGGTGCGTTTGCTGACGGGGCGAAGCGGGAAATTACAACCTTCATTAAGGCCTCTTTAAATCCTCAGTCAGCTGGGAGCCGCCGCTGACAGCAGGGTTAATGCTGCTGTTCATCACACACACACACACACACACACACACACACACACAAAGCCTAATGGCGTGACACAAATGGATATTTACATCGACACATGCGTACTGACACACACACAAACAAACTGGTGGGAAATCACACGTTACTATATGTGCACACACACAGACATGTGGGGGGGCACACACACTTGCAAGCGCAGACACACACACACACACACACACACACACACACGATCAATGTATATGCAAATTTATCAGCCAATCAGATACATCAATAACAATGGTGATATAGATCATTTCCCAAGGAAGCTGGTGAGCAACACACACACACACACACACACACGCACACACACACACACACGTAGAGCCTGATGGCGTGACACGGATGGATATTTACATCGACACATGTGTACAGACACACACAAACTAACTGGTGGGAAATCACACGTTAATATACGTGCACACACACACAACACATTGGGGGGGGCACACACACTTGCAAGCGCAGACACACACACTTGAAAGCGCATACACACACGCACAATCAATACATAGGCAAATTTATCAGCCAATCAGATACATCAATAACAATGGTGATATAGATCACTTTCCAAGGAAGCTGGTGAGACACACACACACACACAGCCAGACACACACAGACACACACACACACACACACACACACACACACACACACACACACACACACACCTGTCAAACATGTGCCCTTGTTAGCGCTAGATCATGGTTTGTGCGGCGAGATGTCAAACTGTGACACCAATGTCTTTCAAAGGAAAGCTATAACCGGGGTGTGTGTGTGTGTGTGTGTGTGTGTGTGTGTGTGTGTGTGTGTGTGTGTGACACAGCACACACAGCTGGAAGAGATGGGCGGTCAAATAGAGGAGGGACGGGGTTTGAGGCAGGAGGACGCAGAGGATGGAGACAGAAGGGGGACAGGGTTCTTCTGCTCCAGGCCTGGACGGGGACCAGAACCTGGACCAGACCAGCTCAGACCTGGAGGTCCGACGTTCCTACAGAAACACACCGGAAGAGCGTTAGAGCCCGTTTTGTTAAAGTTACAGTACTGACTGTCTGATCAGATATTTATAACACACACACACACACGTAATACTGTAATAAAATATACACTACACACACACTGGAGTGAAATGGAGCACATAAAGCTGAGGAATCTTCACGGACGCTCCTGGTGGAGGAACATCGATCGGACTCGGAGCTCCCGGAGCTCCTGGAGCTCCCGGAGCTTCTGCCGAGCGACGCCTTCAGGGTCCTGACCGGATGTGGGAAGAAACTGTTCCAAAAGGAAAATAAATAAAGGACGGCTAGGTTGATGGCTTCCCACGAGGGTCTCCAGGTTCTTCTCAGGTGCTCCTCCAACAGACCAACCACAGGTTCAGACGTTTGTCACAGGACGTGTTAGCTTAGCATAACCGTCAGGTGACTGACACAAGGTCGCGAGGGGGTAAAAGGAAAGGGTGCAAACACAAGCCGAGACGAGACGGGCAGCTTCTTATCTCTGGTGGAGGTCGGGGCACGGAGTGTGTGTGTGTGTGTGTGTGTGTGTGTGTGTGAGGATTAAGTCCAATCCTAATTAGAAGACGTCTGGAAACGATGTCGGGGCCAATCAATGGGGGAGGTCGCGTTAATTCCCGTCCGGGGCGCAGCAGGACATTAAATGGAAATCGGTCACGGAGGCGGCGCCTTTCAATCGTCCTGTTCCGACAAGAACGGCGACGGAAACGGCGACGGAAAAGCGGCGGCCGAGACCGATGTCAAAATTAGCTAACAGGCTAACGAGTCCTCCTTCATGTCAACTGAAGAACTCGTCCGTCAGAACCATGAGGAGCCTTTCTCCTGACGTTCTGTCTGCTTTAGAGGGCGACCTGATCTGCTGTTACTTCTGGAATATAAGCCTCTACTTTTTCCACGCGGCGGCTTAAACAACGACGTGGCTAATTTATGAATTTTTTGGGCTAATGAGCGTCATTTATCTTCGTCTTCAAGGGTTTCAGCGGCAGGAAGAAGACCGAGCTAGCGATCAGCTGGAGCAGAGCAAAGCGGGGATAGAAAAAGAATGGACTTTTCCTCGTCTTATTTATTATTCATCTTTTTCGTCAGCCGTGTTCCAGCGACTGTTTGGGGAAAAAAAAAAGCATTTCCAGAGCGCAATTGTGGACGCGATCGGTATGGATTCATTAAAAATGTGAATATCACCTGTGCAGGAGGATATATGAACACTAGATCTATTTAGTTTTAGTGTGTAGATTTATTTACTTTCAGCCGGTGCGGCTTATATTCAGGTGCGCCTAATAGTCCAGAAATGATTCATAAACCAGAAAAGGGGCGGCGCAGCAGCGCTGCGGTTAGCGGTTAGCGGTTAGCGGTACTGCCGTGACCCCGAGGAAGCCGGGAGAGAATTTTTAAGCAGTCAATAAGAAAGATACCGAATGAAATCCTTTGTTTTGGAGGCGAGCCTCTTCATTTCAGGCCTGCCTGTTTGGAATAAAAACCCCAGAAAAGTGTCAGACGGCGGGAGGCTGAAGACAAACTGCGTTTGGTGTAAATATCCCTGAACGGAGTTTCCCGGAGACGGAGGAGTCGTCGCCGCTCGGCCCCGATCTATTCATCCTCCGACCCCCTCTGATTTATTCCTCCGCTCGTGGGAAAAATAAAAACGTATGAAGGGGAGAAAAAAAAAAAAGAAATAAATCTCATTTACCCCTGAACACGCAGCCTGTTGTTTCCGGCCGCGGTTCAGAGATTTATGGATGTGCGTCTCCCGGAGAGGGCGGCCCTGACAGACGGACGTCTCCGCAAAGAAGCCTTCCGTGACGACCCAGTATATCGCCGCAAACACGGTGTGTGTGTGTGTGTGTGTGTGTGCGTGTGTGTGTGGCTTTTCCCTCTTCACACCCCTCTGACTTCCAACCCGGCTTCTTCAGCTTCACTGCCTCCCTCCAAGAATCACAAGACAATCTCACAACAATCAAAAAAAAAAAAAAAAACCTTCTGAGGACTCTCCTCTTCTAACCATCCAAAGCCTGTATGTATAAAATATGTGCAAAGTTTTTCTGAACTTAAGTCACACACACACACACACACACACACACACACACACATACACGGACGTTTCAGTGGATTACGGTCCAGTGACTCTGGGAGGCGGAGCTTCTTCTGGTGCAAAGATGGAGACGACCAATCACGAGGGGAAGCCGAGGGTTTCCATGCTCATCGTAAAAAATAACAAGAATCATAAAGATGCATGTCGATGAGAGAGTGAAGGTGATGAAGGCACTGGAGAGGCTGATCCTGGATCAGCTCCAGCTCATGGTGAGACCACCTCTGGACCTCCTCCAAGATACATCAGCCCGACCAGGGGGGAGATGATGCCTCCACCTACCTGCTGGACCACACCTGCATCTGAAGACGCCTGGGAGGAAAAGTCATGGTCTTGACTTCTCTGTACAACAACACCTACTGCTGTACAACAATCTTTACTTTAAAGGACAACAACCTTTACTATGATGCACAACATCTACCACTTTACTGCCCAACAACTGCTATTTCATTGCACAACAACACCTACAACTGTACAACAACCCTTACTTTACTGTACAACAACCTTTACTGCACAGCAAACCCTACTTGACTGTACAACAACTCCTACTTTACTGCACAACAACCGTTATTTCACTGCACAACACCTACAACTGTACAACAACCTTTACTTTACTGTACAACAACCTTTACTTTACTGTACAACAACCTTTACTTTGATGCACAACAACCTTTACTGAACAGCAACCCTTACTTGACTCCACAACAACACCTACTACTGTACAACAACCACCACTTTACTGTACAACAACCTTTACTTTACAGCACAACAACCCCTACTTTACTGCACAACACCTACTACTGCACAACAACATTAACTGCACAACAACACCTACTACTGTACAACAACACCTATTTTACCACACAACAACTCTTCCTTTTACACAAAATGATTACTTGTAATCGTCTACATGTACTTGCACATACACATGTATATATGTTACATGTATTTTTTTATATATCATTGACTTTATTTTTATTTATTCATTCATTTTGATCTTTACTGTTCCTTTTAGTTTATTATCTGTTCTTTCTATTCTTATTTTTAATCAGAGTTCAACTCTGAATCTTCCCCACTCGACGGTGCAGCAGGAGCTGCTTTCAGCACGAAACCATTTCCCCTGGTGGACCCATGAGGTAGCGAGGTGGACCAGGACCTCGTGTTCCGGGCAGAACCTGCCAGGAGATCGGCTGCTCCTCTGCCTGAACCAATCAACATCGGGGACGGAACGATCGGCCAATAGCGCGCCGAGCACGGATCTGCTTAGCCAATGGTATTCCATATAGATCTAGTGTGGGTGCAAAGGTCGCAGCCAGTTAGCATGCTGGGTATCTTTGTTTAGCAAAGGAAATCTTGTGTTTTATTTGTTTGATACATTGAATTTTCGCAGAATTTCACTCTGTTGTTTACGTTTTTTCCTCTTAGGCTTGAGTGTGGCTATTACAGCACGGAAAAAATGTAAAGTAGGCAAAAATAACACTAAAGAACTATGAATCGCAAGAACCAAATTACAAAAAAAATAAAATAAATTAGCAAAGTAGCGAGGGTAGTCCTGCTTGCAATGATCTGCGTGATCCGGCGTCTCCAGACTCGGGTTCGGACCGAGCCGCCCCCCCCCCCCCCCTCGCTCCCCGCGGCGGCCTGCGAACGCCACAATCTGTCGCGGCGATACCGAGACATCGCCATAACGACGACCTCTGTTTGTTTACACGCACACACACACTGCGGGAAGCTCGGTGTGTGCGTGTGCGTCCTGTCGCAGAGCAGCTGCGCGTGGAAACAACAGCGGCCGCTTTCAAAGGGCGTCCGCGCGCCGCCGCCGCCGCCTGCTCGCCAGACGGCTTCATGCAAATGAACGTCGCGGGAGAAAAACCCGGGGAAGGTCGGCGTCTCTTTTGGGGGAAAACGCCGGACCCTCATTGGCCGCCCTCTCCGGGTCGGAACGCCGGTAATTCACGCGCTCGTTGTAAATAACAACCGGGAGGGTTAAAGGCGCCGCGAGTGATCCTTCTTAAACGCTTCAACCAGCCGCCATCCATCAGCTTCCCGGCGCCGCTTCATCGCCAACCGGGGGGCGGTTCTGCGTTTTACGGCCGTTTTACTGCGGCGAGGACGGGGGGCGGCGGGGAATGTGGCGACGGCTATCGACGCGGGGGGGAAGCCCTTCGACATCCCCTCGTTTACCTTTTATTTTATACATTTTTTCTAGGGACAGGCGGGGAGGAGGCGAGGATCCTCAGCGCTGATTAAATATTAACGGCGACGTCGATCAATACGCCAAGGCTGCAATTGGTATTGATCGACGGCTCTGCGGACGCGCCGGCCCTTTAACCAATGCGGACGCAGAAGCAACAATTTTCATTTATCCACCTGGGGGGGGCGAGGGCTCCGTGCAGGGCCGGCGTGGAAATAATAATAATAAAAAAAAAAAAAGGTAAAAATCAAAGCCCTTAGCGAGTTTATTATCCTTAAAAAAAAAAGTTTCCTGCCATTTTTTCGCCCGGCGAAATGAATAATTCACAAGAGACGGGATGAAAACAACAAGCAGCCTCCGGACCGACGTGGGCGCGACAGAACGGCGACCTCTGCTTCTCTGACGGCCGATTGGTCGGTTTCCGGAAGCCTTTCGCCCGGTAAAAGGGAGTTTTACCGCCGATTGTTCGACACCGACCCGCCGCCCTGAATCCAGAGGTAAAAGTTAGCCTTTCTCCCGCTGAAACATCTGCTCAGGGAATTCAAGGGATTCTCTGAAGTCCGGCGATCGTCATGGCGACGCTGCTCATCCGCCATCGCGCTTTACGGCGCGGAAAATAGGGGGCCTCTCCGACCGACATGTGCGACGGCGAGCCTTCCCCCCTCGCTCTTCCACCCTTGAGCGTGAGATGTTCCCGAAGTCTTAATTTCCAGCAGACTCCCGACGCCCGGAAAAAAAAAAAAAAAAATCCCCCTCCCGACTGCGAAGGAGCCCCGAGGACCCCGGGATTTAAAGTGCGCCTGACTTTTAATGACTTTGCGAGACACTTCTTTTTAAGTTCACCGAGTTGCGCGCCACGTGACCTCCAGAGCGGCCGCCCGCGGGGGGGATCGGCGTGCGGGAAGCGCGAGAAGTCGACGCCGAGAAGGCCCGGGAACTGGAAATCAGAGGAGATCTCCATCAGGAGCAAGTTCCTCGGCGTGATGCTGCGGCTGTTTTCGGCAGAAACGACTCGTTTTAGCTCGGAGGCTAAAATCGACCCAGATCAGACGCTGGAACCGTCGCCCCCGGAGTTTCCGCGAGAACTCCGACGCACATCGGAAACAGGACGGCGATTTATACGAGCTAATCAGACGGATGGCGAGCGGTGACGGCGGCGGGGGGGTTTCTGGAATCCGCCGTGTTTTCATGTCGACGCCGGCGTGCAGCCCGTTCGCGGCGCCGCAGATGGCTCGTCACGACGGTAGCGGTTAGCCCGGTTCGTCGCGCCGCGGCACATTGACTCCCGGTGAGTGTATTTATCTGGCGCCAATGTTGTACCCCCAAAGCTGCACATTGGGAGCGGGACTAGCGGTGCGAATAATCAACAAGGGATATTTAACCGAGCTGCTAATTGAAGCAGAGAAGTAAATATCATTCCCCATAACTTTATGTCTCCATTAATGGCAAATTATACATGGTCTTGCTGTGAGGGTTTGGAACAAGTCCATGTGTCGCAACAGCTAGAACTGCTTGTTTGTTGATGTGTGTGTGTGTGTGTGCATGTGTGTGTGTGTGTGTGCGCGCTGCAGGTCACCATCTGCTGGTAAACAGTCAGAAGGAACGTAGCTGAAAATGAAACTGACTTGCTGACATCGCTGCCCACTTCCATCTGCCTCGGCTTGTAAGGAGGTGTCAAAAGTCTGGTTCTCGCGCCGCGCACCTCTGAAACAGAAATTAACAACCCGATCCAGTCACGGGCGAAATACCAGACCCTCAACTCCCTTACATTTACCTTTGGATCCAAACAAGGGCTCAGTGCGCATCAAAAATAAACTTTTCCAGAGTCTACATCGGTATGACACCTCCTCTGCCGGCGTGCCGCATAACTTAGCAAGGCAGAGTTTTCTTATTTTTGAAAGAGCGCCGTGAACGGTGACGGCGGGAGGACTGCCGCTTCAGCTCCGCGTCAAGACTCGGCGCCTACACCTGCAGGATAACCGTGAGGAAGAAGCCGAGGCCGTTCCAGAAATCTTATTTGTTTTTCCTGCGTTTGTATCTGCGGGCGTTTTGGTTTGATCCGATCCGAACTACAACCCGGTAAATAGGAGCGAGACATTCGGTGTCCAGGGGCGACGCAAACAGTCGACCGGCGGATCGCGCGACACGAAACTTCTGTCGCGTCTCGGCCGGCCGCCCCCACAAGGCGATGGCATTTGAAGCGCCTGGAAACGGAAAGATTTGAAAACGCCTCTGTCTCCATAGAGACGGGGGAAGGGATACAGTTGGAAAACAGGCATGCATACTAAGGTTCCAATCAATTGGCAAGATGAGGCGGGTCGACCAAAACAACGATGTCAGACGTACTCGGGGGTGCTCGGAGCGTTTGGACCACCACGATTCCAGGTCTACATCCTTTTGGGGGCCACTCCAGGACCGACAAAGTCCATGCACGAACTCGTTCTTAATGTTCGTTCAGACTCCAGAGTACTCAAGAGTACTCCGACGGGTCAAACTCCCAGGGTACCATCTCTTGCAGGGTACCGACCTTGTCGTTTCACTCCAAACGGTAACTCCGTCTTGCCATCAGTACGTACAAATCTTGCCGTTGTTGATGTTTATACCCGCTGCGGTCCCAGTAATGCCCTTCCGGACGGGAAGTGTCTAGTGTCTCGTGACACAATCGCAGTGTGCACGGTGTTTCTGGTGGTTCCTACGGTCTAGTCTGGTGCAAGGAGGTCTTTTTTGGAACCGGTTTGAAAAAAGGAGCGAACACCCAGTTTCACTTTATCTCCAGGCGACTCGTTTTGTATCGAGTGCCGTCTTATTCGAAAGGCGGCGAAGGAGAAACGGTTCCCGTCGATGTTTATCCAAACTCTTGTGCCGCTAAACGTCTTGACATCCGCCTTTTTTAACCCAAAGTGGCCCGAGTCTGCTGAAATCTCGGCGGGGTTATTTCAGCCTCCTCCCTGGATACCCATTAATGCGGGTCTATCAATCTTGGGAAAGGTTTCTGCGCGGGGTTTCGGAGTTTGACTCCTTGCAGTCGCCGCCGCCCGGGTCGGCCACCTTTTGATCGACTCGGCTCGGGGGAGGACGACTCCGATTGGCAGGACGGGGCAGGATTCATTAACATGCACGAGATTAAGTCTGTTACGGGTTCTAAATGTCAGAGTCAACGCCTTTACGGTTAATTACCGACCGGGACGCCCTCCGCCCGCTCCATTGTTGACCCAAATGTCACTCCTCCCTCCGCCGGCGCGACAGAAAACAAAACCGCGCCTGAGATGACCGGGAAGCGCGAAAGGCAAAGCCGGTCCGGAGACGTCCGACCCAGCGATCTTGTTTTCGGCGTTTTCTTTTTTATCATTATTCATTTCCAGAGGAGGCCTCCGCCGCCCTGCAGGCCCAGACACGTCACGCCGCTTAAGTGGAAATCTCAGACACCTCGGAGAAGCCCGGGCTCTTATCAGACTTTAAATAATTAGGTTCACGTTCGGGGGGCTCCCCGAGGAAATTTCACAAGTGCCAGAGCCGGACTTCCCTGAATGACTGATCAGTTATTCCATCAGAACTCCGCCGCCGCAGACGCCGGTTCGCGTTTCGTATCCGGCCGTTCCGCCCTGCTTCATCTTGCATGACGAGGGCCGTCCTTTCACGGCGTCTTCGCCGCAAACGCGGTGCTTTTCTGGAGCTTCTCGGGCTGTTTGGAACCCCGGCTGGGATCCACGCGGGCCTGTTTGTGGGATGAAAGACTGGATTCATTAAAAAGCCCTAAATGCTTGTTGAGGGGAGACATCACATTCAGCAAAACATTCCCGTCGCTCCGAGATGTTTGTGTATTCGTTGTTTTGCGCTTTCCTTTGGGGACGTGGAACCGGTTTGCTGAAACAAATCGGGGAATTAATGTCTCCTCGCCGTCTGAGAGCCAGAAATCCGACCGAATCTGTCTTCCGGAGCTGCGATAGCTTTCTCATTACGCCCGGAAAAGTCCGCCGCGCAGCCGCGGCGGCCTTGAGTTCAAGCTAACAGAAAAACCATGATTCTCCGTCCGGCCGTGGCACGGCGACATTAGCGGCCGTCCGTCAGCCGGAACCGGCGGGGTGTTTGCGCCGCCGGTACATCCTGTACACTCCCGTGCCTTAAAAACTCTATCAGTTACTCAGCGGTTATTAAAATGTCACGGCGCCGTGGAAATGGATCTGCAATCGGAGGCTCGGCGTGAGGGATGGAGCGGCGGCGGGGCGAGGAACGCTAGCGCTAAAACTTTTAGCAACTTCGCGGGAAGTTTACGGAAGGGGACGTCAATTGACATCGGGGAGTCCTTCCTGGGTTGGGTTTTTTTGGGGTGTCCTGTCATGCTGGCTTCCAGGTCTGGATCTTCTCCCTGGAACAAGATGTTCTGCCGGCGCCTGGACGCTAACCACCTAGCGTCTCCCGCGAACTCGGACGTCCATTGAAACGCCATAAAACTGCAAAAAAGGGCCGATCCCGGCGAAAAACTGGAAAGCGTTTGCTGCTAAATTTACTTTTGAGAAAAAGCCAGAGTAAAACGAGTAATTCTTCCCCCGCCAGTGTTTTATCATTACAAATAATAATAGTGTTTTTACTGCTGTATTACTGTGATTACTCCGGTTTACTGCAGTACATATTTCCAGCTGAGCTTATTTAAACCACTTTAGCACACTGGGGTCGCTTCAAAAGGAGCCCTATCAGACTCCATAAAGTGTGTTTGGAGGGCCTACGCCGACGTTCATTCCTTCAACAGCCCTGAAAGGCCCTGCCATGAGCTCAAAATCATCTGGGAGAGTTTTAAAAACCCTTTCGCCGGCTTAGAAATTACAGCCCTCTCTTACCGATAATCAGTTTAGAAATCGTGGAGGATGTAGAGACGGCAATGTGAGGCGAGATCGCTCCTGCAGTGGTGTTAAATGTAGCCCGTAACCGGGGCAACGCCAGGCAATCAGCTTCTTTTAGGGGCGCAAGGACAGGCCGGCTCAAGTTTCATGGTAGAACTAGCCTCTTCCGGAAGGACTTTTTAGCATTCCCGCCGGCAGTAAGGGACCAGGGAGACGAGACTGACTGCCATCCTCAAAAACAAGCCGCTGGAGAAGAAGAAGAAGAAGAAGAAGAAGAGGAGGAGAACATGGACAGACTATCAGATGGGTTGGCATGTTCTTATCTTCTCCCTGCACGCCGTTAGCCATTCGCTAACTCTTGTTCGCCCTGAAAAGCCCTCTGAGGCGTAGCAGGCTAGAAGAGCTCTGGCGCTCCATTTCTACATCCGTTTAGTTGCAAGAAAACATCTGAAAGTGACCACAATAGTTCTTGACTTGGCAACTGGACCCGCATTTCTTCCCTAGAAGATGTTTGACCTCTGATCCGTGAGGGTTCTTCAGTTCTGACGACCTGTTGGGAGTTTCCGAATGCTACACAGTGATCCCTCGCTAGAACGCGGTTTACTTTTCACGGTTTCGCTACTTCACGGATCTGCATGGTGCCTTGTGTTCTGCATTCTGATTGGCTAAAAAGTCACTCCGCTTCTTCTCCACCTGTGCGTCAATAACGTTGCAGTTTAATATGTACACGTAAGTAAAACAGCTTGACAAATTTACATGACGTACGTGCAAATTCTCTCGCAATTTCCAGTTTCTCTAAAACCCATAATGTTGACAAACATTATGGGTTTGAGGCAGCGGAAGATGCTATCTATGGCAGATAAAGCTAAACTTCTGGACATGCTAAGGGAAGCTAAAAGCTATGCGGCTGTAGGTCGGTATTACGGAATGAATGAATCTTCCGTTCGTTCCATAAAGAAGGAAGAAAAAAACATAAGGACGACAGCGGCGATAAGTTTTAATAAGGATGCAAAAAGGGTCGCAACTGTCCGCAACAAGACCATGCTAAGGATGGAGTCTGGATTAGCTCTGTGGATTAACGACTGCATTAATTGTATGATAATTGTAAAAAAAAAAAAAAAAAAAAGGTTTCTACTTCACGGATTTTGCCTATCACGGGTTCTTTTTGGAACGTAACAAGGGTATACTGTACACTACGCTTTACTCCCTGTAGATCTGAACTGAAGAAGCCTCTCGGATCAGGGGTTAAAACGTCTTGAAGTGAAGAAATCCAGGTCCGGTTGCCAAGACAAGAAGATTTCGACAAGAATTCACCTTGATGATGCCTGAGGACCTCCTCAGACGAGACCACGATAGTTCCACTGTCAGGTCACGGACGTCCACTATCGCACAAACTGGAGCTCAGATGGTTCTTGGAGCTCAGGTCCAAGCTAACCTGGCAGCGAAGATGAAAAAAAAAAACAAAAAAAAACAGAAGGTTCTTGGAACCGCGAAAAGTTCCTCCAGCGCCAAAGGGGCTGACGTGAATTTATGGAAACCGAAATATCACCCGGCGCTCGTCGCGCTCCGCTAAAGAGACACACTCGAGAATACACAATGTTCTGTGTTTACGTAAATCTGCGGGAGGAGCGGCCCTAATCCGAGTCTAATTCTTCTTTTGCACGGCGCCGGATGAGCCGCTCCCGCCGCGGCGACTCGACCAGAAGCCGCCGCGCCCTCGTCCCGATCGTGACTAGCATAGGAATCAAACCGAAACAATTCCGGGGGAATAACAATGCGAGCGCGACCGCGTCTGTCGGCTCGAATTTCGCTCGAGTGCAGCATTTCAGTAAATGCACTTAGTTAAATCGCCTGGCTGCAGACTGCTAAGACTCTTGTGTGTCATAAAACCTAAGCGCGGAAAGGAACGCTCTGAAGGGGGGGAAGGAAAATGCGAGCGACGCGCCGACGGCGGCGCCGGGCGAACGTCGCGGCCGCCATTAATGTATTCAAAAAAGAAACAGCGCGGTGATTTAATGCGCCGCAGCCGACGGCCGCGGAGAGGTGGCCGGCGCTCCGGCGGGCAGGTGAGGGGAGGGAATAATCTCGGCGGCGGCGGCGGCGAGATCGATGGGCGGCTGTCAAGGCTGGGAAACAAGCGGCGCGGCGAGTAAACGGCGAGGGGGGAAAAGACATGAACGGGATTAGAGGGCCCGGTCCACGCCGGTATTAAAGAAGGAATTCAGCCCGAGAGAGCCGCGTACAAGGGGATTAAGTAAAAACATTAAACTCCACATACTGCTAATACTTCACGGGAATAAAAGGAGCGAGGCATCAAGAGGGATAATACCGCGACCGCAGAGCTCGGGACCGGAGGAAAACATAAAGGGACACGGATCTGGAGGAAGCCGAATGAAAAGAAAATCAAGGGGGGGAAACAACAGACGGCTGGAACGCTCAATATCAAGTCTCGGCGCTAATCGTGCTTCTAGCAATTACCCAGAAACAGTAATCTTTGAAATATTATGATGTAAGCTCCCCGAGCGTTTGCGGCGGAGCGGGTGGACCTATAAAAACGACCGCGACGTTTAATTCGTTCGCTCATTATCTACAGCTATGGCGGCGACCCCGGGGCGAGGGGCGGGGTTTAAACCCCAGGACGGGAAGCGTTCCCGAGGTCGGAGTTCTCTCGATGACCCAAGTGACCGAAGACCCGTCGCCCCCCCCCATGCGGGCATACAACTCTTGAGGAACCCTGTGCAGATACAGGAAGCTACATGTAAACTCCACGTAGAAGCGAGGCCTCTGGGAATCCGACCGGGGAGCTTCTTGCTGCGAGCGCTAACCGCCGCGCCGCCGTCAAAGAAAACAATTAACCTCCGATATCGTTTCCTCTCCGCGGCGAGAGGCTTTAAACCTACGTAATCAGAGACAACAAGGGAGCGGCCTCAGGACGTCCACCTGCGGTGACCCCGAGTCCTCGCGCGAGGACGCCGGGCTTCGCGGCCTCTGCGTTCTGTACTCGCTGTGGCGCCCTCGGTGCGCCGGAGCTACAAGACAATAGCTTGAGGAGATAATCGAGTCTGAGTGGATTTAAGCCTTTCTCTTCTGAACTGTTGGACAAAGGAAGGCCAGACGCTAAGAGACGGAAATGAGTTGGACCGAAGCTTACGTAAGCTAGTTGTCATGGCGATTGACCGGCGGCGGTTAAGTTCACGACTGACACGCTACGAGCAGGTCATGTTAAAAATCGATAAACCTTCTACAGGTTTCTTTTTTTCTGCTTATAATTCTGTGTAATTTTTTGGTTCTTTTGTATCTGGACGGCGCAGCAGATTCACTCAGACATGGATGATCAAACTCAGCGAGGTCAAGCCGATTGGCAGGACATTTACAGGTATATTCTTGTCCAAACTTGTCCTGGCGACTGGAAATTTTCTTCTCGAAGACGTTCCTCCTCTCTAGTTTGACAAAGACGCCGTCTTTGAGTCCCCTCTCTAAGCATCTGTCTTCTCAGAATATGAACTTTGTTGTCTCCAACGGAGGACCCTTGTCCTTCAGGTGGCCGTGGACCACGGGGTCCTGACTTGAGGAGGTGGCTCTCCTGTGTTGGTCCAGGGTTTTGTCTGTCCAGTGTCGAGGTCTTCACAATCCTTGTTGCCCTTTACAGCATACCGCTCATCCGCCATCTTGCGTCTGTCCTAGAACTAAAGAAGCCGAGGGGAAGAAGAGGCGTGAAAACAAGCACTCCAGGTGCCACGGCAGGATCTGACAAGGAGGGACCAAGACATGTATGACCGAGAACCTTTACAGCGTGTAAAGGGGACGAGTTAGCAGCAGCTGTCCAAAACAGACTGGGACTGGATTATACCAGCAGGTCCAACGCAACTTCGCTCAGTCACTCAATATTTATCTTGACGGCGGCCTGATAAACTCGCGCCTCCCATAATTGAGGCAAAACGGCAGCGCGAGCTTGTCGCCTGCAAAACATCTCAAACACAGGGACGATCCCAGGCAAGTCGTTTTGTTCGGCGCGGCGGTCGACGGCGTGACAATAACAGTCAACGGCATATTTGTTTATGTTTGACATAAAGCATGGGGTGTATTAGTCTGCGGGGTGTTACAGATAGCAAGGATGTGTGTGTGTGTGTGTGTGCGCGCAGGCATACGTGTTCGCCTGTCATCGGAACTGTTGTACCAGCTGATGAAATACTGATGTGCCAGACAGGAGACATCATGTCAACTGTGGAGACACAGCTGTCACTGCACAGACCCATTGGAAGAAGAAGAAAAAAAAAAAAAACAAAAACAAGATACTGGAGATTGTTTTCACGCTTTAGAAATGTATGAAACTCCACGGAGCAATTTCCTTTGAAATTATTTGTTTTTTTCCCCCCAATAAAAGGTGAGTGAGTCCTTGTGCTTCGCCGCCGCTCGGGGAGAAATGAGGAGGTTTTCAGAAATTATCGTGACAGCAGGGTTTTCCGCCGCATACTAACGAAGCAAACAAAAGCACCGCCGGCGCCGACGACGACGACGGGACCGTCGATCCAGAAGGTGGCGGGACGTGACGGGGCCGGACCCCCGACCAAACGCGACCTCCGGGACCCGAAGACCCGAGACAAGTCCGCCTTTGAGAAAGTGACACCAGAAGGGATGGAAGAGTCGGCCTTGATGGGACGGTAGCGATCACAGGGAGTTGCTGAAAGATAAAGGGAGAGAGCTACAAAGTCCCTTTGACGGCTTGTAAAGATCAATCCGCTGTTAAATGGCCGCTACCCGCCATCGTTTTTCACTTCCGACGTTGTTCCGCATACCGGCTTTCAAATAACGTCCGGGTCACGAATTAGCATTAGCGGGTCTGGCGGTTCACAGTGCAGCCGCGGGCCGACGGACAATAGCCGGGTCCGTGCGGTATGTTTCCGGCATGGCACTTTTTTGCGGTTCAATCGCCCCTGAAAGCACTTGAGTGGACGTTGTGAGAGTGAAATCGGAGGGTGTGTGAGCAGGTGGGAAAAAGAAAGGAAAACCAAGAACGAGAGAACCCGCAATCGCGGGGGGTTCCTCGGGTGAACCTCGCCTGATAAAGCCTTTCGCTCCATTTGTTGCGCTTACGATGGCAATGCATAAATGGGGATTTCTGTGCCGGCGCTAGCCAGCTGGCTAACGGTCACGCGTGGTCCTGAGGCAGGAAGTGCAAAATCGCAGTACTCCCAAAAACAAGATCAGTAGGAGGAACCCTCTCGGGACAAGGAGGAGGCGACGCAACTTATATAGCGCGTTCAACACCTAGCATAGCATTCCCTAAGGAGCAAAGCCGGAGCAGAGTTTCACGTCTAAAACAGCCGTCCGTCGCACTTCCCTACGAAAGACCCCTTCCGTTCCAGTAGGACGACAAGGGAGGGAAACAGTCCGTAACTCCTCTCATCGCAACCCGAGGTCATCTTCACAGGTGTGTCCTTTTGTCCACGAAAACAGAGAAGATGGTTTAAAAAAAAAAAAAAAAAAATCTCTCTTAACAGCTTGCACTTTGATAGATGATGTTCATACTTGTTCAATACGCTACTTTTCACCCTCCTGGCTGGAATCCTTTGTAATTTAGTGCTGCTGGGAACACGCTGTTCTGTCTGAACCTGGATCTGACACTCGCGGAAACCCGGATCGATATGTGAGAAGCTGCGGCGTGGAGAACCGACCGGCCGGCCTTTCCGGCAGGACGCCCGGGTTTTATCCCGTGTGAGAGTGTGTGTTATTCTGAGGTCGTCTGATCGTCACACCAACGCCTGCCGGAGAGCAGATGATCTGCTAAGGGCGGCGCGGCGGCTCGCGCTAACAGTCCAGACGTGCAGAAGGCTGGACATTGTCCCAAATTGTATACGACGCTGGAATCGGTACCTCAGCGCCGATGGGACTGTAGCCTAGGAGCATGGTTTACATCCCCGGTGGTTTCTGGATCGATGTGTTTGAGGAATAAAGTTGAAGCCTGCCTTCGTCATCTTTCCTCATCCTGCCACATTGGTGAGCTTGTTTTGAACGTGTCCGTACCTACTCCGGAGACATTGCCCAAACTCCCACGGCCGGACGCTCTTGCAGGAAGCTTCCGGAGTTCTGTCAGAGCGACATGGCCTTCTGGCTCCGGCATGTTGAAGCATTTTTTTTTCACCTCAGGGAGAACATCTAGATACCTTTTGGTTCACCGTGCAGCTGTCGAACACGACAGATACATTGCCCTCAAACTCCTGCTCTGGAGGTACAGACTCCCCGCCGTGGAGCTCGTGGACGGCGCGCTATCGCTGCTAGGCTCCGACGAAGGCGGCTTCCTTTTCCGGCACGTCTTCCTGCGCCAGCTCACATCTTCTTTCGCCCGTTTCGGCAAAGCTCCTCAGGTGGTGTCAGAGGTCTAGTCGGCACTTGCAAGATCATCGGGTGTGAAAGAGCATACAACTCTCAGACCAACAGCTCGTACAAACGCCACGCTCTCGGACGGCAACCGAGTGGACCGTTTACCTTGGGTTACGCTTGGGTTGCCTCCTGCCCCTCAGGAGTACCTTGACGCACAGCTGGTCGAGCTGGTTCCCGAGGGAATTTCAGCTCGAGGGCTCTCCTCCACCCCGTCCGGCTGCTCATCCTTCTCTCCAACAGCGCTCTGGTTCCGAGCCACTCGTTGTGTTTGTAGCGTGATGCTCACCACTCACTTCTCCAACCGCCAAACCATTCAAAGTCCTTCAACGTGGTTCAACGTGCTGTTTCTCCTGCTGTTCTTATGGGTTTCCAAGAGTCCCTTCTGGGGACACTAGCAGCAGTGCCTGTTCCCCCAAAAAGGACAGGACCTGTGTTTCCTTGTCAGATAGTTTAAGCCCACCTTCGTCTCCGTCATGTTTCCTCATTCTGATGGACCCGAGGGGAACCCCTTCGGTCACCTGGTCCCCCCGGGATGACCTGCAGTCCACCTGCAACCCTGAGTGCAGGGTAATCGGTGGAGATAATGAATGGACGAATGAATGCGTGAATAAAAAGGAGAGCTCACGTAAGCCACTTGAACTAATAATCCTGCCTTTTTTCCTGACAAAGGATGATAAAGAGTGCTGTAGTTTTGTGCTCAGATGTTGCCGCTAACAACCAATTTGCGGCCCACTCGCTAACCCCTGCCTTTTCCCCCCGACTCGAATGAAAGGCCGCTTTCAGTCCGGCGTCTCCCTGATTCCGGGCCAAAGCGGCACAATTCTTCCCCGCCGTCAAACGGCGGTCCATTAGGTGTTCTGCGAAGGCTGCTGGCCCCAGTCACCAATTCAGAAACACAAAACCCCAACCACAAAGAAGTGCTGCTGGACGGAGCACTTTTAGAACAAACCCCTGGAAGCTCAGGAGCCGCCGAGCTGGAGGAGGTGCCCTCCTCCGCCGCCGATCGATGGAGGAGGTATTTCAGAGGAGGCGGGCTTTTTGTTGCGCCTCGGGGGGGATTACAGAGGCGTTGAGGACCCCCGTTGCTTACCGGGCAAAACACGAGGGGTCCCGGGGGCCGCCGTCCCCTCCGACGGCCCGGACGAGCGAGCGCCTGCAGGCGGGTGGCCGGGTGAAGCTTCCTTTCACGGCGCAACACATTTGTCCGGGCTTCCGGAGAGCACGATTTGCCGGGAGATGAAGGAGAGGGAAAAAAAAAAAAACACAACAAACTTTCCTCGGTTCTGTTCTTCTGCCAAGACAACAGAGTGCTACACCTTTCAGTAAAGACCAGGGATCAACGCTCGGCGCCGCCGAGCTGGCGGGGTTGCCAGGTCCCCGAGGCAGCTTCCAGCCCAATTACAAATTAAAACCGGCGGATTTTCTGTCCGAAGAAAAAAAAAAAAAAAAAAAAAAACAACAACACGGAAGACGAGACCTCGACAGGAGCCGGCGGAAAAAATATGAACAAAAAAAAAAAAAAAAAAGACCGTCCTCCAACGCTTCGGGAAACAACAGCAGCCCGCAACGAATCAGCAAATGACCACTTTGGAAAGTCTCATAAAGGGATAGGAAACAAATTCACTGCGAGTTCTCCATCTTTCAATACGCTGAGCGATAACAGTGTGTGTGTGTGTGTGTGTGTGTGTTGGAGACAGAGCACTCTGCTAACATCTGATTAATTACCGTTAGCCGGACAGCAGCTGTGAAATCGGTGCACTTCTAGTCCAGTCCCTTTCAAAACCAAATTCCCGGGTCCATTACTGGCACCGACATTTGCTTGCAGAGCAAACAGAACCTCTGGACGTTGTGGGAGGCTGGTGCTTCGGCCAGCTTCATGCGGGGGGTTCGTTCCAGGAGCGGACAAAACTCACGCTTTGGAAACCCGAGAACGTCCCGCCAAAACTGGTCGACAGCTAGCTAACTCATTTAGGACTTCCTTGTCCCTCCGGGAGTCGGCGCGACCCTTCCGGTCTTTGGCTGAGGCTACGGGTAAACTTTGGCTGCTGCAGATCCACAAACTCTGATTTTGCTTACTGATCCAAAATGTAGCCGGTGCGCCGCCACCAGAACCCAAAGCTTGTTTCCCTGAAACCCCGCCGCTCGTTCTCTCAAACGCCGCGACTTCACCGGGAAGCGGCCGGGCGAAACCTCCGGCGCTCCACGACGGGGTCGGCGACCCGACGGGACCCGGTGGGAGATGATCCGGGAGGGTGAGATCACACCCGGACGGACGCCGTGCGAAAAGGTCACGGCATCATCGCGCCGGAAACATCCCGGGCACAAACGTGCCCGGCCCGTCTCCGGGCAGAAGGTCTTAATGACACGGCGCCCCGAATTATGGACTACCCCCGCCAGCGGATCCGGGGCTAAACGGTTCACTGACTCCGCCGTCACCTTTTAATCTGTGCTGTGTCGTTTCCCGCAGACAAAATCTGCCCGAGTGGCGGCGGGAATTACATTTCACGCGCGCGCAAACGAAGGAAAAATAAAATGTCAACACGCGGCATCCCCACTCCGCCGCCTCCTCCTCCTCCTCCTTCTTCTTCTTCTCCTTCTTCACGCTCCGGCGCCGGCCCGGCGTGGGCAGCGTCTTTTCCCCGTCTGGTTTCGTCCTCGCACCTCCGATCATCAGTGGTCCGTTAGCGCCGCGTTTCGCCGCCCGCGCAGGAACGGCGGTTTCAGAAGTTCCTTCCCCAGATGCAACGCGGGAGGCTTCACCTCGTCGGTAACTGGAAAAATCTGTAAAAGCGGAGAGTCGGCTAGCGGGCGGCGGCGGCGGCGGCAGCGGCGGGGGAGGAGGGAGGGCGTCCGCCGAAGCAGGGAGGCCTGAGGACATCTTGAGGACATCTGCCCGGCTCGGGCAGCTCCAGGCACGGTGAGGAGCAGAAGGGAAAAAAAAAACCAAGGTCCAGGGTAAGAGCGGCTCGCCGAGGTGACCGTATCGTTTTCTACGACCGGAGAGCGAAAAGCGAGAAAACAAGCCGTACATGACTAATTCATGGAGATGGCGGAGGAATTAAAAACGAAAGCCAAAACAAGAAATCATTGGGAATTGACGTTATTTGGAGAGGAAGGCGGGGGGGCGAACGGCCTCGGGCGCCGATTGGCGATCGAGAACGGACGGTCTGCGGGATCGTCAGCGTTTCCGCGCGGTTCGATTAGCGCCGCTTCCGGTGACTTTAGCCGTTCGGAGAGAATCAAATAAAATCCCCAAAATACCCCGCCGTACGTCACGCTCCGACATAACAAGCCCTCGGATGTTCCCTCCCGTCCAGTAGCGCTACCGGCGCCGCTACTGAGCGGGCCGATTAGCGCGGCGACCCGAGGCTCGATCGGCGGCGTCCCGACGTCCGACGGCCATCCGGAGCGGCGGGTCGCGGCATCTTACTCCGGGATTTCACGGCGAAGAGGCGGATTGGGAGAAGCCCCCCCTCTTTCCCCCGTGAGAAAGGTATTTAACCTCTAACTACTTCCCTTAATGTCACCTCCGCGCAGACGCCGGCCGCAACCGGACGCGGGAGGAAGGCGGTTTGAACCTGTGGAGCAACACTGCCCCCTGCTGGACGCCGAGGGAACTGCGCGGCCTGGAGAGCAGACGTTTAAGTGTCCGCAGACGTTGTTTTACGCCCCCGAAAAATAAAAATAACGCAGCTCAGTAGGGTTTAAGCTCCGCCTCCGAACAGGAAGGCTCAAGGAACCCCCTGGTGGCGACGAGCGGGACGACGAATGGACCGACCTCACGCGTCGCTTCAACGCCGTCGTTCAGGTTTTTATTGGTCTGCCCCGTTTTTTACGGGGTGACTTTGGATCACTTTCACCGTCAGCGATTCATTGCTGGAACCCGGAGACCGAAGGTTATAGAAGACGATCGCTGGACGCCGGAGAGGAAACGGCATGAACAGTAGCCAGAAATCAATAGGGATTAATGAATTCATTTAACAGGCCAGGAGATCAGCGAGACCTTTGGACGCCGTCTAAACACATCTACTATAATTAAAAATAAATAAAGGGTTTTTTTTTCCCCGGCCGGTGGATGTCGACGGAATAAATAAACAGCGGCGTCCACGTGGAGACGTGAAGTTTCCTCCCGAGCGCTCGCAGACGGTTCGCGACGTGATAAAGCGGCGTTAAAGCCTCGCCGCCTGTCGCTTCTTCACGCCGTCCCGGCTGAGAGGCGGCACCTTTGCACCGGAGATGACAAGGCAGGACGGAGCTTCTCGGGAAGAAAACGCCGCCGCCGACAAGCACCGACCGCCGGCCAGGCGCAACATCTGCAGCTAAATCTGGAAGCGCTTCTCGGACAGGACGAGGCCATCCGTCAGGGCGGGGGATGCAAAGTGCACTTCCTGGAAGGACGGCGTGGAGAGATCGGCCGAGCGTCACATTCACAAGTGGCTGATGATTTATATTTGAAAAGAAACGTCCCGCGTTTCGCGGTCGACCTCCAGACGCCGATCCTTGTCTGCTAAATCTCTCGCCGGTTGTTCGTCCACTTTAACAATTCCATTGCTCTATTTTCTCCGTCATCAGGATCGCGGGGAGAAAAAAAAAAAAAAAAAGAAAGAAAAAGAAAAAAAGGGCTCGGCTGAACCGTCTCGCGTTCGCCGCCTCGAACATCCCAACGTCCGCTGGAGATTTTAGAAAAATGGGTGAACTGCCCCCCAAAAATAAACAAGAAATCAGGACGGCGCTGCGGCGCGGGGGGTTAGCGCTTCTGCCTCGCAGCAAGGAGGTCGCCGGTTGGATTCCCACAGGGAATGTGAGTCTCCATCTTCTCCTCGCATCTACGTGGGGTTCCTCAGATTCCACCTACAGAATACACGACGACAAATGAAACAAGAACTCACCTAACGGATGAGCGAATAAAAAAACGGCGACCGACGAAAGACCGGTCGGCTGAAGACGTGCACGAAGACGCGAGTCGACGGTCCGTAAAAAAACAGAAGGGCTTAAACAACAGCGGCGTCTGAAAATGAGCGAGAAGAACCTGCCAGAAATTCCACCCGGATCAATAGGAAGTTACCGACGAATCGATGAATCACATCACAATCTGCCGCGATCACAAATAACAACAACGGCGGGGGAGAAAACAGCCGGCGAGGCCCTAATTGTTTCAAACGTCTCCTCGCCGATTGGTTATCCGAAGGCGGTCCGAGCGAAAGCCGCCGTCTTTTACGGCCTGTCGGCGAACGTGGCCGATATGAGGACGCCGCCGTCGCTGTCATTACCCGCCGGCAGCTCAACCGCACCGGGGAATTCTGCTTCAATCTCACGGCCGGCCGACACTCCGGGGAGGGATCTGTGGCGTGGGCGTGCGGGCGGGCGTGCGGGCGGGCGGGGGTCTGACACCAGGATGACTCATTCCCGCCTCCTCGCCGGAGATTCGTTCCCCCCGAAACTCCCCGACTCATGAGCTCCGAACCGCCGTTCCGTTTGGCGCGAATCAATTATTCATCCTGGGGGGGGGGGGGGTTCCCGATCTTGGAAAATGGCGTTTCGATTAAACAATGCGTGCCGATGTTGCGGGTGATTGGAAGAGATGTGGAATCCATTACTATTATTATTATTATTATTATCATTCGCCCCCCACCGAGGAAGAGAATGTGGTACGGCCGCAAAATAAAATAAAAATCAATCATTGTATTTTCAGTTTCAATTATTATCTCTTCTTTCGCACATCATCCGTCCCCTCCGGGTCCCCCGGGCGCCGCTAGTTATTCCGCCATCTCCATCACTTCTCCTCCTGCGAGGCGGAAGGGGAGGAGGTTCCCCCGGGTGTCGTGGAGTCGAGGGCGACCGGGAGACGGGACGCCCACGTGCTTGTCGGCGGAAATTCGAATTGGGATTTTTGACAAAACGCCGCTCCCTGTAAATCCATTCCTCTGTGTTTTTCCCCCCTCGGTTTAGCTCGTAGCGCTACATGCTATCGACGACGCCGGCCATCTTTAGCGAGGTGAGCTAACGTCAGATTGAGCGGCAGTACTGTATTAAACCAGTTCGGTAACGGAACTGGCTAGCGCGGCTAGCGCTTCCACGTCTTAGCAAGAAGGTCTCTGATTGGATGACAGCAAGGTGGGGGGGGGGTTCCGAGAGACAACGAATGAATGACGAATGCCTTCATTTAAGTTGCACGCTCTTAAAGTATCTTGCCCAAGATGGACCCGCCATCTTTCAGCACCGACCAATCCGGACCAGAGTCCTGTTGCAGGATCACACGGCGGCGGCGGCGAAAACGGAGTCACTCCTGATTGGAGCTGACGAGCGCGACAACAACCCCGCCAATAAAAAAAAAAAAAAAAAAAAAGGAAATGAAAATGCGTCGCGCCAAACATTCACCGGAGAAAATTAAACAGGATCGTGTCGCTGTTTTTGAAGATGACAAGCGACACTACACACACACTCACACACACACACACACACACACACACACACACACGGCGGCAGCGAGAGCGCGGAGCTGCCACTTTCAATGACAGTCCTCTTCAGCAGACGATGAATTTGCTTGTTTGGCTGACAATGTGTCTGTAATCTCTGGTGAACACCAGCCGGAGAGGCTGATTCAGCGCGTCTGCATGTGACATGTAATCCCTAAATACCTTCAAAACGGCATGACGGCTTTAGCTTCCCCCGACGCGCAAACAACAAACAACCGTGGACAAGGGCAAAAGTGGGCTGTCAGATCAGTGTTTTTGTGCCCACCCCTCCCTCCCGCTACTACCCATTTTTCACACGGACAACATCTAGGACGACAAAAAAAAAAAAAAAAAAAAGGACGCCGCTGTTTCCGGGACGCCAAATATAACCGGTCGCCCAACGGAAGGGGGATAGTAATCCAGGTGGTGTTAGCCGGATACATCCTGTCAAAGGCCGGAGTGGCTTGTTAGCGTGTTCGGCTCCAAACGTGGAAAAGTGTGGCGGGAAGGAGAACCCCGAGGTCAAACCCGACGTTTAATCCCTTTAAACTCCTTCCCGAGCGGACGACGGCGAGCAGAAGCTGGAAACGACGCGCCGTCGTCTCCGGCTCTCCGGGGGGAAAAAAAAAAAAAAAAAAACACTTTTTTTTTTGTTTCATGCGCGAATTTTTAATTCAAACCAAGATTCAAAAATAGATTAGAAGAGAAAAATTATCTGGAGTTGAACCCTCCTCCCCTCGCCGCCTCCGAAAAAACAAAAAAAAGCAAGATTGGTTGAATTTGTCAGCAGGTTTGTGGGCCCTCAGGAGGCGAGGAGCTAAAAGCTCCTCCTGCAGACACTGAAGCTCATTCTTCTCAGCAAGATGAGCGGGAAATAGAGAAAATAAACATCCGCCCGTCCCCGCCGGAGCGTGAATCACAAAGAGATTCTATTTGCATTTAAAAGAAATGTAGTTTTAACTGACGTTTGTTCTTCCGATTTTCCTTCCCGGCTTTGTTTCGTTCTCTTTTCTTTCCCGGGGACTTGAACATTTCTTCCGGCGTTCTCGCGGCGAATCCTCCACGGCCGACCCCGGCCCGAACCGGCGCCACCTTTACAAGACTAGCTTCCGTGCGAGGTTTCTCGCTCATTAGCTTAGCACGACGAACGCCGATCCACGGGAGCGGTTGACCTCCGCCCAAGGTCACCAAACCAAGTGCGGAGACTCTTTCTTCATCGCCAATGTGGACTTTGGTGACGTCAAGCCGTAGGTGAGGTGGACGGCGACCACGTTGGCCTCGAGTAGGAACGAGGTCCCCGTCAATGCACGACGGGACTTTCCGAAAAAGCTTTGGGCCAATCAGCTGCAACCAGGAAGTGAAGGGCCTTTTTTTTTGTGCTTGTTTGATTGCAGCTATTTATTCACAGTCTGGAGGCAACTGGAAGATGTTTCACCTTCTCAATTCCCGATCAAACTGTGCAGGTCTAGGTTGTGTAACTGTGTGGATGGTCAGAAGCTAGTCTGATGGACGACCTGGACCGGGACGTGAAAAGGTAAACAAAGGAGAGAAACCTGTTGGATCCCATGAACCGAGACGCATGTGGACGTCGCACCGCTTCCGGTGGTTCTGGTCTTTCCTGGTTGTTTGGAGGGTGCAGAAGGTCCTGGTCACACGTTTTCACAAACACCACACTGGGATCAGGATCCTCAGGTGTTTCGGGTTCAGGATCTGGAGCCTCCTGGTTCTCCGTCTTCCTCCCACAACAAGAAAATCCACTCCGCCGAAGAGCGTAAAACGTCCGTCGGCGTCTCGCTACGCGTCCCCGTGATTGACAGTTGGCCCCGCCCCTCCGGCTGACCTTCACACGACCCGCTCCGTCGATAACCACTGAATAACACCAGCGTGTTTTCACACCGGAATCGGTCGCGAATTGCGTCTCGGCCGCTTCCCGCTCCACGGCAGGCGGGAAGCGGCGGGTCGAATCAGCGCGGGAGGCGACCCACGGCGTGGCCGCCGCTCTAATTAAGTGAAGTGCGGCGCCACGTGCGCGCGCATCGGCGAGGGGGGGGGGGGGGGGTTTATTGTTTGCCGGCGTTGGCGGCGGCTCGCAGCGAGAACGCTGATTACACGTCCGGGTGTCACTCTGGATTTATTACAACTCGTAGAAACGTCAAGGCTCTAATTTCCCCCTGCTGACAGATTTGCGATGCCACGCGGGAGAAGAAGTGGAGGCTGCGACCACATATTGGATTCATTCTTTCTTTTTTTTTTTTAATTTCACGTGCGCGTCCGAGGGTCTGACAGTTACGAGAAGGTCGCTCCCGCTTACGAGAGGACCCGGCTGGGGGGAATTAGCTGTTCGAGTGTATTGATTTACAGAAAAATAAATAAATCCAAGCGGAATCTTATCCCTCGGGGTCGGTTTAATTAGTGTAAACGCTTTCGGACGGACGGCGTCCAGCGCGGTGTTTCCCCGGCTGCTGACTTGTCGACGTGCAAACCTCCATCCTTCTCCTTTCCTGGACAAACCTCCACCTCTCCAGATGTTCCTCCGATGACCTCTCGGTGTTACGGATCAAATCGTTCACGGGTTAAAACGGATTCGGGGGAGGACGTCGCTCCACGTTTGCCGGAAAACAACCCGAGTAACTGCCATCCATATTTTATATTCTGTGCGTGCAAAAACTCAAAAGAGGATTTTTTTTTTCACCCCCCCTGCGGTGTCACAAAGCACAAGAAAAAAAAAAAAAAAAAAAAAAGTCAAACTTTGCAAAAACAATCTTGAAAATTAACCAGAAATACCCGGGAAATGATGCACAGTAAGGAAAAGCGGCGAGATGAAGAGCCTTCAGCTGCTTTTTCAGGTGTGTGTTTTTTTTTTCCCCCTAACTGGTATTTAGGTGTGTGTTCTCTGCAATTTTCTTGTCATTCCCTGACAGTTTTTGATGACTTCTGGGAAACGTTTGAGGAATCTAATTGCCAATTTACTCCAGGCTTCTTCCAGTTACAGAAATTAATAGGTTTTTTTTTATACCTTGATGGAGTGAAGACTGTGAAATTCATTCATTCATTTTCTCCGCCAATTATCCTCACCGGAGGTCTGTCAGCGGGCGAGAGGCGAGGGTCGCGATGGACCCGTCACGTGGCCGCGGACAAAGACAACCATTTTGTCCGCAGATCAAAAAAAAAAACTCTTCACCCTTTCATTCACATGTCATATTGGGACATAAACCATTCTTACTTATATGTCATACGGAGACATTCGTCCATGCGTTTGGCTTGCGGGAGCCCCAGCAGACACAGCGAGCGTTTTTCTCCGGTGTGAATGTTAAGCTACATTAAACGTTTATTGATCCACTCCCCGATTCTAATCATTAAATCAATCATAAAGCAATCCCGCCGTCTCAGCCGTGACCCGCTCCGCCGACAGATGGGAGAACGACGATGGCCCTCAGCTGGGATAAGTTGCCGACACGACAACAAGTGTCACCGTGGCGATGAGGACACACACGGGGACGCCCTCTGCGCGCCGGCATCTGGCGACCATCAATCCTACCTTCAGGTTCTTCCACTCAAGGGGTTTACGACCACGAAGGTCCACAATATATGGCTGGTAATTTCTTCGCCCTCCAGTGGGATTAAACGCGGGGAGTGGAGGGAGGGGGTCAGTGACCCGTTCGCTCAAGATAAAATTACATCCGCTCACGGCTGCAAGAATCCCTGCGAGGACTGACAGTATTGACCTCATCAAGCGTGTGAAGGTCTGACTCCATCAGCATGATCCAGACCGGGGGTGCTCAATATGTCGATCGCGATCTCCCGGTCGATCGCAAAGGTAATACCGGTAGATCGCGTGATATTAAAAAAAACAGACGGCAGCCTATCCTCAATCCCGTCACCTGTTTGATATACAGGGCAGCCGGTCAGATGACATCTGATTTTTTCTGACGCCGAGGTCACCACGAGTGCACAAACAACGGCGCCAAGTGCAGCAAAAAGTTACCTCCAATTTTTAGCCTTCGGTTTTTTCCTCTTAAACTTAAGAAGGAGTATAAAATGAGCGGGGGAGCTGGACCAAGTAAGAAGACAAAAACTTATTACTTTCATAGGGAATTGCAGGAGGACTTTTTTTTTCACGGTGACATTTTCAAAGTGCGTTCGCCTCATCTGTAGGTCTAACATCGCAATACCAAAGAAGGGTAATGTGGAGTGACATTTTCAAAACGTTTATGGAAAATACGACATGGACATCCCGCCGAAAAGCGAGCTGTGAAAGAGAAAGGTGTAGGAACTAAAATCCCAATTGTCCGAACAGTATTCATTTTTCACACAACATACTTCAAAAGCGAAAGGCACGACCGAAGCATCATTCCAGTTGAGTCGCGTCATCGTTTATAAGGCTGACAGTAGCAGCTACTGTCCGGACTATGATTCAATTCAGTGCAAGTCAGAGTGGACTTGGGTAAGGACAAAAAATGTACATTTTTATTTAGTGTTGTAAACCATTGCCTCGTAAGGTTATGCAAGGTACATCAACATACATTGTACATATAAAGAATGTTTTGCATTTTTGTTGTGGGTAGATCATTTTGACTTGATCATTTTATAAGTAGCTCGCTAATGAAAAACTGTAAGCACCCCAGATCCAGAATGTAAACACGGCTGCGGGAGGGGGCGGGGCCTAAACATACGGGAACTCTTTAAAACCAGCTCCACTTCCGGGTTTATTTACGCATCAAATATAAAGTCAAAACACAAAGTTCTTACCTTTAGTTGACAGCTTCTATGTTCCACTGCTTCTATTCCGGGAATTTGGTTGATTTTTTTTAACTTAATCCCTGAATTTGTGTTTCAGAATAACATCCGGGTATTATTTCTCAAAATACGGGGTCCATCCGGAAGTGTCCCTTCGCTTCCGCATCGATTCCAGAAACTTTTTCCGAAAAAATGAAAAATTATTTTGTTTGAAGCAGCACAAAGAAAAGTCATTTTTTTTCTCAACTCTACTCGTTAAAACCAAGCTATGTTTGGTTTTGGTCTTCAGCGGCTCCTCCACGGTGCACACAAGTGCTAGCTATGGCGCTATTAGCGCTGTTAGCTTCCACCGCTCCTGCCGCGGCCGTTGCACCGCCCCGCCTCGCCTCCCTCCGGGGCAGCTCTACGTCCCTGGGCCGGAGCGGGTCTTCCTTCGGTTCGGCCAGTACCATATCCAAAAAGGTTTGATCCAATCTTCTCATTTCTCCACGGCTCCGTTTCCCTTGGATGAACTCGCTCTGGCGCCGCCATTTTGGTTCGTATGTTCAAGTTTCGCGCGCGCAACGTGGGCGAGATCTCGCGAGAAGTAGCGTTAAGTTGAACCTGACCGGAAGTGTAGATTCCAGCCATGTTTACATTTGCATCGACAACTAAAGAGAAGTAGAATAATAGCAGAAGCCTCGTCGCCGCTGGTTGTAACAGCTTGTTTTGCAAATAAACTTTATTGAAAGTGCACAAAACAAATCCATTCCGACCCAAAGATCTGCATTCGTCGTGGCAAAGTTGTCAACGGGAAATGCGTTTATGAATCCATTAAGGGAATATCTCACGGCACTAGATCTACGGAAGGTCCTCTGAGCGCTACCTCGTTACACTGACATCCCGCTGACATTAAATTAGCATCTTTTTTGAGCTAATTGCATGCCGCTCTGAGGTTAAACGGGAGGCTGGTTGTTATAAATATTCAACAGTGATGAAATCAACTCTTAATAGGACGATAATAAACGAGGCTCTAAAATCAACAAAGTCGGGGACAAAAAAATACAGACTATTGCGCCGCACTTGAACCTTTTAATATTACGCTCATGCGGTGGATGAGAATAGCAACCCATTAATGCATTTTGTTTGTTATTGTTTTTACTCCCGTGTATCTGTAAGCCATTTACCCAGCAAGGCTCTTTCTGGGGTCGGAGGAGGTCGACGGCAAAAACTCTCTGGAGGCTCCTCGAACAGAACAGGCCCCTCTCACATCCTCACAAACACATGTCCTCCTCCGACTCTGCCGAGTAGAAGCTTCTGCTTCGGGAGGCGACTCCTGTGCTAGTTGACAGGAAGTGCACGAGACGCTCCGGGCCACTTTAAGCCGTGAGAGACAGGAGGCCTTTCCCCGTTCGCTCCTCCGCCGTCTGTGTCGGATTTATTCCTGCCGGTGTCTCCTGATAAGATTCTGAAGTAGACGGGTTTTTATCTAGATGGCTGAGGGTTTTTTTCCCCCTCAAGGTGAAATGCAGCTTATTGTCGCCATCAGCGGCGTGATAATGAACCTGAAGAGCCCCTATCTCGCCTCGTCACGGGGACGCAATTTTTCACATTTTGGCATTTCTTGGAGGAGGAAAAAGTAAAAGGCAGCCTGAACTCCTGGGGCTGAAATAATAATCGGCGAAAAAAAAAAAAAACAGCTGCTGGATTTAACCTTTTTCTTTCTTTGTCGTCGGGTAGGTTGTTTCTGAATAAATCCATGAATGAAAATCTGTTTGGAATAAAAACATATTCAATCATCGTAGATACATAATGTCAGTGTCAGTTTTGGGGGAAAATATTCGCGTCTGCCTTTTGTCGGCGTCTGCCTTTTCACTCAAGATTTTTAAATATTCATGCTGAGTTCGTGGCACTTTTAATACCACTTTTCAACATTCATCCATTCATACCCGAACACAGAACGTGGAGACTCGGCACACCAAGGAGCTCCAACCACTGCATCGCCTCATAAGACAAACATCCAGACCGAGAGTGAATTCCAAACAGAAGCAACAACACGACTCTCACCCAAATTTGTGGCGTCTCATCGAAACCGCCGACAGCCAGACATCTCGAGAAGGTCCCTGGAGTCTGAACCGAAGCTTTTTTTCTGAAAGCTCCTCCCCTGCTTTTAGTTTCCTGCTGCTCCTGTCAAACACCTTTTAATAGGACGTCTCGGAGGGAGGCTCCCTCTTCACCGCCGACCCCGAGGCGACTCCTCTTCGGCTTCCCCTCTTCGCAATCAGCCGGCGACAGCGACCTTCGGCGTGTCCTTGAGGTTAAGGAGCTGGATCTCTGCGGAGTTCTTTTCTTTTCAGTTGGTTGTGTGAAGCTTCTCTTCTTCTAAATGCCCTCGTCAGACTTTGGCGGCGGCTCGCAAAGAGGCATCAAATCTTCCCCGCCGCTGGCCGACGGCGCCGACCTCTGACCCGGCACGGCCGCCGCTCCCGTGTATCGACGGCGGCTGAAAGACAGCGACGTCTTCATTTAAATCTTTTTTTTTTTGCTGTAAATCACCACCCTCCACCACACACACACACACACACACACACACGTACACAAAGACGCCACGCTGGCTGTCCTCCAAAGAAACACTTTAATCTGTCATGAGCGAACGCGAATCCGCCGACTGACGGGTCGGGTTCGTCTCCTTACATCCTCCCTTCCAGCCCGGGCGGGTCTCCATCGTTGGTTGTAACAAAGGGCGGGGTGGTGGACCGATGAAATAATGACATTTTCTAACATAGAAAACCTCAGGCGTGCTTCTGCCTGCCTGACAGGACTTGTTCTCCTCCGGGTCCAGTGTTTACAGTGCGGGGGTGGTGGAGAACGGACCGGGACCAGGATCTTGGAAGAACATTCTGGATTGAAGAGTCTGGACAGGAGGTCACGTTGAACGCTCAGTTCTGCTACTTGGGGGGGGGGGGCGACGGCGAAGACCAACGTCTACAGAAAGTGTCTTCAGCAACGTCTCCGGGTCACATGGCTCCACGGCCCGATAACCGTCCTCTATTGATTCTTCGTGTTGAATGGTTTTCAGTCAAAGGTTTGATCACGTTGGGCATCATCCCATGGGTGGACTCCTCCTCCTCTTCCATCATCACGAGTCGCAAAAGGAAACCACGAAAGGGTTAAACTCGAGGTCTTGCATAACACGACGCAGAGCGGCCGACGGCGAGACCCTCCCTCCTCCTCTTCCTCCATGTTTCTATAAGTGACCCCCACCCTGCTCCTCCCTGGAAACCATTGACATTAATGCATAGCAACCGTTGTCATAGTGATGCATCTGCTTGCACAACATTGAGCGCTGAGTGAAAAAAAAAACAAAACAAAAAAAAAAAAAACACCTCTGTGCGCCATCGAGGAAGGTGGAGGTGTTTGAGGGGGAAGGAGGGTCTCAAATGTCCGAAAACAGCGATCTCAGATTCACCTCCTGCCACCAACATCTGGAAAGTTCAACGCAATTAAAAATAGAATAAAAAGATAAAATCTGAAATACATTTTCCAATCACAGTGCAATAAACTCTGAGATTCACCGCCCCCGCCGGACCAGCGGGGATCTTCTAACAGCTGCACCGCTTCCTGTCGCCCAGCAGGTGGAGCTGCCGCGCTCCAGCCCATTCACCTGCGTGTGTGTGTATGTGTGTGTGTGTGTGAGACGGAGCTTCTCGGGTGGGAGCGTTCGGAGCAAGCGAAAGCTTTCTCCCAGGTTGGGATGCAGGAGGACCTTGGGGTCCTGGACCTCCTGGGCGGGGCTTCCAGGTGTGACGGAGCTTCTCCTGGACGCTAACGCTACGTTCTGGGTTAAGTTTGAGGTCCCTTTCCTTGCGGACGATCCTCTCCGGGTCTGATGTCCTCGGCCGAGAAGAAGCCCGCCGGTCACAGACGGGTCTGAGGACGCTTCCATCCCCTCGTAGCTCCACCTCACACAGAGGGAGGAGCTGAATTAAAAAAAATAAAATAAACAAAAACGTGTCCGTCATGGGATGAAGGTCCAGCTCCTCTCGAGTCTGGCAGCCATCAAGGTCCAATTGTCTCTCTCACACACACACACACACACACACACACACACACACACACACACACACACACACACACACACACACACACGGTGTTGACCTTGGAGGATGGTGAGGTCGCTGGATGGCAGGTTCCAAGCAGGAGGCGGGGGTTCGAACAAAGTCTTTCATCCTTCATCTTGTCCTCGTGAGAAACAGTCTTCAGTGTGTGTGTGTGTGTGTGTGTGTGTGTGTCTGTGTGAGTGAGTGAGTGTGTGTCGGGGTGTGTGTTACCATATGTGGGATTCACAGTGAGTCATTTTGATAACGCCCACCCCCCCGCCGAGCCGCCGGTAGTTCATTCCTCCGTACAACCTGCAGAAAAGACGGAACAGTTAGCGCTCCTGTAGCGGCTAGCTACTTTTGTAGCGGCTTGCAACTTTTGCTACTTTTGTAGCAGTTTGCTACTTTTGCTACTTTGGTAGCGGTTTTGCTACTGTTGGAGCGTTTTTTGTGGCGGCTTGCTACTTTTGCATCGACTTGCTACTTTTGTGGAGGTTTGCTACTTTAGTAGCGGCTGGCTACTTTTGCTACTTTGGTAGCGGTTTTGCTACTTTTGTAGTAGCTTTGCAACTTTTGCAGCGACTTGCTACTTTTGCAACTTTGGCAGCGACTTGCTACTTTTGCTACTTTTGTAGCGGCTTGCTACTTTGCAGCGGTTTTGCTACTTTTGTAGCGACTTGCTACTTTTGTGGCAACTTGCTACTTTTGTGGCTACTTGCTACTTTTGTAGCTACTTGCTACTTTTGCTACTTTTGTAGCGACTTGCTACTTTTGCTACTTCTGTTTCTTGTTTTTCTCCATTCTTGTCGTTGTCTCTCTGCCGTCTATTTATTTGTGGATATCGTTTGCTATTTTCTAATTGTCTCCATCTATGCGAATAAAGGGAACACTAAACTAACACATCCCAGATCTGAATGAATGAAACATTATTGTTAAATAGCTCCTTACACAGTTGAATGTGCTGACAAAAAAATCCCACAAAAAAGATCAATGGGAATCAAATGTATGAACCCAAATGAAGGTGTAAAAACACTGCAGGCTGATCCCACATTGATGTCTTGTCCTTAAAACAAGTCCAAATGAATCAGAGTTGCTTCCGAAGTGGACAGTTTGATTTCACACAAGTGTGGTTGACTTGGAAATATTGTGTCGTTTAAGTGTTCCCTTTATTTTTAAGAGCGGAATATTCATATTTACTGACACAACTGTTACGCTGCTGTGACAAAACGATTTTGTCACAATAAAATCAATAAAGTTTATCTTATCTTAAACTTCACTTAACCTTGGTTAACTTTGTCTTTGCTTAAATTGAAATTTAACATTCACTTTAACTTTCAGTTTGCTTGAAGTTAAAGTTAACGAAAACTTCATTTAACTTTACTTAACTTTTGAAGTTTAAGTTAACTTTCTTAAGCTTGACTTCATTCATGTCACAATAAAATCAATAAAGTTTATCTTATCTTAAACTTTACTGAACCTTGGTTTACTTTGTCCTTACTTAACTTGAAATTTAACGTTCACTTTATTTAACTTTCAGTTTGCTTGAAGTCAAAGTTAACGAAAACTTCATTTAACTTTACTTGACTTTTAAGGATTAAGTTAACTTTAACTTAAGCTTGACTTAATTTATGTCACAATAAAATCACTAAAATTTATCTTATCTTAAACTTTACTTAACCTTGGTTAACTTTGTCTTTACTTAACTTGAAATTTAACGTTCAATTTAACTTTCAGTTTGCTTGAAGTTAAAGTTAACGAAAACTTCATTTAACTTTACTTGACTTTTAAGGATTAAGTTAACTTTAACTTAAGCTTGACTTCATTCATGTCACAATAAAATCAATAAAATTGATCTTATCTTAAACTTTACTTAACCTTGGTTAACTTTGTCTTTACTCAACTTGAAATTTAACGTTCAATTTAACTTTCAGTTTGCTTGAAGTTAAAGTTAACAAAAACTTCATTTAATTTTACTTAACTTTTAAAGTTCAAGTTAACTTTAACTTAAGCTTGACTTCATTTAACTTCTCTTCAGTCCATGGACAGTGAGAAGGAGGAGGGGTTTGATTCCATCCTCAGGATGTCGCCTATTTTCCGATCTGTAAACGGAGCCGGACGCCGCATCGGGAACTTCCAGTTCCCTGGAAGTCGACCTACGTAGCGTGGCGGTTCCTCCCGCTCACCTCCACGTGTTGGCGTCGGGGTCGTAGACCTCTATCGTTTTGAGATACGTCGTCCCGTCGAAGCCTCCGACCGCCATCAGCTGTCCGTTCACCACCGCCAGGCCCACCTGCGGAACAAGGCATTTCCACGCTGAAGCTCTCCAGGGATAAATCCGGCGCGCGGGAAATGACGCGAGGCTCCGCCCACCCCGCTGCGTCTGGACGTCATGGCGACCACCGGCGACCACTGGTTGGTGCGCGGGTTATAGCGCTCGGCGCTGCTCAGCTCGGTGGTGTCGTCGCGGCCGCCCACCGAGTAGATCATGTCCTGGTAGACGGCGCAGCCCAGGTGCTTCCTGCGAGTGCCCATGGGAGATACCGTGTGCCAGCGGTTCTCCTGGGGGTTGTATCGCTCCACTAAAACACACACACACACACACACACAGGTTACAAGCAACACTGACGTGGACACACACTCCTGTCACAAAACTGTGAAGGACCTCCGGAGTGATTCAACCGAGCTGGTCATTAGACACTCGTGTGTCCAATTCATTTTCCCATTGAAATGAATGTGAACTGATGTTTGCGGGCGACCTTGTGATCTGCAGCGAAACAGGTTTGTTAACGGTACATATCAGACTCGTCTGACATTTGTCTGGACGTCGTCTGACATTTGCTTTGGTTTTGAAGGCTCTGATGTTTGCTTGCATTTCACGCACAGATCGGTTTTTCCCCTCGTAGCTTCCCGTCCAGCTCGCTCATGTGTGTCAGTGTGTCCACGGTAAAGGATAAATCACAAAGCCAATCAGTCATTCAGCGCGGGAAAATCGTCAAGTGTTCTCAAGTAGCTCCAAAAAAATGAAATAGTATGAATTCTGTGCCAATCTTTGCCGGCTTAAAAAGGCCAACGGGTCTGATGTGACCCGCGGGCCATAGTTTGCCCACCCCTGGTCCAGAGGAAGACCGAAGAGACGTCGTGGATATGAGGGTAGTTGGCGCAAGAGAGGAGGATCCGGAGAATAGGTTTAGATGGAGAAGGTGGATTGGCTGTGGAGACCCCTGAAGGGAAAAGACTGAAGGAAATGAAGAATTGCCACAGGGGTGCAGGACATGTATGCCCGAGACAAAGTGGTGACTGAGATGGTTTGGACATAAACACACTCCAGTTCATGTCTAAACCTGTTTGAACCAGAGAAATGTACTTGATTTAAAAAATAAAAAAAAATCCATACTAAAGAGACTTAAGAAATAACAGTCTTTTTATTTATTTGTCAATGTCTTTGCTATTTTCAAACTGTCTTTTGATTGTCTTTTTATATTTATGTTGATATTTAGTGACACTGTAACTGCTGCACTGCTGGGACAAAAGAATCTCCCCTGTGGGGATCAATAAAGTTAATCTTATTTTATCTTATAAAGTGGTTCTATTGAGTGTCTTCACCTTGAAGATGGGATGAAGATGGAGGAGATGATTGGAGCAGGTCGGGGGGGAGTTTTTCATCTGGTTCTCTACCCTTAACTTCCTGTCTCCACCCTTAATGCTACAAAGCTATGCTAAATGTAACTCTTCATGGTCGAGTCCTCGCTCGTGGTTTTCCATGACTCTCTCTGGGCTAGCTAGTGACGAGCGCCGCCTCCCGCTGTCCTTAAACGCCACTTCTCGGACAGCGGCGGAAACACGGGTGTCAAACGCTGATCCCGCTAGCTGCTAACTCAGATCTAGGCTACAAATCTGATGCACTGCGGTGCTTGAGAGAACTCACACCGCCGCCATCATCATCGCCGGCATCGTCCACCTCCACTCGGCAGGGTTACGCACCGGTATTCAACGGCGACGTCCCGTCGGACCCTCCCACGGCGTACAGGAAGCCGCCCAGCACCGCCACGGCCACCCCCAGACGTCTGGTGCTCATGGAGGCCACGCGGGTCCACTTGTTCTCCTTGGGGTCGTACCTGCAGCACAGGAGCGAGCGCCATCAGTACCGTCCTGGCTGGAGGGCGCTAACAAGATACCTGGGGGGTTCCACGTGTTCCCCAAAGGCACTTTGCGCCACGGAGTCAAGACGGCCACCTTTTCAAGTGTGGCAGAACGCTTTGGAGATCTACTTTGTGATGGGTCGGAGAAGCTGAGCGTACCTCTCCACGATGTTGAGGCAGGAGACCCCGTCCTGGCCCCCGACGGCGTACAGGTAGCCCCCCAGGACGGCCACGCCCACGCTGGTGCGGCAGGTGCTGGTGGGCGCCACGTCGCTGCTCCACTGGTTGGTCTTGGGGTCGTATCTGCACGGGGAACACGGCGACACTCAAGATCGGGCCGCTCTCAGATGACGAGATGTTCCGGCGTCGGACCTTTCCACGGAGTTGAGGTAGGACGAGCCGTCGTGGCCGCCCACGGCGTACAGCAGGTCGTCCAGGACGCTCACGCCGACGCCGCACCGCCTCTTGCTCATGGAGGCCACCATCCTCCACTCGTTGGTCTGGGGGTCGTAGCGCTCCACGCTGGAGATGGCGTCGCCGCTGCACCAGCCGCCGACTGGAGAGGGCAGGAGAGGAGACCATCGAGCGACGAGGACACACGCATCAAACGGACATACGACATTCGCCCATCTGGCCAGTTCAGGACCTCCACATGTGTTTGGGAGGTCATGGGAGGAACATCGAATGATTCAACTCTTGACGGGCTGAGCGTTTGTTTGTATCTGCCCGGGTTGGAAGCGTTGACGGGACTCTGACCTGCAAAGAGAACTTCTCCGCAGCGGATGGGCTTCCTGGGCCGGGTCCTGGGCCCCTGCATCAGGGGCCTCTCCTGGGGCAGCAGCAGGTAGTTCTTGGCCTCGTCCACCAGGTCCCTGAAACCAGGATGCTCTTAAAAACGCTCTTCGCGCGCCGACGCCTGAATATTTCCGAGCGCGACGGCGGCGGAGCGTACCGGCACTCCTCGTCGCTCTTGATGAGCGGGTCCGAGCCCACGGTGCCCACCAGGAACTTGGGGCTGAGCAGCGGCAGGCGGACGTGCTGAAGGACCTTGAGAGCAGCATTGGGGGTGAGGAGAGCAGTTCTCAGAAGACTTATTTCTCAGGAATGTTGACAATCGTGATATCCAGGAGAGCAGCTCCCCAAGAAGAACATACCGTATTTTCCGGACTAGAAGTCGCGTTTTTTTTTTTCATAGTTTGGCGGTGGGTGCGACTTATACTCTGGAGCGACTTATGTGTGAAATAATTGAGCTCTCTTGCTCTGATGTGTGTGTGTCTATGTGTGTGTCTTCAATATAACGGCGAGCGTCACACACACATGCCAACCAATCAAAATTTAGCGGGGGCGGGTCCTGGCAGAAGTGGGTTGTGAAAAAAAGAAGTTGCCAGCGACTTCTGTACTTATGAAAATTGATCATTTCAACATTCGCGCTAACTTATAAAAACAACTGAGAAGGGCTGAACAAAAATGGCACAGAAAGGAAAATCATATTCTGCAGGTTACAAGCCGGAAGGGGTGAAATATGCAGTCAAAGATGGCGATCCAGCAGCAGAAAGTTTGAAGTTAGTGAGAAACTTGTAAGGGACTGGCGAAAAGCGGAGGTTACTCTTACTGAAATGAAGAAAACTAAAAAAGCTAAAAGGCTAAAAGCTAGCTGGCCTCGGCTAGAGGAACGAGTTCACACTTGGTGCTTGAACAAGGTGCTGCCAGGAGAGGCTTGTCAACAAGACAGTTGCATCTTCACACCAGGAAGTTGCCAAGGAGATGAATATAAGTGACTTTGCGGGAGGACCTTCCTGGTGTTACCGCTTCATGCGACGCCATCGCCTCTCTATCGGAACAAGGACGCCGTCCTGTCGGGATCCAGAAAGGCTGGAATAATTGGAACTGCAAGTGCGACTCTGACGTAGCGACGTACCGCTAGAAGAGGAAGCGGCGCAGTGTTTACCTTCGGAGTTGTTCAGAAGTGACACCGAAGAAGAAGATTTCGTTTGATTTAATGATTAAGAGTGACACAGATTGTTTGGTTGTAGCATGTGCTATATGCTATCGTTATTTGAATGACTCTTACCCTAATATGTTACGTTAGCATAGCCTAGCAGGCACGTTCTCAGTTCGTTGTTTATGCGTCATATAGGCTGTACTTGTTCAGCGTGTTGTTCTCTATTATATTTTCATTTTAAATTGCCTTTCAAGATGAAATGTCTATTCTTGGTGTTGGTTTTTATTAAATAAATTTCCCCCCCCCCAAAAAAAATGCGACTTATACTCCAGTGCGACTTATATATGTTTTTTCCTTCTTTATTACGCATTTTATGGCTGGTGCGACTTGTACTCCGGAGCGACGTATAGTCCGGAAAATACGGTAATTATTCCATTTTGGAGTTGAATTCCAGACGGTACATAACCGATTTAAGGGAATTCCTTTCCGCTTTAGAACAGACATGTCCTAAGGACGGTCCAGCTCCAGGAACTAGCCTCCAGGGGAACCTCTTAGCTTAGCGTTCAGGCTGGTGTAACATGAACCTCAAGCACATGGAACTAACCACCTGAGAAGAAGGTGAAGACGACACGAACAACATGGAGGTGGAAGCTACCAAAGCGTTCATGGAATGATAAGCACCAACTATCAGAAGGTTGAAGTGTTTTTATCCTCTCCCTGCACTGCTTCGCCCCGTTAGCCGTTAGCTAACGTATTCCAGCTAAAATGCAGATGTTCCTCTGCGAGACCTGGAAGCCCCTCTGAGGGTCAGCAGGTCAGAAGACCCCGGACCTCTTCATCGCTCGCAATTTCTCGCTGCTTCTGTTTATTTTGTCCCGAGAAAACATCTGACCGGTGACCACGAGCATCGCGTCAGCTCCTCCGGAAGCTAAACGTTGGAGCTGGACCTTCTCGACGAGGTTGGAAGGACGATTACATCCGTTCCTCTGACGTCGGCTCTCCGGGACACGACGTTAGCTACGCGTGAAGAAAGGAAGCCTGAAGATCTCCCGGGTGCCCCAAAGAGTCCGAGAGTCAAACCTGCGGCAGCTGCGGCCTTCGCTCCTGGATGCTGTACTTCACCCAGGCCATCACGGCGTTGAAGACCTGCTCCTCGCTCAGCACGTTGAGCTCGTCGCTGGAGATGATGTCGATCAGCTGGTTGGCGGGCAGCAGCATGAACTCCTCGCTCTCCATCACCTGGAGGCGGCGAGGGGGAGGCGGAGACGCCGGCGGGGGGTCAAACACGGGGGGGTCGACCTTCTCCGGCGGCCGGCGGCGACGCTCACCTCCTGGAAGTTGTGCTGCGTGAACTTGTCGGCGATGCGCAGCAGCTCCCGGCAGGAGTGCGTGTCGGCGAAGGCCCGGATGCCCAGGCAGTTGGAAGGATCCAGCTGCCTCTTCAGGAACTCGCAGCAGGCCTCCTGGATCTCGGCCAGCTGCAGGAGGCAGGCGGCGGGCAGCAGCGTCTGCACGTTCCCCTCCTCCACCGTCACCTGCAGGAGAAGGGATGGACTCAGATGGACCAGAACAAGGGTCGGCAACCCACGGCTCTTCCATCTTTACACTGCGGCTCAGGAAAATAAATGATAAATATTTAATTGAAGTGTATTTCATTTGTGTTTATTGCTTTTTTTAACTTTTAGTTCTAAGTTGGAAGATTATTGTGACCTTGAAATATCTAATAAAATTGTATTTATTATTTTTCGCCGCTCAAAATAACGTCACGCTGGCGGAAGCCGGTAAAGTCCCGATTTGCAGATGCTGTGCGCAGAAGTTCAGGAGCAGAAGTCCCATAAACCAGGTAAAATAAATATTTATGAAGATATTTTGCAAATATCTATTTTTTATTGTTTCCTGACACTGATTTTTTTCCCAATTTATTTTTAAAATTCAGCTCAAGGCTCCACTACACGCTCTGAAAGCCAAAAGCTCAAAATGAGTTCATTACATAAATAAAACTTAATTTTCTCTGTAATACTTTGTGAATTTCAGAAGCAACACACCACACACTTATTTATACAGAGTGTAAAGGTAATAAAAAGCAATATATACAGTGATACCTTTATTTTAGACGTCAAAAAGCAATTGCGGCTCCCTGTGTTTTCTTTTCCGAGGAAAACGGGTCTAAATGGTTCTTTGGGTGTTTCGGGTCGCCGACCTTTGAACTACACACACAAACATCTGAAGCGTTAGCATTAGCTTCAGGCCACTTCTCGCCTGGACACAAAATCCACGTGGTCCCGAGGTGAAACATCACTACGTGCTGTAGCGTTTAGCAGTGTTTCCCACACATTAGCATCAATTATTAATTCCACGTAAATAACGTGTCTTGTTACATCTATCTATGTGGGCAGGGTGCAGTGAGGCGCAGAACAATCGCCGTAAAAGACAATAAATATTTTTCCCCCACACGTTTTGAGAGCTGCGGCTTTTACAAAGATGCGGCTAATTTATGGATTTTTAATCGGGTTATTACGGTAGCTTCCTTACGGCAACGCCGTGTCTGCAACCGTTCTTCAGATCGGTCATCAAAAATTGTATTTACATTACAAACCGGTAGTTGCGGATCACTTATTTAATTTTTTTTTTAAATTGCTGCATTAATATCTCATGTTTCAACTTATGTACAATTTCTTTTTCATTTAAATGGTAGCGGGTGCAGCCGATATAAAGGTGCGCTCTATCGGCCGAAATTTACAATAAATGCTGCAATAAATGACTCGGGAGTCGAGTAACTCAATTAAGTCGTATTTCGAATTTAATTTCCCCGCTGACATGAATTGGAAAGCGTGTTCGCTCGCTCCGCAGTCGCATGCTGGCTTTATTTTGCCCAACTTTTTCTACAGTGCGCAATTTTTTTTTACTCTTCCAATCAGCACACATCCAAATGCACTGCAGACAACAAAGTAGGAACTTCACTGACCAGGGAAACACATTTCTACACCAAACATGTGACAATGAATGCTTTGAATCTTTGCATTCATCTGTTCCAGATTCCCCGTTTGTTACGTGCCTTGAAATAAGAAAATTTACTTAATAAATAATAAATAATGTATCAAAAAAATTATAATCTGTAAGACGTAGAGAAATAAAATGGTTCTGTTGAGTTAAGACCTTAAAACACTTGATAGCCTTAATCTTGACAATTTATATTTTATTGTCTTTCTTATTCTCCCTCCTTCCTACTATTATCTATTATTGTTATGTTTTTGCTTGAAACTCTGGCACAACAATTTCCTTCGGGATAAATAAAGCTGTTCTTATCTTATCTTCACCCTGGACGAAGATGCTGCTGGAGATGGTTTGGAGGAGGTCGGGGGAGTTTTTCAACTTCCTGTCTCCACACTTAATGCTACAATGCTATGCTAAATGTAACTTTATGTGTAAACTCCATTGATGAACGGATCGAAGCATCTTCTTTTTCTAAAAACCTTCAAACGGCCCCCGACCGGTTTTGAACGCCTCGTCCGCCGCGCCGATTCCCCGCAAACGTCTCCCACCTTCTCGCAGACGATGCTCTCCATCACCGAATCTCACCCACAACTACTTCTCCGTCTCTTCACGGACGAATCCACCACACACGCACGCCTCGCTGGTGCTTTGCCACGATTCTCTCTGAGCCAGCTAGTGGCACCGTCTTCAAACGCCGCTTCACGGACAGTGACGCTCGCCGCTAACTCAGATCCCGGCTTCCATCTAGAAGCTAAACATCCGGCGGGATCTGTCAGGTGTCTGCCGGCGTTACCTGCGAGGTGTAGGCGAAGTCGATGAGCAGCTCCATGGCCCTCTCGTCGATGTCTCGGATAACCACCTCCGTCTGCCTGCTCTCCGCCAGCTCCCCGGTGAACATGGCCCTGGGGAGGAGAGCCCGAGGGGGGCGTTGAGAGACGGCGGGTGGCGGACCGGCGCAGGTGCGACGGCCCCGTACCTGAAGTAGGGGCTGCAGGCGGAGAGGATGACGCGGTGAGCGTAGATCTTCTTAGCGCCGACCACCAGCACGACGTCGCAGAGCTCGCGGTGCTTCCTCAGCAGGTTGATGACCTCCAGGGTCTGCCGCGGGTGCTTGTCGGACACGTAGGGCATGCGCGCCGGCTGGGGGACCCCTTCCGGCAGCTTGTTGGGGTCCCCCAGGGTGCAGCGGCTGGTGATGTCCATTCCCGTGGCGTCTTGGCGTGTGCTGGCGGCCCTGGAGGGGAAACCGCGGCGTCAATGTGACTCCGACTGATGCGGCGACAGGGGGGATTCGCCTGAACTCACCTGCGCATTGGTTTCGCGTCCATTCACTGAAGAGTAATGTCTGGTCCCACGCCTGAAGATTGACCTAGAAAGACCACACACACATCAGACAAGTTGCGCGCCTGTGTGTGTGTGTCAGGTCGGAAGCTGAAGCCTGCAGAGTGTCAGGCAGGAACACCATGTTTGCCAGACAAGTGCCAAATTATGAAATCCAGACTAAACATCCTGTTCCTTTTCTTGATTGCAGACGGGCTCCATGCTGATCCAGCTGGAGAAGGTTTCATTCATTCATTCGTTCATTCATTCATTCATTCATCTCTGGCTGGAGCCGAGACACGTCCAGCCTTTCGACATCACATTCACATCATTTAGATTCTTCATTGGACCAATGATGGAGAACCCCGGAGGGAGAACATGGAGAAAACCCAAGGAGGAGAAAATAGAGAACCCAGGCATGGGAACATGAAGAGAACCAAGGTGGGAGAACATTGCAAGACCAGAGGAGAACATGGAGAACCAAAGGAGAACATAGAGAGAATGTAGAGAGAACACCATGGCAGGAGAACCAAGTAAGAAACCTTGCAACCTGTTGAGAACCCTGACAGGAGAACTTGTTGAGAACCCCGGTAGGAGAACCAGGCAGGAGCCCGGGGGAGAAGCTTCCCGCTCCGGGGAAAGAGGCATGAACTCCCCGCTGGTTCCCAGACAGACGGAGCCCGGGGCCGGATCTCGGTGTGTTTACACAGGAAGTGACCGGAGCCAATCGCTTCATCTCAGCTTTGTCCTCCGTTCCGGTGCCAACACACCAATCAATCGATTCTACTTTTTAATCAATCTTTTATCAGAAAGCGACCCAGCCGAGGAGAGCCTCGTCGATTGTTCCAGCACATAGACAGATCCCAAGCTAAAGCGTCAGCTAGCTTGTGACACTTCGCGACCAAAGTTTCCCACGCCGCCCCCCGTGTGTTTGTCCGCTTTTAAAGCCACTACATTTAAAATAAATAACACGGCAACACGAGTGGAAAGTACAGTTTCCAAGCAGAGCGTGAGGAAAGTTCAAAATTCGGCGAAATGACCTGTGTTAATTCCCGCGGTGTTGGTTGTGGTTGGAGGGACGCTAGGTGCTAACGCTAGCAAGGCGTCCGGCGTCCCTCCGCGGAGCTAACCGCTAACAGGCGGCGACGCATCCGGATACGAGCAACCGGTGCGGGGAGGGGGGGACACCGGCGACTCGGTCGATTCGCTCCCCGGCGTCCCGACCGTCCGTATCGGGTCGCTGGCGGCCACCGGCTCCCGTTGGGATGCCACGCTAACCCTCGGCAAAGTTAACGGCGGCGCTTTCGTACTCGATGCCCGGCTGACAGCGTGGTTCGGCGGCGACCCACCTTATATTTCCATGCCGCGGACACGCAGCTCCGTCCCCGCAGGACAATGTTTACAAATTACGGGCGACCGATTGACGCCGCGGCCGTCCTTCCTGACCGATGTGCGCATGTCAGGAAACGAGCCGGCGCCGCTTCCGGTCGGAAGACTTTCAAAATAAGAGTTTGGGATTACGTCATTGACTTCCGTCCCGGATGTTTAAAAATAAATGAATTAAAAAATATATATTATTGAAAACATTGTAAGGTGCGTTTTTTTGTACAACCAAACAGGGGACACTGCACTATTCATTCATTTACTTTAACTACTAATACTATTACTGCGCCAATTCGCATCCTGCTTATTTTTGTCATTGCCATTGTCACTGTTTATCTTCTTATCCTTGTTGTTGTTGTCGTTTTGGTTGTCTATTTTCACCCTTGCTGTTTTTTTTCCCCCATTCTTATCCTTGATGTTGTTGTTGATGTTCTCCCTTCTGTCTATTTGTGGATGTCTTTTGCTATCTTGTAATTATCTCACTATTTATATCTATATTCAGATTTACTGACACTATAACTGTCACGCTGCTGTGACAAATTATTTGCCCTACAGTGATCAATAAGGTTTATCTTATAGCCCTGATTCTGCAACCGAGGTCATGGAGGTCTATTCCAAATAGAAGGAAGTGTAAAATGGATGAAAAGCCAGACAAGAACAGACATGGAATAAGCAAACTCTGACCTCTATACCTGGTGATTCAACACAATCTTCCAAATGAGTAAATGTTCATGACCCACCATCTCAAAGGCCATTGTGATCACCAAATCACAACCCAGTTGTCTGATGAGAACAGGTCTGCATCCAGAGAAAGCCTGCATTCCGTCATGAGCGAGCACTTGGAGACAGTGGTGAGGAAGTGCTGCCTTTTAGCGGCGCAGATCCCGGTTCAGGGGAGGGTATGAGGGTTGGGAGGGACGGGCACAAATGATATTGTACTACTTTTACGACGAGTGAAAACATGGCTCTAATTGACAGGATCTAATAACAGCTGTGATATTCTTACAAGGAATAATGGCGGAACCCTGAAGAGATGCCCTGGTAGATCAGGCTACCCGCAACGCAAGAGAACCCGGGGCGTCTGGAGAAGATGCAAGGTTACCATCACGCAGGGGTGAAGGGACACGAGGGCATCATGGGATGTCCCTCTGCAGAGAAAAACCAGGCATGTGAATAATTAATGAATTGTTTAGTTTGGAGCCATTTTTCTTTCATTCATTTAATTTCAGTAACAAATTGTGACGCCTCTTCTCCAAGGTGCAGTTCACACAATCACCACTAGGTGGCAGCATTCTAAGAAAATCCCAAACCCAAACCCCCCCCAAAGAGAAAGTAAACAATCATTCTCTCATTTAAATCTTATTCAAAGTCCCCACTTGACTTTTCGATGAGTTCCTGTTAATATTTAGAGCCTTCTCTCTCACACAAAGACACATTAAACCCCAACCAAACCTGAAAACACTTTCAGTCTTTAATTATGAATTGCAAAACAGCACTCAAACTGTCAGGCATCCAGAGTTTCCCAACGCAAGGCGTGGATCTGGTCTGTCACTGCTCATTCAAGTTGTCAGCAGGTGTGTTTCTTTTTTTTTTGCTATTAATACATTCCATATATGAAACCATCTTTAACCAAATGGAATAAATAAAAACAACTCTACAACAGCAGATATAAAGCAGTGTTTTGAAGATTTCAGAGGTCCAAGCGTGGATCCCTCAGGCATTGGAGGTGACTCATGGATTAGCAATGACCGATTTTTTTATGTGTTTCGCTGAGCAGAGACCCTTCAGTTCTGGCAGAGTTGCTGTATCTTATCTGCCAGCTGCAGGCAGTGCAGGACCCTGGTCTGCTCTCTCTGCAGCTCCTCCGGACTCACCGCGCCCTCCAGCTTGGAGGCGAACAGGACCAGGTCCTGCATGAAGAGGCCCACCGTCCCTCTGGGCGCCGGGGGGATCTGGGTCAAGGTGCTGCACTGGAACTGGAAGTTGATGTTCTTGAACCTGGAGAGGCCCGGCCCTCGCTCCTCTATCCACGTCAGGGGCCTGGAAGGGGACAGGGTGATGACGGACTGTGGAACATTTAGTGGAAACAGTTCTGTCGTTCCGATTGTGAAGGGGATTACAAAAGGGGAGAGAAACCTGGAAAACGACTGGAGCACCGTGGGGCTGGAGCCGATCAGAAATATACAAAATGCATACACACCGGACTGATTCTGCAGTGTTTGCACAAATAATCGGATTGAAAAGTCCTGCAGGGGCTTTTGTGACAAACAAGGTGCCTTCAAATAAAATGCATCATTATTATTATGATTATTTTTAGGTCAAAGGGGGCCAACTGTGGAGGAGGCCCCACCGTGGAGGAGGCCCCACCGTGGAGGAGGCCCCACCGTGGAGGTTAAAAACAAACACTGGACGAGCGATAAGAGATGTTTGTGTCTGCAGCTCATGGTGTGTGTATGTGTGAAGGGGGATGGTACGGACACACACTCTCCCACCTATTGTCTGACGTGAGCAGCTTCACTGTCATCTTGATGTAGCTGTTGCCGGGATCCTCCTCGACGGAGGCCGCGCTCACCGAGAGCTCTCCGAACAGCTCCACCAGGGTGGTGAGGCGTGCGATGCCGCTGAACGCCGGGAAGCCGAACCCGGGCTTCAGGACGCCTCCTGCGAAGGAAAGTAAAACACTCATCTGCTCAAGCCTCTTGTGCAGAGGTATGTTGTAACTTTTTACCCCAGAATGAAGACGTGCGGTCCGAGACCGATGGCAGGAGGTTTGACCGAGAAGACGTGGAGGAAGAAAAGAAGGGTGGCATCTCACCAGTGAAGTGAAGCGTTCCCTCCTGCAGGGTTTTTCCTGCCACCGCTCTCTTCAGCTGCTTGTAGTCTTCAGACAGCAGCTCAATGTGCTCCTCATGGAGGACCACTCCTGTGTGTGAGAACATGTTTCAACTCAGCTTCATTTCAAAGTGACTGGATGCAGACTTTGATGCAACAGGGGAAATTCTCCAGAAGGACCGCGGTCAACCGGACCAGGTCGAAATCATTCACAATTATCGGTATCTGTGTGGTGAAAACCCGACTGGTGCGTACGTCACGTGTTAAACATCCTGTGGGTTTGTTGCTCATTTGGCTTAAATTTGGGTTTTGTTACTTGAAACCAAAATAAGACGTCTTCCAAACATCCCGACGATGTGACGTTTTCATGTGCTTTTGAGCTCCGTGTTGGGATTTAGCTGCCGATCAGTGCGGGATCAACACCTCCGGTGATGTCCGGTCTGGTTCTCCGTGACCTCACCCTTCTTCCGGGCCAGATCCCACAGCTCCACGGCGCCCTCGTAGCTCATCGCCATGGGATACTCCACGCAGACGTGTTTCCCGGCCTGAAGGAACCTCCTGCAGAGAGCACGTCACGCATAAACAGACATATGAACATACAAACACGGATATCTGCGTTTCTATGTACATGGACTGTATGTGTAGATACAGAAATAAACCGGGATTTTGAGAAATGCCAAACAGATGCTGATTAATAGAGCTAGAGGAAGTGAACCGTGGACGAGGACGTTGCGTCACGTACCTCACGTCCTCCTGGTGAGACATGTTCTCGGTGCAGACGAAGACGGCGTGGATGTCGTCCCGGGTCAGCGCCTCCTCCGCCGACAGCTGGCCGACCCCCTGCAGGGAGCCCAGCTCCCTCCTGGAGACCGAGATACGGAGGACCTTCGCTTTTTACGGGAGTTAACTTCCAAAACCACCCTCCAAAAGCTAATTTCCGCCAAGTAGAGACGTGATTATTTCGACACGTGATAGATTAAACCGTCAACGAATCTCACTTAACCCTTTACTAGCCTCCCGCAAACTGCGATCAAGCCGCCATCCACTATATTACGCTCTTATACAGTCCACAAAACACATTTGTCATCGCTGCAAGTGGTTGAAAGTGAGAAGCCGTCTCTTCCAAGAATGCGTGCCCGCAAAGAAGATCTTGTATTTTATCTATTTTATCAAGTGAATTTTAGTTTCATTTTACGATATTTTTCTGCTGTTTTTTTTTTTCTTCGTTGGCTAGAATATGGCTATTAAATCACAAAAAAATTCTAATACTTCAAAAACAAAACATGAAAGCGCATATGTTTGAAAAAAATAAAAAAACAAACACAAACTACAAACGAGCGACAACAAAGAGATTCAAATGTTTGTTTCCGTCGACATCCGGGAAATGTTTTATTACGATTAATGTGAAACTTAGCAACAACCCAATAAAAAAGCCGGATCTAAAGCAAACGTCGGGCTTCCTAGCAAATATCAAAGTCCAAGCGGCCTCTGTGATCAGATCTTCGGCTGGTAATTTCTTCACTTTCTGACTGGCAGACGACAGATCGGCGCCCCGACGGATGGAAGCCTCACCTGGACACGAACCCTTTGAGGGCGAATCTCTCTGCAGAACTTCCCCTTAGCGGCGCCAACATGTCCCGTATCCTCACCGAGCCCGCCGTGCCCACGCCGACCACCGCTGCGCCAAACATCCTGGCTGAGGGAAGGGAAGATGTTCACGAGAGGTGTATTTTAAATCAAAATTCTACATCCCTCCATTCCTGATCTGTTCACAAGTTCGGTCGTAGCCCGAACTGGACTGGCTGAAAGAGCCCGTTTCTGCAGCTCCTGCATGAAATAGCTTGCAGAATAGTCGTCGCAACTCTCTATTTGTCCAATGGCAAACTGAATTTCCACCACTTTCTTTGACTGCACTTTATTGTGCTGATTAATTTTTTTATGTTTCGTCCTTCAACTCCTCCACCTGTCTCTTCTACAATGTGTATTCCTGTTGAAATCTTGAATTTCTTCACTTGAAGACGTTTCAGCCCTTCATCCCAGAGGCTTCTTCAGTTCTCGGGTGAGGGCTGAAACATCTTCAAGAGGAGAAATTCGAGTCCAGTTGCCATGACAAGAAGATTTCAACAAGAATTCCCCATAAGAACCTCCACAGACATCTCCACTGTGTTATAAACACAAACCGACTTCATTTCATTCAGCATTTTAATGCCTAAAACATGAATTTAAATTACTTCATCTGGTCATTTATCTTCATCTTCATAATTTATTTAAATATATATAAATTAAATATATATAATTAATATATGAACACATTTAAATACATATATACATGATTAATATATATATATATATTTATTTAGATATAAATTATATATATACATATATATGATCCTTTGGATCATTTTATTAATTTAAATTTTATATATATATATATATATATATATATAAAATTTAAATTTATAAAATAAATATAATGATATAAATATATCCTCATTTTCTTTTCCTTTTTCTCATGTTTTGACAGTTTATTTTTATAAATGTGTTTTGTATTTGTTGCTGCCTGTTTTGGCTTCCTTATAAAAGAGGTTACTTAACGTGTACATGAAGGTTACATAATTAAATAAAAGAGAGAAAAAATACACATACTATAAGAATGATTAATTATATTGGGTTGAGAGGGATAAAAATTTAAAAATATTGGGGTTTGAGGGTTCGGGTACAATTACCGGTAGGTGAAATGAGACGGTAATTAGCAAGAAACTAGCAAAACATCTTAGCAAAAAGGCGCCGGAAAATTAACACGAAATTAAAAGCGAACGATAATTACCTGTATATTGGAAGAAACAGCTTCAACGCGGGGGTTTAAATACAAATCCTACCGGAACATTTACGCACAGCCTTCGTGTGTCCGCGCCGTTTCTCCGTCATGAAACCGGGAGGCGGCGGAGGAGGTTACCGGAGCTACGAAACTCCCCGAGTCCGGCCGAAGCTGCTCGGCCTGCGGGGGGGGGGGAACAGACCGGAAACCGGAAGTGGAGCGCCGGAAGTGGAGAGGAAGCGTCCTCTCTATGAAGAACGCACCGTAGTAAAGGACTTTGTGTCTTTTGCACAACTTTATTGCTCTTTGGGACTTTTATAAAGCTTTTGTTTCGGTCGAAAATGCATTTATCTTAGCAACGCTCGAACAGTTTGGATTTGAGAATATTAATAGCTGTGTTATCCTACCGAGCGGCGCCTTTCCTGGGAATCCCGATCTCCCCCCTTATTTATTTATGCTAGCTACCGAAGTGCTAGCCACTTATATTACAAATTGTGACGATATACAAAAGTTAGACGTGTTGCGTACAAAAATTATTATTAGCCAGCTGGCGGATGACACATCTCTATTTCTGTTCATAACTGTGCAATATGTCACTTCATTTTTCATACTGTCCGTTTTTGTGGCTCCTGCCACTGGACCGGCCTTGGTTGTCCCGGTGTTTTTTGTTTGTTTTTATTGAACATAAATAGTACAAACAAATATTCATACGTACAAATAAACATGGCAAGGTAGAACTGAACGTCAATGAAATAACCAGGGATGAGGAAGCAAAGGACATAAGGACATTCGTTCTGTATGTAATTAGAGGTTAATAGTGTTAACGGTTTCTGAGAAATGTATAGTGCTAGACAAAAAAGAAAGGAAATTATTAGATAAATAGATAAACAAATAAAATGAAAAAGGGAGAAAAAAAAACTTGCAAGGGGAATTTAACATGTAATTAAGTTGGTGGTTCACAAGGAATCTCAGACATCAAACTATATTTTTTGGTTTTTGGATTTTTCCATAAGTTTTAAGGATTTTTTTATATAATACAAAATCATTTATAAAGAACGTAAAATTCGGGGAACATTTTTCTGTTTCTGTGAATGAAGAACTTGGCCAGGCCTAAAATAACATTGACACGTAGTTCATCTCTTTTGTTCCTTAAAAGTTTTGTTGTCCCGGTGTGTTCAGATCATCATTCGGGGAAAAACGTCACAACGGCCAGGAACTAATCAAGCAAGAATGGTTTATTCAAAGTCAGGAAAATTCACTTACATAATATCCCGTGCCAGAATGAACGTCACCCCACGAGAATCGTTCAGCTCCTCTAAACACCTGCTGAGACGCGTCCAGGCGAATGTGTCGATGAAGAAGTTCAGGTCCAAATCCAAAGGATCAAGCTCATTTCATATCTCTTGGCCAAAGGGCGTAAAACCGGGGGGTTTCACGCCCTCTTGGAAGGTGAGCACCGGGGCTGTGTAAAACCGGGCTTTGATTGATGTCGCGGTTCGGAAGAAGTCCTGTCATTGGAAAAGCACAGGAAGTGCATTCCTTGACATTACGTGATGGGGTCTCGCAGTTACATTTTAACAGTCTTTGCAATTGATTGTGAAACAATGGTGTGAGGTGGGAGACTCTACAATTTGAGATAGGGGATTTTGCAAGTCCCTCTCTTGACATGAGCGTTCTCATGTCAAACAAGGACTACAATCAAAATAAACAGTAAATACGATGAATGCATGGAAACATAGTGCGTTACAATTATGACACAAAATCCCAACAATATTCTGCACTCCTTATCTTTCATTTGGTACTTAAGACACTTTATGGTTTACTTGTATTTCTTATCACCCCCCCCCCCTTTTTTTTTTTTTTACTTTTTATACAATCTTCTACTATTATTTATGATTGTTGTGTTTTTCTTGTAACTCTGGCACAAAAATTTCCTTCGGGATAAATAAAGTTGTTATTATTCTTATTCTGAAAAATAAACATCAAATCCCAGTAAGTGTTGAAAAAATAAAAAAATTCTCCAAGGCTTCAGGATTATCCTTAAACTTAAAGAAAGGTGAACTTTTTGCACTTCATGACTCACCATTGAAAGAAATCAGCAATGTTCCTATTAAATCAGAAATAAAATACTTGGGTATTTTTCCTTTCTAAGGATCAAAAGTTAAATCAGTCCAGGAACATGGAATCTAAACTCACTGATTAAATAAAGCTTAATTGAATATATGGCTCCAAAGGGATTCATCAATATTAGGCGGGATATATTTGACCAGAATGGAATGTTTATCTACATGTATATACCCAGTGTATTCCATTGCTATTCCAAATCAACTCATAAACTCTATTAACCAAATAAATTTTAATTTTATCTGGAGAAACAGACCACATTATCTAAAAAAATCACATATGGTGAGAGAAACAAGTGAAGGAGGGCTGAAAGTGATAGATTTGGACTGCCTGAATGGGACATTGAAGGTGAACTGGTTGAAATCCTGGATCAAACATAATCATTCTTTCTGGTATTGTATCCTTAACTACTTCTTCAACAAAGTCGGCGGCCTAAGTCTTCTGCTTATCTCTGACTTTGATATCAACAAGATTCCTGTCAAATTTTCAGAGTTCCATAAACAAATATTATTGTACTGGAAAATGATATATGTACACAATTTCTCACCACACGGTGCAATAATATGGAATAATAGATATGTGCTACATCACAATAAATCTGTATTTTACAAGGAACGGTTTGAGAAAGGTATATGGTCAATCATTGACAATGGCAGTCTTTCAGACGATGAACAATTCTGTACTAAACACAGCTTTAACCCTCCCATACTAGAGTTCATGATGTTACGTAACGCACTGCCTTGACAATTTGTATTCCTAACCAAAAATATAATGACGCACCGAACCGTACAACCACAGTTGCCCCCACTTTCACTCAAGGGAATCTCAATTCTGGACAGAAAATGCAGCAACTCCTTTATTAGAAAATGTTTTACAGAAAACTTATTCCCTGGACATCAAAACCAAAATGATATTTTAAATAGATTTGATAGGAATCAATTGTCCCGTTGCGAACTATGTATCTGACTCTACCCCCAAGGCAAAAGAGACCCACTTCAAAATTATGAATGATACCTAACTTCTTCTTCTTCTTTCGGCTTTTCCCGTTAGGTGTCGCCACAGCGAGTCAACTTTCTCCATCTAACCCTATTCTCTGGATCTTCCTCTCTCACACCAACTACCTTCATATCCTCTCTCACTACGTCCATAAATCTTCTCTTTGGTCTTCCTCGAGACCTCTTGCCTGGCAGCTCCAATTCCAGCATCCGTCTACCAATATATTCACTATCTCTTCTCTGTACATGACCCAACCATCTCAGTCTGGCTTCTCTGACCTTCTCTCCAAAACATCGAACATGTGCTGTTCCTCTGATAGACTCATTCCTGATCCTCTCCATCCTGGTCACTCTCAAAGAGAACCTCAACATCTTCATCTCTGCAACCTCTAGTTCTGCCTGCTGTCTTTTGGTCATTGGAACAGTTTCTAGTCCAAACATCATCGCTGGTCTCGCCACTGTCTTGTACACCTTTCCTTTTATTCTGGCCGATAGTCTTCTATCACATAGTACCCCTGACACTTTTCTCCACCCATTCCAACCTGCTTGGACCCGTCTCTTCACCTCTTTTCCGCACTCTCCGTTGCTCTGGACTGTTGACCCTAAGTACCTGAAATCCTCCAGCTTCTTGATCTCCATTCCCTGTAGCCTCACTGCTCCACCCGAGTTCCTCTCGTTCACACACATATATTCTGTCTTGCTGCCACTAACTTTCATTCCTCTCCTTTCCAGAGCATACCTCCACCTCTCTAGATTTTCCTCTACCTGTTGTCTGCTCTCACTACAGATCACAACGTCATCTGCAAACATCATAGTCCATGGGGATTCCTGTCTAACCTCATCTGTCAGCCTATCCATCACCATTGCGAACAAGAAGGGGCTCAGAGCTGATCCCTGATGGAGTCCCACCTCCACCTTGAACTTCTCGGTTACCCCTACAGCACACCGTACCAGTGTCTCACAGCTAGCATACATGTCCTGCACCAGTCTAACATACTTCTCTGCCACTCCAGACTTCCTCATACAATACCAGAGCTCCTCTCTTGGCACCCTGTCATATGCTTTTTCTAGGTCTACAAAAACGTAATGTAACTCCCTCTGGCCTTCTCTGTACTTTTCTATTAGCATTCTCAACGCAAATACTGCATCTGTAGTACTCTTCCTAGGCATGAAGCCATACTGCTGTTCACAAATGCTGACTTCTGCTCTCAGTCTAGTTTCTACTACTCTTTCCCATAACTTCATTGTATGGCTCATCAACTTTATCCCTCTGTAGTTGCCACAATTCTGCACATCCCCTTTATTCTTAAAAATAGGCACCGTCACACTTTGTCTCCATTCTTCAGGCATCTTCTCACTCTCTAAGATCCTGTTGAATAATCTAGTCAGAAAATCTACCGCTGCCTCTCCTAGGCACTTCCACACCCCCACAGGTATATCATCAGGACCAACTGCTTTTCCACTCTTCATCCTCTTCAATGCCTTCCTCACTTCACTTTTACTAATTTTTGCTACTTTGTGGTCTACGATAATCACCTCTTCTACCCTTGCCTCTCTTTCATTTTCCACATTCATCAGTTCTTCAAAGTACTCTTTCCATCTTCCCATCACTCTTCTAGCATCTGTCAATACATTTCCCTCTCTGTCCTTTATCACCCGGACCTGTTGTACATCCTTTCCATCTTTATCTCTCTGTTTCGCCAACCTGTATAGATCATTCTCACCCTCCTTACTATCCAACTGAGCATACAAGTCATCATAAGCCCTTTGTTTTGCCTTTGCTACCTCTATCTTTACCTTTCGCCGCACCTCCCTGAACTCCTGTCTGTTCTCTTCAGTATAGTTTTGGTTGTCTCGCATATTTGGTTTTGGCAAAAGTTTTACGCCGGATGCCCTTCCTGACGCAACCCTCTGCATTTATCCGGGCTTGGGACCGGCTCAGGGAGACACTGCTCCGTGCCCCCCCAAGGCAGGCTTGGAGAGACACGGGCCAGTGCCGCCCTGAGGCTGCATTATGAATGATACCTAACCATCTGAAGAATTATTGAGGGTACGCTTTAATATTGAAGATAATATTTATACATTATGTGAAGACAACATTGAGACAACTGACCATATATTTTTCTCATGCAAAAAAGTACAGGGCTTTTGGGCTAAAACTTGAAAATGACAACAGACAAATATCCATTGTCAGCAATTTCTTTCTCAGGAGATGATAGAACATTTGTTTTACTTTTAAGCAAAAAAAGAGATGAACTCTGTATCAATTTTATTTTTAGGCCTGGCCGAGTTCTTCATTCACAAAAACAGAATGCAAAAATGAATTTTATGCTCTTTATAAACGATTTTGAATTATATAAAAAAAATCCTTAAAACTTGTGGAAAAATCCAAAAACCGAAAAATATACAGCTTTATAACTGAGATTCTTTTTGAACCACCAAGTTAAATACATATTATATTCCCCTTGCCATTTATTTATTTGTTTTTATGTATTTTCTTTTTCTTCTAGAATTAAACATTTCGCACAAACCTTTAATACTGTTAACTCGTACAGTTAAGTGACTGCAAGCAAAACTAATGTCCTTATGCTTCCTCATCCTGGTTTGTATCTACTTTGGCATGTTTGTTTGTACATATGCATATCTATTTATACTATTCACTCAAAATTTGTATAATTTTTTGTTTAATTATTGCTCTTGGGAAATTTTCATATTCACAAAAGGGACTTTAAATGGACTTCAAAACCGGAAGGAAGAACGACTTTTAGTTTGGAATTTTTTTTTTTGAAATCTGTGTGTGTATGTTTAAGCACCGTTATACTCTTTACATGGCTGTCTGTTTTTTTATATTTGTATTTTTGTGTTTCCCTTGACTGCACTGATTTGTTTTGATTTGTTTATTAAAAGAAATAAAATAAAAAGGGTCTCACCACACACGAGCGAGCGAGTAAGGCCGGTATCACGCTCCGTCGATGATGTGACGTCACCGGAAGTGGGCTACGGTGGCCCGGGGGGGACAAAATTAACAAAACGCGGCTGATTTTGTTTTTTTTGTGTGTGTGTGTGTGTGTGTGTGTGTATGTGCCAAAGTCAGCAATCAGCTTACTGCTGCACTCAAATGGTTTATTGTTATGCCGCCATGCATATTCATATATATAATCCTTTGAAGATAAGATAAACTTTATATATCCCCATTGGGGAAATTCCCTTGCCACAGCAGTGTAGCAGTTTTAATGTAAAAAAATAAAATGGTAAAATAAATATGAATATAAATATAAATAGAGAGACCGAAGACAGAAGATAACAAGACATACACGAATAAATAGACAACAACAACACAACAGCAACAACGTCAGGGATAATAATGGACAACATAAAGGAACAGGAATGGCTCCCAGTGTCCTTCACCCTCCCCACTGCCACTGATTGAAGATGGAAAATGTTTTAATATTTTATAATTTATATTAATGTTTACACTCCTCCTATCTGTACATATCCAAATGCATTGCGGACAGCAAAATAAGAATTTCACTGTCCAGGGAAACACATTTCTACACTGCATGTGACAATTGATTCTTTTCTGTGTTTGAATTTGAGGCTTGTGTCACACCCAGGTAAGTTTTTTGAGGCTGTAATTCAGAGATAAGACATGGGTTGTTTTTTTCTCCTTCAGTTCTTCGCATGCGTCCCTCTTCACTGGAAAGCACAGATAATGTTCCTCACAATAAAACCTTTGAAAATGTAATTTTTTGTTTCAATCAATCACTTTTAATCACGCAGGTTACACCCTGCACCACTAGGACCGAATTTAATAAATCAAGCCTTGTTAGTATCGCTTCACTCGTATCCTGTTTATTTTTGTCATTTTGTCTATTCCATTGTTGTTGTCGTTTTTGTTGTCTATTCTCACCCATGCTGTTTTTTCATTCTGTTGTCTATTTTTAATCATTGTTGTTGTTCATTTTGCTGTCTATTTTTGTGGATGTCTTTTTCTATCTTTAAATTGGCTCCTTTATTATTATTTATTGATAGTGTCATTGTTGCACTGCTGTGACAAACGAATTTCCCCTATGGGGGATCAATAAAGTATCTTATCTTAACTACTAAAGAAAAAGGAGAGCAGCTTATCATTGAAATTTACATTTATCTTCTGTATCCGATGTATTTATTTTCTACTTTTATTTTTTGTTTTTATTTTCATTCCTCGACGGGTTCTCTTCCGGGCAGCACGCGCACTCACACCCGATTGGTCACCGCATGTGTGACGTATGCGGAAGACAACAAAGCCGCCGCTGTGGGACGGACGGACGTCCTCCGCCGTGCGTTGCATCCCGGTATGATCGGTTCTCCTGCACCCCTGCTTCCCCAAATTAACGGCTGTAAAACGGTAATATTGATAACCGAAACGTCGGGGGCGAGTCGAACCGGAGAGCGTTTCGGATCGCGATGGCTTATAAGATAGCTTATTTTGCTAACGCTAAAGATGGATGGGGAGAGCCGCCTAAATGTGCAATAACATGGCAACATCTAATAATATCACAGTTACAACAAGAAAGAATGCTGAAAATCAATAATAGTAAATATCGCAAAAACCCTTAAAAGTAGTATTTCAGTTTTAAATGCCCGCTGTGTAACTGCTGAGCCAAAGGGCTAGCCTCCAGCATGGCATTGATGAACGCGACTTGTCTCATTATAATACACTTATAATACACTTTTACTCGTAAAGAATAAGAATTTGGACTTGGAGGGCAAGAGAAACGAAATGAAATGGAAAAAATAAAACGGTTCAGCCTTGAGAAATGTGATTGGACTGACAATCCACCGCAGTGATCTCTAGTTTAACACAGGTAGAGATCTCATTCTAAGCAGCATCTGCTGTGTAACTTTCATAGTAAGTACTTGGTAGTTTTTAACCTTTTTCTGACACCCCTTTGCTTTACTACTGTCAGATTTGTATTTTATTCAGCCCTCACCTTCAGAGAAGACAAAGAATCTTCTTTGCTGGTTCTTAGGCTGAGGAGAAGGAGTTAAACAAGGAGTACAACTGCTAAGCGACGTCTCCTCAGCCTTCACCACCCTGCAACTCTGGGGAACTGCCAGAGAAGCTGATCAAATGTTTCCATCTCAAACACCAATTCATCGGGTGGATCATCAGCTTCCTCAATATCAGGTCGCAGAGGATGTTGGTTAATAACCAACAGGTGAACCCGCTCTGTGGCTTCTTATCTTGGCATCCCAGAGAAGAGCACAGGAAGGGCATGCTAACGTGTAGCGCTCATGATCCTTTTGACTCGTGGGCTGAGATGGGTTCTAAAATTTGCCTCATAACTAATATACAGGACATGGATAGAAGTGCGTCTAAAATTCAATTAGTAAAATGACATTTTTCCAGTGCATCAGAATCTGGAGTTCATCTCGTGGGTTTTCTCAGGATGGATCCGAGGATGTTGGTCAGTTAAATTGGATCTCTGAAGGGCTTTGTTGGTGTTTGTAGGTGGAACCAAACATCGTGGGCATCTTATGTGTCATCCTCTGGAGGTTTACAAACATGGCTAATCGCTAATTTGAAGGCTTGCTTCTGTACTCGGCTCTTTAAGTTTGTCATAAAAAAAAAATGTCGGCGAGTCTGTAAATTAGCTCACCCTGCGTTGACCCTTTGCTAGCATAGTTATCACGCTTCCTGGCAAAGTGACACGGCTGATATTGTATTCTAAACACTCGGAACTCCCGCTGTCCACTTTCCGCTTCCTCTGCTCATTTTTAGATGAGGAGACGTCGCTTAGCAGTTGTACTCCTTGTTTAACTCCTTCTCCTCAGCCTTCACCACCCTGCAACTCTGGGGAACTCCCAGAGAAGCTGATCAAGTGTTTCCATCTCAAACACCAATTCATCGGGTGGATCATTAGCTTCCTCAATATCAGGTCGCAGAGGATGTTGGTTAACAACACCTTCTGACACCTTCTCCGCCTCCACCAACCCACCAAAAAGCTGCATCCTGCCCCTCCTGCTCTGCACCCTGCAGGGATTGTGATTCTGAAATTAAATCTCCCTTAATTAGTTCCATTTATCCGACATGAGACTTTCCATCCTTGAGCAAATAGGGAGATGTTGAAATGCGGGTTTCTGTCTGGTTCTTGTAACGTTCTCCCGTTTCGCCCTGCCTCAAGGAACCCATCTCACGACGCCTGCCGGCGCCCGAAAGTGGGCGGAGATGAGGGTGTCCACCAGTAAACTGCAGCAGCTCGCCATCTTCACCACCTTGCTGACGGGCGGCGGGGTCGCCACCATGTACCACCTCATGCAGAGTGAGCAGACTTATCGCCCATTCGTTGGTAATAATTGTGTTTCCATGGCGACCCCACACAGTGAAACATCATCGATTTGACAGCACGTGAGCGGCGTTTGCGAAACGCTGCGCGCACATGAAATCACACTTCCTGAAGGGTCACAGTAGGGATGGAGGCGGGGAAGACGTGCAGGGCCACGGATGGAGACGTCTAACCGAAGGTTGGACTCGACCCGGCTTCCGCCGCTTCATAACCCCTCGTCGACGTGGCACGGCGGCGCCAAACAGCCGTGATGTGTTTTTTTTCTTCTTTGCAAAGCTGAACAAACAAACAATGGTCGCCATGGTGAACCCGCATGGTGAACCCGCTGCTCCGTCTGTGGCTTCTTATCTCGGCATCCCAGAGAAGAGCACAGGAAGGGCATGCTAACGTGTAGCGCTCATGATCCTTTTGACTCGTGGGCTGAAATGGGTTCTAAAATTTGCCTCATAACTAATATACATGACATGGATAGAAGTGCGTCTAAAATTCAATTAGTAAAATGACATTTTTCCAGTGCATCAGAATCTGGAGTTCATCTCGTGGGTTTTCTCAGGATGGATCCGAGGATGTTGGTCAGTTAAATTGGATCTCTGAAGGGCTTTGTTGGTGTTTGTAGGTGGAACCAAACATCGTGGGCATCTTATGTGTCATCCTCTGGAGGTTTACAAACATGGCTAATCGCTAATTTGAAGGCTTGCTTCTGTACTCGGCTCTTTAAGTTTGTCATAAAAAAAAATGTCGGCGAGTCTGTAAATTAGCTCACCCTGCGTTGACCCTTTGCTAGCATAGTTATCACGCTTCCTGGCAAAGTGACACGGCTGATATTGTATTCTAAACACTCGGAACTCCCGCTGTCCACTTTCCGCTTCCTTTGCTCATTTTTACAGAAGTTTTCAAAGGGCAAAGTGAAAAAGTGACATAAAGAGTAACACAACGAATGTCAACGGGTATGAAGAACGCAGGTATTTCAGAGAAAAGGTCAAATAAATGAGGTTGAATCGTATAAAGTTTCATGTCTGGCGGGCCGGATTAAAAAGTCCAACGGGCCATGTATGGCCCGCGGGCCGTAGTTTGCCCACGGCTGCTCTAGCAGCTTCTAAAAAATGGACGTTCTCAGTGACTACACGGTTCGGCCAATGAATGACAGGCAATCTGATGACGTCTGATGCGCTATTTACGATAGAAGCATGAAAAGAGTCAGAAAAGGTCAAAAGGGGGAATGTTGCCAGAGGAAGAATCATAACATCACAACACGAAGAGTCTCAGGATTAACCGCAGTATCAAGCACTCAGAAGACGCATCTTGGTTTTTAAAACACAAAAAAAAGGGAAGTGTCCCTGAGGTTGAGACAGTTTGGAGTGACTCAGGGCTGGTAGTAACACAGCGGCGATTTCACATTCTGGGTTCCGAGGAACTGGTGTTAGTTCATCATCTAAACAACTTCTACGTCTGTGCTGTTGTGTCCTCCTACATGGAGAACATCTTCCAAGTTTGATATTCAGGTAAATTAGAAACTGCTAACTGCCCGAGCAGCGAAGCCCCTGCACCCTGGAGTGGACCACAGCTGACCTGAGGGACGTCATTGCTAGAAATGTTCAAATCATCTTCTCGTCCCCGTCGGAGAAACTTTTTTTGAAATCACAGACAAACCAATTAACCTTTGCAGTTGTTTCAGTCTACTCACCTTCTTGTCTTCTCGTGAAGGGACCTTTTTAGCACCGAATGACACCGATGCAGTGTGGAGTCCCTCACCGGCAGCAGATGTTCTCCACTTGTATTCCAAAGCACTTCGGTATTCAGACAGTTGGAAGCGCCAAACGTCCCATTGGGTGGAACCTTAGCATTTTTCCAAAGTTTGTGGAAAAGTAAGTGTCCTCATTTGAGGACACTAAAACTCCTTGTCTGGCAGAGCTGCCATGCTAGAGGCTGATGTTGACAGGACTTGCCAGGATCAAACCTCCAACCTTCCTGTTGGATGAACGTTAGCATGTTTTCCCCAAAGTTTTCAACATGCCGGTCAACCCACATAAAAAAGGAAAATGGTCTCCAGAGGTTCACTTGTGTGACCCCCGAGTCCACATGTGAGGTCACTTGACCTCCACCAACTTCTGGGCCTCAAACCAAATGACTCCAACAAAGAAGGGTCTCCAGAGGTTCAGGACACTTAGCTGGTGGCAGATGATTGGTGTGGGTGGAATGGAGAAAGGTGATTGGTTGCAGGTGAGATGAAGGCCGGTGATTGGTTGCGGGTGAGATGGAAGCAGATGATTGGTTGTGGGCTTAAATGGTGGCAGATGATTGGATGCAGGTGAGATGAAGGCAGGTGATTGGTTGCGGGTGGAATGGAGAAAGGTGATTGGATGTGGGTTAGATGGAAGCAGATGATTGGTAGCGCGTGAGATGAAGGCAGGTGATTTATTGCGGGTGGAATGGAGGAAGGTGATTGGTTGCAGCTGAGATGGAAGCAGATGATTGGTTCTGGGTGAGATGGAAGCAGATGATTGGTTGTGGGTGAGATGAAGGCAGGTGATTGGTTGCAGGTGGAAAGGAGAAATGTGATTGGATGCGGGTTAGATGGAAGCAGATGATTGGTTGCGTGTGAGATGGAGGAAGGTGATTGGTTGCAGCTGAGATGGAAGCAGACTAGCAAGATTAGCAAAGGCTCTTTTTGAACCTCTGCTTTTCCATCCCGTCCTTCAAGGCTGACCTGAAGGGAAGTCATAGGTTCTCGTCTTGTCTCTCGTGTCCCACAAGAGAAGTTCCTGGAGTCGGAGTACCACCGGATGGCCGTGCAGAAGCTGGAGACCTGCCCGGTCGCCATGGAAACGCTGGGAGCCCCGCCTTTGAAAGTCCACAACGTCCACCTGACGGACAGAGACAATCGCGTGGATGGCTTCGTGGCTCAGGTACTTTGGCTTCGCAGAACTTTCTAACGCTTTGCTGCTCCGGATGGTTCGGGAGATGTTCTGAGAGATGCTTTGGACGGAAGAGGGACGGTGAAGATCTGGGTGGAAGGATGCTGATGTTGGAGGAGGTGGAGAAGATGCTTGGGGATGGAGAGGGTGTGAGAGGAGACGATGTAGAGGAGGAGGTTAGATGGTGGAAGATGATTGGATGCGGGTCAGATGAAGGCAGGTGATTGGTTGCAGGTGAGATGGAGGAAGGTGATTGGATGCAGGTTAGATGGAAGCAGATGATTGGTTGCAGGTGAGATGGAGGAAGGGGATTGGTTGCAGCTGAGATGGAAACAGATGATTGGGTGCGGGTGATTGGTTGCTGGCTTAGATGGTGGCAGATGATTGGTGTGGCTGGAATGGAGGAAGGCGATTGGTTGCAGGTTAGATGGAAGCAGATGATTGGTTGCAGGTGAAATGAAGGAAGGTGATTGGTTGCTGGCTTAGATGGTGGCAGATAATGGATGTGGGTGTGATGGTGGCAGATAATTGGATGCGGGTGGAATGGAGAAAGGTGATTGGATGCGGGTTAGATCGAAGCAGATGATTGGTTGCAGCTGAGATGGAAGCAGATGATTGGTTGCAGCTGAGATGGAAGCAGATGATTGGTTGCGGGTGAGATGGAGGCAGGTGATTGGTAGTGGGTGAGATGAAGGCAGATGATTGGTTGTAGATTAGGTTCATCTTCCTCGTCCTTCGTTCTTTCTCTTATTTATGTGTCCACCTGCAGATGAAGATCCCAGTGACAGGAAGTAAGACAGGTGGCTACCTTTACACGACCTCAGCCAGGGACCTGAAGACCAGCAGGTCAGTGTGTCCTCTCCACACACACACACACACACACACACACACCTTTCATTCAGTATTTACCAGCTTGTCGCCCCCTCCAGGTGGCACCTGAAGCTCGCCGTCCTGCGGCTCCGAGACGGGAAGACCATCGACCTGCTGGATCCTCCGGGGGTGCAGAGCCAGGACGGCGGGCTCTGCGTGGAAACAGGATGCTGCTGACGTCGTCATGGCAACGGTCTTTGAAATGCATGGTCTTCTTCGTCATCTTCAGGATCAGGAGAAGGACCGCCGTGTCCGAACGGACCCCCTAGTGGCCGTGGGTGGAATTGCACCCACCAGAACAAGAAACCACGGACGCCAAAGAACGAACCTGAATGATTTTCTCTGTAATAAAACACCTGTGGTCTCTCCGTCCGTCCATAAACCTCCTCTCTGGTCTTCCTCTTGATTTCCAACCTCATCATCCCGCCACCCTGATCTTCGCCAGCTCAAACCATCTCCGTCCGACTCCAGAACACCTAACCTGAGGTTCTGTCCTTCCTGGCGCCCAAAGAAGAACCTCCAGGTCTTCACCTCCCGTCTTCTCCTGGATGCCCTTTCCTTTCATTGCAGCTGATTACCTTTCCCACCCTCGACCCTTGTCTCCACCCATGCATGTAGCACCGTGCACAGCAAGGAGAAACACCGCCGTCACTTCCTGCTGACATTTGAAAAAAATCTCTCCAGTTCCGATCCGCCGTTGTTTTTTTTTTTCTTTTTCCTCTTCTTTTAAAACCTCGGCGGACGTGTGGAGGATGTTCAGGGCCGCCTTCTGAGAAGACCGCTTGAAACTGAGAGAGATTGACGACAGAATTTATTTAAAATAAAATTCCAGGACACTCCTGCACCACATGCACAAACTCATCCCCGCTATTAGTTCCACGTTTTCAGATTTAATTTCTCGCCCGGTCGTTCTTAGCGGATGAATCGCTTGCTATTTGTTTGCTGTCTTATCTTTCATCAGACGAAAATAACTCCGTTTTCACACCTCCTCTGCGGAGAGGGAAGTGTTACTGAGAAAAAGGGAAAAAAAAAAAAAAAGGTGTCATAAGTTGAAAACACACAGATTAGACTTTGCACAAAGTGTGAAAAAGAAGCCACGGCGTCGTATCGTTTTCTCTCTCGGCCTAAGAAAGCGTCCAAACACTCCGCCCTTCCAGGCCGGAGGGAGGTTTTAAAACCCGTCCAGAGATGCTGCGACTCGCAGATCGGACTTCCTGCCTAGAGAGCAGCTCCGGTGAGTCCAGACGAGCTTTTTCGCAGCTTCTCCTGCAAGGTTTGATAACAAACTGATTCGTGATTTTCGGGCAACTTTTTTTTATCACAATTTCTTCTCGATGTTTAAAATTCTACTCATTCCAAACCTTTTCCTCAGAACTCAAGCACAATTCTAGAAGACTCATTTTCTCCAGATCATTTAATGTTCATGAACCTCTAGCTGACATTTTTCAGAATCTTTTAGAAATAAATAGAGGCTGGAAGAGTCTAGAACCTTGCAGATCCTGCACTTTTTTGCAGATGAAGGAGATGAACTCAAACTCGGGCGTAGAAAACGAAGAGCAGCCGCTTCCTCTTTTGTTTTGACGGGTTTCGAGGCGACTCGCAAGCGGGGTTTAAATGGCAAAGTGAAAACAAACAGGGTTTAAATGGCAAAAGAGGGAGTTTCCTTCAGGTGGTCAAATATGATAGGATATCGGCGATAAAATTGATAATAAATGGAAATGACTTTTTGGACTCGCCCTTTATACCTCATAGTTTAATGTTACTGTACTTTTGGGATAATTTTCACTTTATTATTACACTGCTCAAAAAAATAGAGGGAACACTTAAAAAACACATCCTAGATCTAAATGAATGAAATATTCTTATGAAATACTTTGCTCTTTACACAGTTGAATGTGCTGACAACAAAATCACACCAAAATGATCCATGGAAATCAATTGTATCAACCCATGGAGGTCTGGATTAGGAATCACACTCCAACTTAAAGTGTAAAAACAAACTCCAGGCTGATCCAACTTTGATGTAATGTCCTTAAAACAAGTCCAAATGAATGTGTGTTGCTTCCTGAGTGGACACTATGATTTCACACAAGTGGGATTGACTTGGAGTTACATTGTGTTGTTCAAGTGTTCCCTTTATTTTTTTGAGCAGTATATTTTGTTAATTTCATGTCACCGTGCGACTGAGAAACGTCTTCTCCGTTCCTCTGGGCTTTGAGGATCTGCAGGAGATTAAAATCGACAGCGACGCAGAGCCGCTGCGCTCATTTAAAAGGAAGAAGTTTGATTTTCCAATATTTGCAGATCCGGAAGAAATGAACGGGTGACGGTTGAACGCCGGCTCTCCTCCGGTGGAATTCAGCAGTTTCTCTTCTGCATATACAAAAAGTGGGTTTCACAAGCAGACCCACAGCTGCTGGCTTTTACTCTGATATCCAGGTGCCCGAGAAGAACCATGAGGACGACTGAGATGTTTAGCGAGATACCTAAGGGTTGGTTTTAACCCCAGGGGTTGTTATTAAGGATGAAACCGCGACCCGTCGATAAGAAGCTACGAAAAGCTTCTCCTCGTAATGTCCGTCTTTGTGGTTTCTTCAGGATGACTCCAGTCATGGACGACATGTACGCTGACTTCCTGGAGATGTTCGCGTGGTTGGATAACACGACGGACAACATCGCCGTGGTCAACCACACGGTGGAGTTCTGCTCCAAGCAGGACGTCAACCAGTTCGGCGCCACGTTCATCCCCGTCTTCTACTATGTGATATTCCTCTTGAGTTTCTTCGGCAACGGGCTGGTCATCTTCATCATCTTCAAGTACGAGAAGCTCACCACGGTGACCAACATCTTCCTCCTGAATCTGGTGTTCTCCAACGTCCTCTTCGCCAGCAGCCTCCCGTTCTGGGCCACGTACTACAAGTCCGAGTGGATCTTCGGGGTCCCGCTGTGCAAGATGGTGAGCAGCGCCTACTTCATCGGCTTCTACAGCTCCATCCTCTTCCTCACGCTCATGACCTTCGACCGGTACCTGGCGGTGGTGCACGCGGTGACCACGGGCAAGTGGCGGACGAGGGCGTACGCCGCGGCCAGCTCGGTGGCGGTGTGGTGCGTCAGCATCCTGGCCAGCACCAAGGAGCTGGTCCTGAAGACGGTGTGGGAGCACATGGAGAACGGGCTGATGTGCGACGAACACGTGAACACCAAGGAGAAGATGCTGACCTGGCATCTCCTCACCTACTACCAACAGTTCGTGGTCTTCTTCCTCATCCCGCTGGTTATGGTCATGTACTGCTACATCAGCATCACCCTCCGCATCCTGTCCACCCGCCTCCAGGGGAAGTGTCGCACCATCAAGCTCATATTCCTCATCATCGCCACCTTCTTCTTCTGCTGGACGCCGTACAACGTGGTCATCCTGCTGCGGGCCATTCAGCTCGGCAGCGGCGATGGCGACTGCGACACGATCCGCAGCCTGGACTACGCCCAGTACGTCACGCGCAACATCGCCTACATGTACAGCTGCATCAGCCCCATCTTCTACACCTTCGTGGGCAAGAAGTTCCAGAGTCACTTCAGGAGGCTACTGGGGAAGAGGATCCCTTGCATGAAGAGACACATGAGCTTCAGCAGCCAGAGCACCAGGTCCACGTCGCAGAAGACGCCGCACTCCTACTACGACTACTGAGACCTCGATGATCGCTTCGGTTTTTCTTTTTCTAAGGCTTTTTTGATGCAACCGAATCTTCTTCTTCTTCCTCTTCTTCATCTTCTTCTTCTTCTTCTTCCTCTTCTTCGTGTCCCAACCGTCTCAGTCATCGCTTTTTCTCAGTCATACGTGTCCTGCACCCCTGTGCCAAAGATCCTCCATATCCTCTCTTACAACACCCATAAATCCTCGAGACGTCCAATTCCAGCATCAGTCAACCAATATATTGACTCTCCCTCCTTTGTCCATGACCCAACCATCTCTGACCTTCTCTCCAAAACATCGACCATGTGGTCGCTCCCAAAGAGAACCTCAGTATCTTCATCTCTGCGACCTCCAGCTCCGCCTGCTGTCTTTTGGTCATTGTCACTGTTGGTGGACCATCTCACCACAGTCTCCTCCACCTTTCCTTTCCTTCTGGCTGATGTTCTTCTATCCCTTTGTACCCCTGACACTTTTCTCCCCCCAATCGCAACCTTCTTGAACCCGTCTCTTTCCATGTAACCGAATAACCAACAGAAAAATCTCGGACAGATCCGACATCGGCGCACAAATGGTCACCTCCTTTTTTTACATTTACTGGGCATTCATCGCAATTTTTTTTTTTTTTGGTGCTATATTTTGCTCTTAATTTGTAAGTTTCTGTTGATTTGTCACGTATTCATTCATTGTCTGTGGCGGAGCCTATCCCAGCTGTGATTGGCCGAGAGGCGTTTCACGTTGGACCAGCATACAACCGTTCATCCTCTCATGTTTGGACTGTGGGAGGAATCTGGAGAACCCTGAGGAACCCCACGGGGAGAACATGGAGACTCCAACCAGGGACCTTCTCACTGTGAGGCGGTAGTGCTAGCCGCTGCGCCGTTGTGTCGCATGTTGAAAAATTCAAGCTAATTTTTTGGTGTTTTTGTAATACAGAAAATAAAAAATTTTAAAAGTTGAAGCCTCCTCCTCGTAAAATGACCGGGAAAAAAAGCGGAGAAAGGAACTACAATCGTTTCCGCCGAAACTGCAGAGTTGAGTTTTCGCTATCAAGTCGTGACGGCTGCTTCTTTAGATAAAGCAGGTCGCCATTGGTTGATACAGATCCTCCGTTGTTTTTAGCAAACCGCATACGCGTGGTGACGCGGTTTGCTAAAAACGATACTAATAAGAATTGAAAAAAAAATGTGTGAATGTTTTAGCACCGCGTGGGTGGAAAATAAAAAGACACCTCTCGTCTTTGGAAGGTGATGTTTTCGTCTCGAGGCTAACCGACATACGACTACTTGAAAATCCCAATTAGGGAGTCGCTAACCGGCTAAATCGTGAACATTCGTTGTACCGGAGGTGAGCGCTCACCAGCAGGGGCGACACAGAGATAAATAGATTTTAAAAGTTTAGCTTTAATAAACGTCGCTGCTTCCCGCAAGCGTGGCAAGCGGGTGTTTCCCATCACGACAGGCGGAAAGGATGTCTCAACAACAAGAAAACAACCTCGACAGTTTTTATCACTATGACTTTTTAGAAAACGTTTCCCTTTTTTGTCTGGTAGAACATCTGGAGCCACTTCCTGTTCGGTAACTGCGTCCCACGGGTGAATCAGTGCCCGCGGCGGGAAATCAGCGTCAGGGATAAGGGTCAGAGGCGACCGGTATCGCAGTCCTTTGCGGCGAAAGATTGAGAAACGCTCAATCATGACGAACGAAACGGTGGTTTGAACCGGTCCGTCTGCAGGGATACGTGCGGAAAACAGCGTCTCGCTAAGGGTCAACTGTGGACGACGGGACGAGGCGTCAGAAGAAGCGTTGGAATGCATAAAGTTGCATTTAGCTTAGCATTGTAGCATGAAGGGTGGAGCCAGTGAGTGATGCAATAGAGCACAATGCCAACTGCAGCTTTAACCGGTCCTCAAGGTAAATACACTTAATATAGCCGGTTCAATTGTCTGGATTCTCTTGTTTTATTATCATACACACAAAATTTGTTGGTAATAACCCAACTCCTCAATGCCCGGCGACCCTGCAATGTCGCTCATGATATATTCATTAGATAAATGCAGAGTGCAGCTTACTTCAGTCTCTTACCAATGGTATAATGTGCACAAATCTCTGCAGCACGTGTTAAACTCAAGGCCCGCGGGCCAAATGTGGCCCGCCACGTCGTTTTCTGCGGCCCGTGAGAACATCTTAAAAGGTCTGAAAACAAAAAAAATAAAATAAATAAGCCGTAACCAGAAACTACATTTCCCACCCTTCATGCTGATCATGTTACCCGGAAAGTGACGCCATTGGATCACAGTGTATCCACATCAATGTGAAATTGAGAAAAACGAATCATCCCTGAATCTTTAAGACCTTAAAACACTTTATAGCCTTGACTTTTACACTTTATGGTTTTATTTGTATTTCTTATTCTCCCTCCTTCATACTATCATTTATTATTGTTGTATTACTTGGGACTCTGGCACAACAATTTCCTTCGGGATAAATAAAGTTGTTCTTACTCTTATTCTTATCTGGGAAGAGAGAAGTTGCTGCAGACGGAAGGCTGTTTCAAGAAGGTCGATACATGTTTGAGCTCCAAGGAGAAAAAGCGATATGTCTTTTGAGTTATCAAGCAGCGTCGGTTGTCAAAGAGTACAATCTACAGAGCTAAGTATCCTACAGTCAGCCTTCATGAAAAACAAATCGTCCAAGAATGAAAGTCAAACGACGATGGCGGCAGAACGTGTTCACGAAAGCACTGCAGCGTTGAAAGCTAACTTTGGAAACGAGCAAACTAGTAAACATCATTTTTTTTACATCTATGACTCATTCAGATGTATCATTTTGGATTTGAATGAGTCATAAATTCAGAGTTTTTTTTAACATTAAGGAGTAGTTACATTTATTTTACATTACATTTAGTGCCATTTATACTGTTACCGTTACATGCGGCCCTTCGAGGGCAACCCTTATGCTGACGTGGCCCTGCTCTACAGTATTTATTATACTTGCATTAAAAACATATTCACCCCTTTATTTATTGACGTTCATAATTTGATGCTGCTACCGCATGTGCCCCCCAATTGCCCCTCGGGGACAAATAAAAGTATTTTCTGATTCTGATTGCAAAATGTAATTGGCTGCATGAGCAAAACAGAATCACAAGACCAACTCAACAAAGTGGACTTTCAAATCCCTCTCACACCGAGGCCTTTTCGAGTATCGTTCGGGCTGCGAGAGGTCAACGACCCCGGTCACCCCAGGCCGGTAGGCCTTCCATCCTTCCACCTTTGTTCTATCGCTTAAAGGAAATGTTATTTCACTCCCTCCAGCATCTTCATCAGTCGTGGTTCTCTCTGGGGAGATGCTCCCCCTTCCTCGTCTGCGCCCCCTCTGTACCCGCTCCCCCCTCGGCCTCCTATTTAAGCACTTCGCGGGTCGGACCGTACCAAATGCATTGGGGGGAGGGGGGTGTCGGGTACCATTAGCCCCGCGGTCGGCGTTGCGCACTGAGCGCCGGGGAGCCCTTGTCTCTCCATCCGAATATGCACCTGGAGCCCGCGGCCCGACCCTCCCCCGACGCCGAGCCGCAGCGATCTTTCTCCGGGTTCATCCTCGCCGAACCCCCCGGCGGATCATTCGCGGAGGAGAGAGAGACAGAGAGAAAGAGAGAAAGGGGTGGTGGATGAGAGAGGGAAAACAATAAGCGCGCCGGCAGCCATTGCTCTGATAAAGGAATAGCAGCGTCTGAATCAACGGAACCGAAGGGAGGAGGGGGTGGAGGACAAGAACCAGGACCGAGAACCGGTCCGGAACCGCTCTGCTAACCGTCTGCCGTCGCGGAAACCCGGTGGAAGATGACCTGCGCGGCCGTGATGCTGTGGAGCATCGTCGCCGCAGCCTCCGCATCCCGTGAGTAAGCTAGCGGCGGCGGCTAGCATAGCGCGGCTAGCCCGGCGGTTCCGTCCCGAAGCGTTAGCTTCTCTCTCTGTTTGATTTTAACTTGATTTAAATGGTTTTTTTTTGGACTTCTAATCGTCATATTTTATTTATTTTAAATTGACCGTATTGCAGCATCCGGTGGTAAACTGAACGGGAGCATCACGGACAGGTGTAAACACGGACAAATTTAATGTGAAATACAGCGATCCTGGCCGCTGTCGCCATGGCAACCACTTATTATGATTTTGAAATATCATTTTAGGATATTTTTTTTTGTTGCAATTGTGATATGATCTCATAGAATTGTATTCGATTTAATTGAATTTAACTTTAATATATTTATTTATTTTAATCATCTATTATTTGGAATTCATAGCTGATTGTTGTATCCCATTTATTTTTCATTTATCAATTTTTATTTTTATTCAAAGTTAACCGTGTTGGTAAACACAGCAGGTAAAAACATCATTAAATATAAGAAAAAGCGTTCCCAGCCGCCAACGTCATGGCAACCACTTATTATGATTAAGTTAAAATGTAATTTTCTGAGATTTTTAATTTTTTTTTTGCACATTTGATATGATCTCATTAAATTGTATTCGATTTATTTTAATAAACGCCATAGTTTTAATTGTATAACAATAACAATCGACATTTAATTGTTTTATCGCATTGTTTATTTGTTATTTGATTGTTTATTTTTCATGTATCTATTTTTATTTTTATAAATATAAGATAAAGCGAGTCCCAACTGCCAACCTCATGGAAACCACTTATTAATCTTTTCAAATCTGAGTGGAATTTTATTTTATTTTATTTTATTAAATATATTTGTAATTTCCTTGCTCAATTTGAGAAGGGACTAGCTGTGTGTGAATTTTTTTTTGCTATTATATTTAAAATATCCTTGATTTTTCACTTATTTTATGGACTTCCTCTCAGATTTTAGGGGGTTCATTCTCTGTTTTTTTATTATTTAAATTTTATTTTCCCCGCATGCTTTTCCTTGATGCATAGCAGCTTTCGGGTGCTAGCTCCTGCAGACTGTAGCTCCAAGCATTTCTCAGCACTCTCCTCCTCACCAGACAGGACGACGGTCCAAGTATGTGCATAGTTTCCATACAAATGAATTATTAAATAGAAAATGAAACTGCCGGTCATCACTTATAGCAGCAGCTTTAGCATTATTTAATTCGCCCGCTACCATTTTCTTGTGGATGTGGAGTGAATGTCATGATTCTGCAGGTTTTTGGAGGCGACGTCCACGCTATGAATGAAAACGACCCACCTGAGGTGTGTTGAAGTTCACGCGCTAGACGTCAGCAGAAGCAGGGCGGAGTGTGTGTGGATGAGCGGGAGGCGGGCGGAGCGGTGAACCTCCAGGGGATGGAGATGGAGAAGGTGGAGGAGAGGAACGGAGGGTCTGGGTGATGAAAGAGTCTGAGCTGGAGGCAGCAGAGGTGAAGATGTGGAGGTTCATATTCTGGAGATAAAGTCACGCTGAGATGGTTTGGACACGGATGGAGATCTCGGTAGAAGGACGTGGAGGTCTAAGGAGGATCGGAGAGGACAGGAGGTCGGCCGGTGTGAGAGGAGAGGGTTAGATAGAGGGAGATGATGAAGGTCCACGCAGAAGGTCGCAGTTCCTCAAGGCTGCAACCACAAAAAACATGAATCAGCTATTTTCCATTAAGAAATATCACAAGACGATCTGGACGGGAGTGTGTGTTTGAGGGATTTAAAGCCTCTTCCTCAGATTATTATTCCAGATTATAATCTCTGATGAACACACAGCGTCTGCTGAGGCAGCAGAGGAGCCACGGAAACCCTCAGTCAGCGTTCAGCACCAGGAAGCAAAGCTCACAGGCTGAAACTACCGTTCTGTGTGTGTGTGTGTGTGTGTGTGTGTGTGTGTGCGAACTCCTGGCACCAAACACACTTGGGTGTTCAGTATGTTTGCTTGAAAGCGGATCTACGTTCTGGCTATTTGACAGGTCCTCTCTCTCTCTCACACACACACACACACACACACACACACACACACACACAATAATACTACTATTCTGTGTGTGTGAGGAAACATGAAACAGTCTGAGAAACAGTCTGACACAATTTTTTTGCTGTGTGTGTGTGTGTGTGTGTGTGTGTGTGGACACGTCAAATAGCCAGAATGTAGATTCTCTTTCAAGCAAACACACACAAAAACACACACACACACACACAGAAACTACTATTCTGTGTGTGTGAGGAAACATGAAACAGTCTGACACTATTTTTTTGCTGTGTGTGCGTGTGTGTGTGTGGACACGTCAAATAGCCAGAATGTAGATCCTCTTTCAAGCAAACACGCACACACACACACACACACACACACGCGCGCGCGCGCGCACACACACACACACAGCTCAATGACAGGTTCCCTCTCTGCTGGTGTTTCACACTCTGTGTCAAATATGAACACGCATCATTTAAAAGCTGACTTTTTTTGGAAACATTTAAAATAATCTTATTCTGGAGGAAAGGATTTTCTTTCTATTTTTATGAACTGAACTTTATAAACAGTTAATTGTAAAAGTGTCTCCGCTCGTCCGGCACGTCACGTTGGGTCTATTTCTGCTTCCCGAGTCTTTCAGTTTCGACTTTTAAAGCCCTTTTTATATTTTTTTCAATTTATTTCATTTGTGGATTTTTTTTGTTTTCTGCAATTTTTTTTCTGCAAGTTTTTTTAGCTTCTTTTTTGCAATTTTCACGCAAAACCCCACAGATTTGTTTGTTCGGACTTGTAGATTCAGAAGATCTTGGTCACTTTTGTTGAAAATAATCTTCTTCATCACGCAACCTCAGGAGACCATCTGATGGTCCTGGAGCTTCTCGCTGACGTCAAGCAAAATAAAAGAAGAAACAAAGACTGACTGAGTGTCAGACCTTCAGCTCGGCCCTTTGTTATGGAAATGAGGGAGCTCATTACAAAGGCCTGCACCTGTCACACACACACACACACACACACACACACACACACACACACACACACACACAGCTGAGACCCGTCTACCCCCCGGCGGGACACCATCCATCTCAGGAGTGACAAATGTTGCAGACAGATGAGCACGGACTCTCTCTCTGACACACACACACACACACACACACACACACACTTAATGGGTGGGAATTATATTTTATCTAATTCACTGATTTAATTGGAAATCAAGGTCCCGCGTTTGATTCCAGCATGTCAATGCGAGTGAGCGGGTGTGGTTTTCTATATGAGGCTCTGTGATTGGTCGAGGCTGAACCCCGCCGTCTCGACCAATCACAGCCCTGGTTGGCTGAACGACCCTGTCCGCAGGATAAAACCTAATTATTTCTTCATTCATGACACAGTCACCTGTGTGGTCACCGCATGGACATCAGCAGGTCCGGAGGCTAACACTTACCATACAGCGCCATTCACTATGCTAAGCTAATTAGCATGCGAGTGTCTCTAGCACCTCCTGCATTATGGAGACGCAAACCCACGCGCTTCTTGATGTGGTGGTTGTTGTGTTCACACTGACCTCTCTCTGTGTGTGTGTGTGTGTGTGTGTGTGTGTGTGTGTGTGCCAGGGCGGTGCGAGGACAGCCTGGCCACCCCCCTCCCCTACAGCTCCTTCAGCAGCTCCTCGGTCTTCGGCCGCGGATTCGGAGCCGGTTACGCCAAACTCAACCGCAAACAAGGTGCCGCCCCTGACCTCCTGCAGACCAACGTCACCTTCAGATCTTCTCAACCTTCTGATGTCTCTGACCAGGTTCCGGAGGCTGGTCGCCCCTGGATACGGACCCGTACCGGTGGTTGCAGGTGGACCTGGGCTCCAGGAGGCAGGTGGTCGCCATCGCCACGCAGGGTCGCTACGGCAGCGCGGACTGGACCGCCAGATACCGGCTGCTGTACAGCGACACGCAGCAGAACTGGAGGCCGTACCTCCAGGACGGGAACATCTGGGTAACCCGCGCCGACCGGCGTTTCCGTGGCGACGCGGCCCCCGGGTTTCTAACCGACTTCCTGTCCCGCCGCGCGCAGACGTTCGAGGGGAACGTGAACAGCGAGGGCGTGGTCCGCTACGAGCTGCAGCACGCCGTCCTGGCCCGCTACGTCCGCATCGTCCCGCTGGAGAAGAGCGGCGAGGGCCGGGTGGGCCTGAGGCTGGAGCTCTACGGCTGCTCCTACTGTGAGCGTCCCGCTCGCCGCCGTCGCCACGGTAACCCCCGCGGTCCCGCGACGCTCACCTTTTCTCCTCGCCACCTCCAGGGGCGGACGTGATCAATTTCGACGGCCAGGGCGTCATCTCCTACCGCTTCCGCAGCAAGAAGATCAAGATCGTGAAGGACGTGATCTCGCTGAAGTTCAGGACCACGGCCCGGGACGGCGTCCTGCTGCACGGCGAGGGCCAGCAGGGCGACTACATCTCGCTGGAGCTGCGCCGGGCCAGCCTGCAGCTCCGCTACAACCTGGGTGAGCCGCCGCCCGATTGGCCGCCGCTGTGACGGGGCGCCATGTTGGGGGAGCCGTGATGGGACTCCATGATGGGGCGCCATTTTAAGCTGCTGTGACGGGGCGCCGAGATGGGGTGCCCTGACGGGGCGACATGATAGGGCGCCATGTTGGGCCGCTATGACGGGGTGCCATGACGGGGCGCCATGACAGGACGCCATATTGGGGTGCCATGACGGGGCGACATGTTGGGCCGCCATATTGGGGCGCCGTGTTGGGCCGCTATGACGGGCTGCCAGTCCGGACGCCATGATGGGGTGCAATGACAGGGCGGCATGTTCGGGTGCCATGACTGACACCATGTCGGGACGCCATATTGGGGCGCCAAGTTGGGGTGCCATGATGGAGCGCCATTTTAAGCTGCTATGACGGGGTGCCATGTTGGGACGCCATAATGGGGCGCCATGACGAGGCGACATGATGGGGTCCCATAACTGGACACCATGTCGGGATGCCATATTGGGGTGCCAAGTTGGGGTGGCATGATGGGATGCCATGACTTGGTGCCATGTTTGGCCACCGTGATGGGGCGCCACGTTGGAACGCAATATTGGGGTGTCAAGTTGGGGTGCCATGTCGGAACGCCATGATGGGGCGAGGCAGCATGTTTGGGTGACATGACGGGGTGCCATGTCAGGACGCCATATTGGGGTGCCAAGTTGGGGTGCCATGTCAGGACGCCATATTGGGGTGCCAAGTTGGGGTGCTATGACAGCGCGACATGTTAGGCTGCTATGACGGGGCGTCATTTTTGGGGGAGCCATGATAGGTCGCCGTGATCGAGCTTCTTGATTGGACTCCGCGATGGGGCACCCCATTGGGGTGCCGTGATGGGGCTCCATGACAGGGTGCAATGACGGGGCGCCGAGACGGGGCAACATGATGGGGCGCCATGTTGGCGCGAGGCAGCATGTCTGGGTGCCATGATGGGGTTCCATGACTGACACCATGTCGGGACGCCATATTGGGGCGCCAAGTTGAGAAGGCACGATGGGGCGACATGTTGGGCCACTATGACGGGCTGCCAGTCATGTCGTGACACCATGATGGGGCGCCATGATTGGGCACCATGTTGGGACGCCATATTGGGGTGCTAAGTTGGGGTATCATGACGGGGCGACATGACAGGGTGCCATGATGGGGCGCCATGACGGGGTGGCATGATGGGACGCCCTGTAAGCTGCTATGACGGGGTGCCATGTTGGAACGCCATGATGGTGCGACATGATGGGGTGCCATGACTGGACACCATGTTGGGACGCCATATTGGGGTGGAATGATGGGATGCCATGTTGGGCCACTATGATGGGGCGCCATGTTGGAACGCCATAATGGGGTGCCAAGTTGGGGTGCCATGACAGGGCAACATAACAGGGTTCCATGATGGGGCGCCGTTTTAAGCTGCTATGACGGGGTGTCATGTGGGGACGCCATTATGGGGCGCCATGATGGGGTGCCATAACTGGACACCATGTCGGGATGCCATATTGGGGCGCCAAGTTGAGGTGGCATGATGGGATGCCATGACGGGGCGACATGATGGGGCGTCATATTGGGGTGCCAAGTTGGGGAGCCATGACGGGGTGCCATGACGGGGGGGCCATGTTGGGCCACTATGATGGGGCGCCATGTTGGAACGCCATATTGGGGTGCCATGACAGGGCAACATAGCAGGGTGCCATGTTGGGACGCCATTATGGAGCACCATGATGGGGTGCCATGACTGACACCATGTCGGGACGCCATATTGGGGCGCCAAGTTGAGGTGGCGTGATGGGATGCCATGACGGGGCGACATGATGGGGCGTCATATTGGGGTGCCAAGTTGGGGTGCCATGACGGGGTGCCATGTTGGGGCACGAGGATGGGGCGCCATGTTGGGCCGCTATGACGGGCTGCCATGTCCAGACGCCATGATGGGGTGCCATGATGGGGTGCCATGACTGACACCGTGTCGGGACGCCATATTGGGGCGCCAAGTTGAGGTGTCATGTTGGGCCGCTATGTTGGAGCGCCATGTTTGAGTGCCATGACGGGGCTCCACGATTGGCTACCATGTTGGGGCGCTGTGGCGTGACGGGCGTCTCCCCCCGCAGGCAGCAACCAGTACAGCTCCATCCAGGGTCACACCTCCGTGAGCGGCGGCAGCCTTCTGGACGACGACCACTGGCACGCCGTCGTCATCGAACGCTACCGCAGAAACGTCAACTTCACCCTGGACCACCACCTCCACCAGTTCAGGACCAACGGCGAGTTCGACCACCTGGACCTGGACTACGAGGTGAAGACGCCGCCGTCGGATTAGGACGGAGGAGCGAGGAGTCGCCGGTAGAAGTAGAAGCGGGTGAGATGTTCTCCTCCGTGGTCCTCGCTCTTTGCAGATCAGCTTCGGGGGTCTGCCGGCGTCGGCCAAGCCCGGTTCCGGAGGAGGAGGAGGGAACTTCGTGGGCTGCATGGAGGGGATCACCTACAACGGCGAGAACATCACCAACCTGGTCCGACGGAGGAAAGTGGACACGTCCAGCTTTGTAAGACAAGCGTGACCATGCGTGTGTGCGAGAACCTCCTCCGCCAGAAGGTCCGCCGTTGAAAGCGTTGACTCCGCCCCCTTTCCCCGCCCGCCCCGCAGCGCAACCTGACCTTCTCCTGCGGCGACTCCAACTCCTTCCCCGTCTTCTTCAACTCCACCTCCTTCCTGCGGCTGCCGGGCCAGAGCTTCAGCGACATGCTGTCCGTCAGCTTGTCCTTCAGGACGTGGAACCCCAACGGGCTGCTGATGTTCTCGCCGCTGAGCAGCGGCTGGGTGGAGCTGGCGCTGACGGACGGCAAGATCACCGTGCACATGAACTCCACCTTCCTGAAGAACGCGCGGCTGGAGATCTCCTCAGGTAAGCGCACCATCTCCATCTCCGGACAGAGGAACATCTTCATCGTCTCACCGTGCGCGTGCGTTTTTGGTTTTTCTCCTCAGGCTTGGGGTTGAACGACGGCCAGTGGCACGCCGTCCACCTCGCCGCCCTGGAGGGCTACATGATGCTGATGGTGGACGGAGACGAGGCGTCCACCGTCAGGTCGGTCGTCCCCGTGCCCATCCAGACCGGAGGGACCTACTACTTCGGAGGTGAAGCGTCCCGGAAGCGTCTTCTCACGCGCGGTCGTCAACAGGAAGTGACCTCATCACGGGGTTCCCGCTCTCCGCAGGCTACTTCCTGCAGGCGCAGTCGCAGACGCTGCAGCGCTCCTTCCAGGGCTGCATGCAGATGATCCACGTGGACGACCACCTGGCCGACCTGCGCGCCGTGGAGCAGGGCCTCATGGGAACCTTCCAGAACGTCAGCCTGGACATGTGCGCCATCGTCGACAGGTAGAGTGTGTGTGTGTGTGTGTGTGTGTGTGTGTGTGTGTCACGTGTGAAAAACTCTGCAGCCTGTTAGCTACTAGCTGCTAGCTCCAGTTGCTAGGTCATGATACGGTATTGAATTCTTTTATGGATATCTATGTGTGTGTGGGTGTGTGTATGTGTGTGTGTGTGTGTGTGTGTCATGTGTGAAAAACTCTGCAGCCTGTTAGCTACTAGCTGCTAGCTCCAGTTGCTAGGTCATGATACGGTATTGAATTCTTTTATGGATATCTATGTGTGTGTGGGTGTGTGTATGTGTGTGTGTGTGTGTGTGTGTCATGTGTGAAAAACTCTGCAGCCTGTTAGCTACTAGCTGCTAGCTCCAGTTGCTAGGTCATGATACGGTATTGAATTCTTTTATGGATATCTATGTGTGTGTGGGTGTGTGTATGTGTGTGTGTGTGTGTGTGTGTCATGTGTGAAAAACTCTGCAGCCTGTTAGCTACTAGCTGCTAGCTCCAGTTGCTAGGTCATGATACGGTATTGAATTCTTTTATGGATATCTATGTGTGTGTGGGTGTGTGTATGTGTGTGTGTGTGTGTGTGTGTGTGTGTGTGTGTGTGTGTGTGTCACATGTGTGAAAAACTCTGCAGCCTGTTAGCTACTAGCTGCTAGCTCCAGTTGCTAGGTCATGATACGGTATTGACTTCTTTTATGGATATCTATGTGTGTGTGTGTGTGTGTGTGTGTGTGTGTGTCACGTGTGAAAAACTCTGCAGCCTGTTAGCTACTAGCTGCTAGCTCCAGTTGCTAGGTCATGATACGGTATTGAATTCTTTTATGGATGTCTATGTGTGTGTGTGTGTGTGTGTGTGTGTGTGTGTGTGTGTGTGTTTTGTGCGTCATCTTCTCGTCCACCTGTGCTGGACCTCAGGTGTGTCCCCAACTACTGCGAACACGGCGCCCGCTGCGTCCAGACCTGGGACGCCTTTAGCTGCAACTGCAGCGGCACCGGATACACTGGAGCCACCTGCCACACACGTAAGCACACACACACACACACACACACACACACACACGAGAAACACAACCAAGAGGCTAAGTTTGGTTCCGTCTGATTCAGGAAACTTGAAGCCGTCGCTATGGAGAATGTTACTAACATGCTAGCATGTGTGTGTTTGTATGTGTGTGTGTGTGTGTGTGTGCAGCCGTGTTCCAGCAGTCCTGCGAGGACTACAAACACCAGGGTAAAAGTTCTGGAACCTACTGGATCGACCCGGACGGCAGCGGGCCCATCGAGCCCTTCAGGGTCAGCTGCGACATGACGGGTGAGGTCATTTGCCACGTTTGTAGTTTTTTGTAGTTTTTCCCCACTAACTTCCTGGTTTCTTTCCAACAAGAACACGTGCGTTTTGTTTATTTGGACCGTTTCGAAGCCGGTCCCCACTCACCGGGATCTTGGTTTCTCCTCCAGAGGGGAAGGTGTGGACCACGCTGAAGAACAACCTGTCTCCGCAGACGTCCGTCAGCAGCTCCGACCAGGAGGGGAAGGCGGTGCTGAAGATCACCTACAACGTCAGCGAGGAGCAGGTGGGGAGCAGCGGAGGAGGGTGAACGGTCCAATGAAGACGTTTTCCCATTCCTGCGTCCGCATGTGTGTGTGTGTGTGTCCAGGTGCTGTCGGTCACCAACAACGCCGAGAGGTGCGAGCAGCACCTGGCGTACGCCTGCAGGATGTCCCGCCTCCTCAATACGCCAGGTGACGCCGAGACGTGACACGAATGAGTCGATACTGGGGGGATTGTTTACGTGCGGAGGAGTGACGGCGGAAGTGTCGGGTTCGATTCCCAGACGGCGAGCCGTTCACCTGGTGGGTGGGACGAGCCAACGAGCGCCACTCCTACTGGGGCGGGTCGGGACCCGGGATCCAGAAGTGCTCCTGCGGCATCGAACGCAACTGTTCGGACAACAGACACTTCTGCAACTGCGACGCCGACCTGCGGTCCTGGTGAGCTTCTCTCCGTCTGCGGGAGAACATCTCGTTGCCACGGAGGTGCTCACACTCGTGTGTGTGTGTGTGTGTGTGTGTGAAGGAGGGAGGACGCGGGGTTGTTGGTCTACAAGGACCACCTCCCTGTCAGGCAGGTGGTCGTCGGTGACACAAGCAGGAGCGGATCTGAGGCCAAAGTGACCGTGGGACCTCTCCGTTGCCAAGGAGACCGTGAGTCAACACACACACACACACACACACATATCCAAGACGCTCGGTGACGTCGAGCCAACCCCACGCAGGAAACTACTGGAACGCGGCGTCCTTCTCCAGCCCCGCCACCTCCCTCCACTTCTCCTCCTTCCGCGGCGACACCAGCACCGACATCTCCTTCTACTTCAAGACCTCCTCCAGCCACGGCGTCTTCCTGGAGAACGCCGGCGCCGACGACTTCCTCCGCATCGAACTCAGAGGTGAGCGTTCGCTTCTGGCGCCCCCCGGTGGCCACGGCCGGAAGTGCAGCGGCGTAAATGAAACCGCGATTACGCCGCGTCCTCCTCGCAGGAGGCTCGCTGCTCGTCTTCTCCTTCGACGTGGGCGCCGAGCGCGCCGAGCTGAGCGTGCGTTCGCCGACGCCGCTGGACAACGACCGCTGGCACCGCGTGGAGGCGGAGAAGAACATCAAGGAGGCGGCGCTGCGGCTGAACGGGCAGCGGCGGGAGGTCCGGCCCACGCCGCCCCAGGGCCGCGCCAAGCTGGAGTTCTACAGCGACCTTCACATCGGTAAATCGCAAACGGCTTTATCTTCCCGCCGACGGACGCTTGGAAAGTTTCTCCTCCCGCAGGCGCGTCCGGCGGTCAGAGGGGCTTCCTGGGCTGCATGCGAGCGCTGAGGATCAACGGCGTGACCTTTGACCTGGAGGAGAAGGCCAAGGTGACCCCCGGGGTGAGCCCGGGCTGCCGGGGTCACTGCAGCAGCTACGGGATGCACTGCAGGAACGGCGGGCGCTGCGTGGAGCAGTACAACGGCTACGCCTGCGACTGCGCCCCGACGGCGTACGACGGGCCCTTCTGCACCGACGGTACGCCCGCACTTCCTCCTCGCCACTTCCCGTTCTCCGCAGTGACCCCGACCTTCTCCCGCCCCCAGATGTGGGCGGGTACTTCGAGACCGGGACCCTGGTGCGGTACGACTTCCAGCAGGAAGCGGCGGCGGCGGCGGCGAGCGGGTCCCAGGAGGCGGAGACGCTACCGGTCGCCAACCTGACTCAGGAGGAGCTGGTCTTCAGCTTCAGCACCTCCAGCGCCCCGAGCATCCTGGTCTACGTCAGCTCCAGGACGACCGACTACCTGGCCGTGGTGCTCAGACACAACGGTGCGTTGGCGGCGAAGGTCCCGCGCGAACCTGCGGCGCCACGCTGACCTCGCATCTCCACGCCTTTCGCAGGGACGCTCCAGGTCCGCTACAGACTGGGCGGGCTGACGGCGCCGTTCACCATCGACGTGGACCATCGCAACATGGCCAACGGACAGCCGCACTCCGTCAACCTCACCCGGACCTCCAGGGAGATCCGGCTGCAGGTGACGCCACTTCCGAGCTTCCACGGATCCGAGCCGTCGCTTTGGATATTTAGCTTAGATCTAAGATAGCGGCGAGGCGGACTCGCGCGTGAAGACACGGAGAAGCCGCGGTCGTTGAGCATCGTCTGTGAGAAGTTAGTAGACGTTTAGACGAGGCGTTCGAAGCCGGTCGGAGAGGAGCAACGCTACACTTAGCATAGCATTGTAGCATTAAGGGTGGAGCCAGGAAGTGAAGCGATGGAGCACGATGCTAACTGTAAACACACTTCATGAAACCGGCTTATTTGTCTGGATTCTCATGTATTAACCAATGAAAAACCTCCTCCACCATCTCCATGGTTACGTTTTGTTTCACGCCGCCAACTCGTCCCCAGCTGGATCACTACCCGGCGTCCGCGCACCTGCTGCCGCCGTCCTCCGACACCAGCTTCACCCTGGTGAAGAGCCTCTTCCTCGGGAAGGTGTTCGGTGAGTCGCCGCCCGCCGTTTCCGTCGTGGCGAGGAGGAGCCGCCGGGTTCCTCACGCTTTGGTTGTATCGCAGAAACGGGGCAGATCGACCCCGTCCTGATCGAGCGCTACAACACCCCGGGCTTCGTGGGCTGCCTGTCGCGGGTCCAGTTCAACAGGGTGGCGCCGCTCAAGGCGGCGCTGCGCTCGGGTACGGCGGCGCCCGTTAGCACACACGGCATCCTGGTCCCGTCCAACTGCGGCGCCTCGCCGCTCACTATCTCTCCCATGGCGGCGGCCAGCGACCCCTGGCACATGGAGGCCGGTAGGGAACCAACACACACACACACACACACACACACACACACCGAAGTGTGTGTCAGTGTGACGCGGTAAAAAATGTTGGCTCCGCCCACAGCAGGAGCTGTTTTCCCATTCGACGAAGACAAGGTGGACGGGGACGGGGTGGACCGCAACTCCGCCATCGTCGGAGGTAACACACACACACACACACACACACACACAAAGTCAAGATGTTTACAAGTGCGTCCCCTCCAGGCATCATCGCCATGGTGATCTTCACCGTCCTCTGCGTCATGGCGGTCGTCATCCGCCACATGTTCCGCCACAAAGGCTCGTACCACACCAACGAGGCCAAAGGGGCGGAGTCGGCCGACTGCGCCGACGCCGCCATCATCGTCAACGACCCGGCGTTCACCGAGACCATCGACGAGAGCAAGAAGGAGTGGTTCATCTGACCCCGACCCCGACCCCGACCCTCGCCAACACGGACCCACGACTGTAGGATGGATGTAGTTTTTTAAGGTTAGGGATTAGTAAGGACGCCCCCCCCCCATCCCTTCCGCCCAATGGACCGTTCCGGCGCCGTGCCGCCGCCGCGCGGCGTGGCAAAGCCGATTATCCCAAACTTTATTTACGAGACTGTGACGGTGCCATGAAGTAACAGGCTTGGAGTGTGTGAGTGATGACAAAGTGCGCGCGTGTATGTATGTATGTATGTATGTGTGTGTGTGTGTAAACTATTTATTTTTTAAATATCATTTGACATTTTTTTTCGCCGAGTATCACGTTTGAGGACACGCCGCCGTAGCAAAGCTCACCGTGTTTATTTTTATTACAAATTTTAATGATTTCTGCCTTATTTTTGTATTTTTAAATGGATTTTTAATGTGGTGTGTGAGGTGTGTGTGTGTCGGGTCCGGTTCCCCCCCCCCCCCCTGCAGGTGCGTCGTCACGTAGCGCGGCAGGTTTATCAAACGTAAGGTGGCGTCCACGTAGCAGGAAACGCTCCGCCCGCCCTCGGACTTCTTCACGTGCAAGAAGAAGCTGCCGGAACCCTTGAGGTTCCTCTGCAGGTTCCTCTGATTCCCCCACCGCTAAATACCAGCACGTTCCGTTAGCATGTTCCCGTCCAATCAGGAACCAGGACCCTCCCCCTTCCCCCCTGCACCCCCCTGACAAAGTGACTTCTCCCAGGCGTTTTAGCGGAGGGCTACGCCGCACCTGCCGTCCTCAAACATGGACTTCCTGCAAATGCTAACCCGCTAACCCGCTAACTAAACAATCATGGAAAAATTTCCCACAAATCACTTTTATCATGTTCACATTTTACGCTAACGTGTGTGGGGGGGGGAGAATTAGCCGCCGGGTCGCTACCACTGCGGAGAACCTGTCGGGAATGCTAGCACGGGAATGACGCTAAGCTAACAGAGATCAAAGAGGCGACGTAAAAACACAAACCGGGACTTTTCCTCCCAAAAGCATTACACTTGCTTCCAAATCAGGGGAAATTTACAAACGCACGTGAAACAAAAGGTAACTTCTCATGTTAGCGACGTTTAAAGCAACATGGGTCGATGCTGCTAATTTCAGGAGGTCCATATCCGAGGACGTCTGGGATGTTTAGCCGCTAATTCCGTCCAAATCCCAGGAGGAGCAACGCGGAACTCCGGCCGTCACGCCAACCGAAACCCCGACGTTCTGATTGTATTTGTTTTGCCGGTTCGGATCGGCTTCTCTTTACTCATTTATTTACCGGGATTGATTCAACGTTGCCTGTTGTTTATTTATTTTTTTTATATCTTGAGTTGCGTTCTTCCTGTCTCCTTAGTGCTTTTCTCATCGTCTTGGAAAACAAAACAAAATCAAAAAAAAAAAAAAAAAAAAAAAAAAAAAAAAACACAGTTGGAATCTTCTTCTCAGAAAGTCAATAAGAATAAAAATTTAAAAAAAAATACAGTCTTAAAACAGCCTGGATTTTTCTGCTGAAACATCTGAAGGTCTTATTAAGGTCGTGGGTAAAAATGAGCCAAAAAAAAAAAAAAAAACATTTTGCTCTCAGGAGTTTGGATCAGCGACTGTTTCTCACAAATGCGACTTTATTCAAAGGACGGATAAAACATGATAGAATTCAGTAAAAAAAAAAAAAAAAAAAAAAACATTAAAAATGAATATTTAGAGATCTAAAACCAAGCGTCTGCTACCCTCTCCCGCCGCCTGCCACCGTCCGGTCGAGAGGTAGAACTACAAAGATGGCGGCCTCACCGGGCGCCGTCCGACTCGATCAGGCCGCCGAAATACGCCGTGACGGTCTTGAGCTTGTTGTTGAGGATGTTCTGCTCCACCTCCACGCGCCCGCCGGGCCCCGCCAGGGACGCCACCTGCACGCAGCCAATCACAGGGCGGGATTTAAAAGCCATTTTTAATTTAATGTCAATGAAAATGCTGGGTTTTTTTTTTCCGTCTTTTTCTGGATGTTTGAGAGCTGAAACACATTAAGAAAATAAATACATAAATATTGGACAAATAACCGCGAAGCAATAAATCAAAGAAACTGTTTAAAAAGGGTTTAGTTGAAAAGTCATGAATAAATGAGAAAAAAAAAACAACCAAAAGGACGTAGAAAGAGCTGGTTTTACTATTCATGTCTTGTTTTTTCACTCATTTTTAATTCATTATATCAATGAAAATGCTTTTTTCCTTCTTTTTCTAAATGAAAAACTTTGGTGATAAGAAAATAAATAAATACATAAATAAATAAATATTCGACAAATAAATTTTATGCGATAAATCTATAAAATTATTGATAAAAGTTTAAAAAATTCCAGACAACCTAAAAAATCAGCTGGAAATTCTCGAATAAATGAGTGACAAAACAAAAGAAAATAAAAGGATGTTATAAGACCAGTTTGACAAAACTTGTTTTTCTAGTCATTTTTAATTAATTATGTCACTGAATATTTTCTTTTTTCCTTTTTTTTTTGTGGATGTTTGAGAGCTGAAACACATTAAGAAAATAAATAGATAAATATTGGACAAATAACTGCAAAGCAATAAATCAAATAAACTGTTTAAAAAGGGTTTAGTTGAAAAGTCATTAATAAATGAGAAAAAAATAAATAAAACAAAAGGACGTAGAAAGAGCTGGTTTTACTATTCATGTCTTGTTTTTTCACTCATTTCTAATTCATTATATCAATGAAAATGCTTTTTTCCTTCTTTTTCTAAATGAAAAACATTGGTGATAAGAAAATAAATAAATACATAAATAAATAAATATTCGCCAAATAACTTTTATGCGATAAATCTATACGATTATTTATAAAACTCTAAAAAATTCCAGACAATCTAAAAAATTAGCTGAAAATTCTCGAATAAATGAGTGAAAAAACAAAAGGAATTAAAAGGATGTTATAAGACCAGTTTCACAAAACTTGTTTTTCTAGTCATTTTTAATGAATTATGTCACTGAATATTTTCTTTTTTCCTTTTTTTTGTGGATGTTTGAGAGCTGAAAAACACTGAGAAAGAAAGGAAAGAAATAAATACATAAATAAATTGATATTTGACAAATAACTTTTAAGCAAAAATTCAGAGAAAAAAAGTTTAAATAAAGTCCAGACATGAAATAAGCTGAAAAGTACAAATAAACTAAAAAACAAAAGGATGTAGAAAGACCAGGTACACAAAGCAGATTTTACTATTCACGTCTTGCTTTTGTCACTCATTTTTAATTCATTATATCAATGAAAATGTTCCTTTCTCCTTCCTTTTCTGGATGTTTGAGTTGAAACCCACTGGCGATAAGGAGAGAAATGTTCAACAATTAACCTTTAAGCAAAAAATCAATGAAATGGTTTAAAAAAAGCTAAAAAAATTCTAGTCATCTAAAAGAAATAAGCTGAAAAGTCACAAATAAATAAGAGAAGAAAAAACAAAAGGAATTAGAAGGATGTCATAAGACCAGATTGTTTTTTTCGACCACTTTTAGTGAATTCCAAAAATTGATAATTTTCTTTTTCTTTTTTTGGGAAAAAAAATGTTGATTTAAAAAAATAAATTAATTAATTCAAAAAAAAAAAAAAAAGAAAAAGCAATAAATGTCAACAAATCAAAGAAATTCAAAAAAATATATATTAAAAAAAAAACAAATCAAAGAAATAAAAAAAAATATATATATATAATAAAAAAAAATCAAAGAAATTAAAAAAAAAAATATATATATATATATATATATATATATATATATATATATATAAAAAATTAAAAAAAAAATCAAAGAAATTCAAAAAATATATAAAAAAAATGACCAAAAAAAGTTGAAAACTCTTTGTCGGAAAACAAAACGGAGCTCCGGACTCACCTGGTCCACGTCTGCGTTCCGAGGGAGGAAGTACACGATGTTGTCGGAGATCCTGCTGGCCTGACGGAAGATCTGGAACGTGGTGGCGCTAAGGAGGGAACGCCCTTCTGTCGTCACGGCGACCGAACCACCGGCGGCAGAATCCCCCCCTCCGAGCAAAAGGATATCCGTCGGGCTCCATCATGGTGCGGATGTCGAACACCTCGGCCGTCAGGTAGTCCGGCCCCCCCCACGGCGGCGACAGGAAGACGGCGTCGCCACGGAGACGGGGCGCCGCCTGAAGGAAGTCGGCCTGCAGGAACTCGATGCGGTCGGCGACGCCGTACACCTCGGCGTTGTGACGCGCCAGGTGGAGCCGCGTCGGGTCGATGTCCACGGCGACCACTGACGGGAGGAGGACACGGTCACGGAGGGACACACACACGCACACGCACACACACACACACACACACACACCTCGCTTCCCGGTCAGGGCGAACTGGATGGCGTTCCCGCCGACGCCACAGAAGGCGTCCACGACCAGCCCGGCGCCGGGGAGGCTGCGGTGGACGCGCACGGCCACGTGCTCGGCGATCTTCTCCGGCGTGACCGAGAACCAGCCCTCTGGAAGGGATGGGGTTGCCATGGTAACGAGACAGAGATACAAAGGGCGGCACGCAAACTTCAACCAGGAACCGATGGAAGGGTAGAAAGGAGGAGGAAGAGGAAAATAAAAGAAGGGGGGAGAAGAAGAAGAGGAGGAAGAGGAGGAAGAGGAGGAGGAAAGAGAAGGAGAAGAAAAGGAGGTAGAAGAGGAGGCAGAAGAAGAGAAGAAGGAAGAAGAGAGGACAAGGAGGAAGAAGAGAAGGAGAAGATAAGGAAGAGGAAGAGAAGGAGGAAAGAGAGAAAAGGAGGAAGAAGAGAAGAAGAGGAAGAGAAGGAGAAGAAAAGGAGGTAGAAGAAAAGAAAAGGAGGAAGAGGAAGAAGAGAAGACGAGAAGGAGAAGAAAAGGATGAAGAAGAGAAGGCAGAAGAAGAAGAAAAGAAACGGAGGAAGGAGAGAAGAAGATAAGGAAGAGGAGGAAGAGAAGGAGGAAGTAGAAGACAAGGAAGAGAAGATAAGGAGGAAGAAGAGAAGAAAAGGAGAGAGGACGAGGAGGAAGAAGAAGAGAAGATGAGGAAGAGAAGAAAAGGAAGAAGATAAGAAGAGGAAGAGAAGGAGGAGAAAAGGAGGTAGAAGAAGAAGAGGAGAAGATGACGAGGAGGAGGAGAAAAGGAGGAAGAGAAGATAAGGAGAAGAGGAAGAACAGAAGATGAGGAAGAGGAGAACAAAGTAGAAGACAAGGAAGAGAAGAAAAGGAGGAAGAAGAGAAGAAGAAGGAAAGAGAGGAAAAGGAGGAAGAAGAAGAGGAGAAGATGACAAGAAGGAGAAGAAAAGGATGAAGAAGAGAAAAAGTGGAGGAAGAAGAAGAGGAGAAGAAGAAGAAGGAGAAGAAGGAGAAGAAGAAGGACAAACCTCTATCCAGACGAACTCCGAGGTCGAAGCGAGAGAAGAGTCTGTATCTCTGAGCCCAGTATTTCAGAAGATCTGCTTCTGACGCCATTTCTGCTGGAGCTTCCTGACGCCTGCGGCCTCGCCTGCTCTTCTTCTTCTTCTTCTTCTTCTTCTTCTCCTTCGCTGGAGTCTGTCCATCTTCTCACACACACACACACACACACACACACACACACACACACACACACACAGGTATCAGAGATGAACAGCAGCCACCTGCAGCAGTCACTCGGTGTCTCCTCACCTGTGATGCCTTCAGGTTCCTCCAGAAGGAAATCTGGAGTTTCCAGACTCTGCAGACGTCGACCTGGTCGCTCCTCCTCCTCCTCTTCTTCTTCTTCTTCTTCTTCTCCTTCTTCTTCTTTCTCCATCCTCTCCTCCTCGTCGCCATGACGACCGGGCTCCCCTTCCTCCGCCCCGTCCTCGTCGCCCGGCTCCTTCTGGACCTTTTCCAGGAAGTTCTGGACCTTCGGGCGCATTTCACCCCGTCATTTCCGGAGGACGGTTGCTATGGAAACGCACCCGACCGGAGGGTTCGAGAACACGGAGCATCACGCACCTTCTTCAGGGAGGCTCCGCCCCCTCGCGCCGCCCCGCGGTCAAGGTGGCCGTTCACGCCGCCGCCGTCCTTCACGCACCACCTCCGGCTCCGAGGCTCCGCCCCCTCGCCGGCCTTGAAGGTGAACACGCTGTGGAACCTCACACACACACACACACACACACACACACACACACAGGAAGCATGCTTCAGAGATCAGGAGGAACATCTGGAGATTCCTCACAGCTCAACCTCACAGGTCCTTCTAAAAGCTCCTGAAAGATCTTGACAAGAATCTGGGAGGTTCTAAGAGGTCCAAGGAGGTCCTAGGAGGTCCTGGGAGGTTCTAAGAGGTCCAAGGAGGTCCTGGGAGGTCCAAGGAGGTCCTAGGAGGTCCTGGGAGGTTCTAAGAGGTCCAAGGAGGTCCTAGGAGGTCCTGGGAGGTGTCCAAGGAGGTCCTGGGAGGTTCTAAGAGGTCCAAGGAGGTCCTAGGAGGTCCTGGGAGGTGTCCAAGGAGGTCCTGGGAGGTTCTAAGAGGTCCAAGGAGGTCCTAGGAGGTCCTGGGAGGTTCTAAGAGGTCCAAGGAGATCCTGGGAGGTCCTGGGAGGTCCAAGGAGGTCCTAGCAGGGTCTCAGGAGGTCCTTGGAGGTCCTAACAGGTCCTGACGGGTCCTGAAAGGTGAAACCCGGCGAGGGAAACTCACTGGGGTTTGACGCTGCGTTTGAGTCCCAGTCGACTCCAGGAATCTCCAGCGTCGGGCGTCTCGTCGGCGTCCAGCTCGTGGCTGCAGACGACACACAACCCGTCGGTCGCGACACACAACCAACGTGACGCACAACTGATCGTTACCGCCGGCCGCGAACACAAGGAACGTATTTTTCAGGCTGTAAGTCGCAATTTTTCTCACGGTTCGGCTGAAAGTGACACTTTCGGACAGGACTGTCTCAGAAAATTAGATTATTGTGATAAAGTTCTTTATCTTCTGTAATGCAATTACAAAAACAAAAATGTCAAACATTCTGGATTCATTACAGATCAACTGGAATATTGAGAGATGAGAACAACTTTATTTTTATCCCGATGGAAATTGTTGCGCCAGAGTTTCAAGCAAAAACATAACATTAATAGATAATAGTAGGAAGGAGGGAGAATAAGAAATACAATGAAATATAAATTTTCTTAACCTTATACCTGCAAGCCTGAATTGCAAGCTTTTCATTCTTTCAATATTGCCGATTATGGCTGACATCTTAAGCAAACACAAAAATCCGATCTAAAATTTTAGAATATCATGAAAAAGTCAATTTTGTTTCCTTAATTGCATGACAGAAGATAAGGAACTTTATCACAATATTCCAATTTTCAGAGACATTATATATATATATATACTGCTCAAAAAAATAAAGGGAACACTTGAACAACACAATGTAACTCCAAGTCAATCCCACTTGTGTGAAATCATAGTGTCCACTCAGGAAGCAACACACATTCATTTGGACTTGTTTTAAGGACATTACATCAAAGTTGGATCAGCCTGGAGTTTGTTTTTACACTTTAATTTGGAGTGTGATTCCTAATCCAGACCTCCATGGGTTGATACTATTGATTTCCATGGATCATTTTTGTGTGATTTTGTTGTCAGCACATTCAACTGTGTAAAGAGCAAAGTATTTCATAAGAATATTTCATTCATTTAGATCGAGGATGTGTTTTTTAAGTGTTCCCTTTATTTTTTTGAGCAGTGTATATACATATATATATGATCATTTCAGGTTATTTCCACCGTGACAGGCTTGTGTGCCAGTACCTTCCCTTCCACTGAAAATTCAAATATCAAGAAACCCTGAAGCTGCAAACGGTGAAATACAAGCTGGAAAGGATAATCGAGCGTCAGACAGAAGGTGTGGAGGACCTTCTTGGAGTTCCCGCAACGCCACCGCCTCGCACCTGCGTTTGACTTTGGCGTGTCGTCTTCCTCCCGGCGGATCCTCCTCGTCTTCCTCCTCCTCGCCGTTTCCTCTGTTCCGTCTCGCGTCTCGTGCGTCGACCCGTCGGCCTTCCACCCGCTGGGAACCTGACACACATCTTCCTCTTACCAACACTTTCAGCTGGTTTAATAGAAACTCAGCTGAGACGCACCTGCGAGTCGCACGGCGCCGGACGAAGACCTCGCCGTTTCCTCTTCGCCTCCGCCGTCGGCCGGCTGATCCGAGCAGGAGACGCCGCCGCCGCCGCCGCTCGCCGTCACGTCGTCCAGGCGGCACGTTTGTCCCATCAGCTCCGTCAGAAGTCGGACGGCGTCGGCTTCTTCTCCTCCCTCCTCGCCGTCGCAGGGCGGAGGCTCGGCGGTCCAGCCCAGCGCCGCCCAGTAGCAGAACTGCTCCCGGTAGTAGCAGTAGGTGTCGGCGGCGTGTCGGTCCCAGGCGCACTTCCCGTCCGGGTCGTCCCACGGCGCCGCCGCGCTTCCCGCGTCCTCCGACGGGTGATTCTCCAACCAGCCGCTCCAGAGCAGCGACGCCCCCCGCTGGCCTGCGTGGACACGTCCATCAACATCTCGCCCGCCATCGCCTCGGGGGAAATGTGTATTTTACCCCAGTAGGTTTCCCAGGCGGCGTCCTGGAGCTTCTCCGCCTCCACCTGCGGACCCTCCTCTTCGTCCTCCTCCTCTTCCCCGCCGGACGAAACGCCACGGAGGGCCGGCTTCCTCTTCGCCCCCTTTGTCACATGACCGGAAACGACCTCCTCCTCATCACCCCGGCGGTCGTTCAAAATACCCGTTGCCGGGGGCGACGACCTTACCTTTTTCCGGCGCCGCGACGAGCTGGCGAAGGCCACGGGGAGACCCATGCTGGCCATCAGACGGGCCTCTTCGTCCAGCTCCTCCTCCTCCTCCTCGCTGGAGGCGCCTGGGCGCAATAAACCGAATAAATCTACTTGTGCGTTATTTAATGTCCGTTTCAACTGTTTATGGAAAATATCTTCTACTTGTAAATGATATCCAAGTTCACGCTGAGTTTAACGCACCAACAGGTTCCTTAACAGAGTCACACACATTCTTACAAAACCTCATACCAAGATATACATTATACAATACTCTTTATAGGTCACTTATTTCCTCAATAGCAAACGAAAAGTAAAATAAAACTGAAAAAAAAAAAAAAAAAAAAGACATCTAACTCAGTCAAATAGAGATAATATCTTCAACTCTCCAAATATTTTTTAATGGGTGCCCATTTGTCAAGATAAGATAAGATAAGAACAACTTTATTAATCCCGAAGGAAATTGTTGTGCCAGAGTTACAGAAAATATAACAGTAATAAATATTAAAAAGAAAAGGCAGAATTGGAAATAAAATAAACTATAAAGTGTCTCAGTGAAACTATAAAGTGTCTTAGTAAACAAGTGATAAAACTATAAAGTGTCTTAGTAACAAGTGAGGTAAGGAGTGCACAATAGTATGATAAAAGGAAAAATTGTAGTGTAGCTGTTATGAAATGAAATATTGCACAGTTCTGAATATTGCAAGATATAGGTCTGTCTGAAGTTGTACCTTTGCTGTTCTGCGTTCCATGCAGTTTCCATCCTTAAGCCTCTGACGCCATTAATAGAAGAACTCTAAGCGAAAACACCTGGTTTTTCCTTAAATCGCTTGTTGATGCCGTACCCATAATAACTTGCTGTGGATCAATTGGTCTGTTTAATTTTAAAATCTCACTTATTTGTTTTTTTTTACCTCTTCCCAGAGTTTCATCAGTTTAGGGCAGTCCCAAAAAATGGGGGAAAAGTCCCCCGTTATGCCACAGCCCCTCCAACACAGGGGAGACAGTTATTATCATATGAAGCTATTATCAAGGGAGTTTTAAAATACCTTATCTAAAAAGTATTTAGTCAGCCACCAACTGTGCAAGTTCTCCTAATAAAAAAAGATGAGAGATCTGTCATTTTCATCATAGCGGCACTTCAACTATAAGAGACACATTGTCTGATTTTTAAAAAATCTAAAAATATATCCAGCAAAAAGAAAACCAAAGCATAAGTATAAATTGATATTGATGAATCCAGTGATTTCTGTGGAACAACATTATTTTACATTTATTTTACTATTGCCTGCGCTCACAGCTATTCTGGTCAAATGTTACATTTATCGAGAGGAGAAGTGGATTCTCACTGCAGCTGCAGGACATTTTTCTTTCCCCTTTCTTTTGTACAACTAGTGTCGCTTTTCATTTCATATTCATACAAGGGAAATGGAGGAACAGCAAACCAAAGTTGTTTCAATACAGAACTATTATACGACTGATAGCACCGAGGAGCTCCACTGAACGCCACAGGACGTCTTTCGTACCTGAGGCTATCAGACTTTTTAATTCCTCTCCCTTCAGCTGCAGGGAATCTCAAAATCTTGAACCATAAAAAAAAAAAAAAAAAAAAAAAAAAAAAAAAATTTCACCCACTCACTGTGAATCGTAATAATTTATCTGTATATACATATATATATATATATATATATATATATACTCCTTATCTTTCACCTCGTACTTAAGACACTTTATAGCCTTAACTTGTTACTTAAACACTTTATAGTTTTAATTGTATTTCTTATTCCCCCCCCTTTTTTTTTTATATTTTTTACTGTTTATACAATTTTCTACCATTATTTATTATTGTTATGTTTTACTTGAAACTCAGGCAGAACAATTTCCTTCGGGATAATAAAGTTGGTCTTATTCTTATTCTTATTATTTTTATTAAAAAACCAACTCTATACAGGACTGTCTCAGAAAATTTGAATATTGTGATAAAGTTGTTTATCTTCTGTAATGCAATTAAAAAAAAACAAAACTGACTTTTTCACGATATTCTAATATTTTGAGATAGGATTCTTGAGTTTCCTCAAGATGTAAGCCATAATCAGCAATATTAAAATAATAAAAGACTTGCAAAATTTCAGTTGATTTGTAATGAATCCAGAATGTAGGACATTCTTGTTTTTGTCACTGAATTACAGAAGATAAAGAACTTAATCACAAAAAAAAGAAACGTGTTTTAGTTCTACTCTCTATATAGCTTTTTGATTTTTGTATATGTGAATAAGTTGTATATATGTGTATATATGTCAATAAAAAAGGGATATCAAAAAAGTAAACAAACATGGCTGACCTGTGGCTGCAGGTGCTTTCGGGTCAGATCGGAGTAATCGATTATCGGATCGATAAAGCTCCCGGTCCCTGTGCGGAGGAAGACGACAGAGATGACGAACATGTTGCGTTCAAACGCGGACGTGCGGCTCACATGGCGGCGCGGAGCGGACACGCACTGCACGAAGGCCCGGGAGCAGCGGCACCGGATCCCCTCTTCGTCCTCCGTCCTCCGGAACAGAATTTCCGCCACCAACGTCGTCCTGCTCCGGTCCGGCATCATCGCGGCTCCCGACGTCCCGCAGCGCACGGAGCAGCCAATATCCTGGACAGCAGATCCACTTCCGTTAAGGCGCAGGTCACTTCCGGTAGCGCTTTTTCAAAATAAAAAAAACCGAGACGAGATGAGATGAGAACAACTTTATTTATCCCCGAAGGAAATTGTTGTGCCAGAGTTTCAAGTAGAAAACATAACAGTAATAGATAATAGTAGAAAGGAGGAAGAATAAGAAATACAATGAAATATGAATTGTAAGAGACCGTGTCCCTCCGCAGATTAAACAGTACACGTTTTAAACGCAGCAGGAGGTGAAATATTTTTCCATAGATATATTATTATATTTTATTGAGGTTTTCATCACCTTGTCACTTTTATTGGTTCTTTTAAATCTGTATTTTATCTATACGTATATGTTTATGTGTATCCTGGACAGCAGCCCTCACTTCCGCTTAGGCGCTGGTCACTTCCGGTAGCGCTTTTTCAAAATTAAAAAAGAGACCGTGTCCCTCCGCAGATTAAACTTGTACACGTTTTAAACGCAGCAGGAGGTGAAATATTTTTCTATGGATATATTATTATATTGTATTGTAGTATTCATCACTTTGTCACTTTTATTGTTTCTTTTGAATCTGTTTTTTAATTGTATGTATGTCTATCCTGGACAGCAGCCTCCATTTCCGCTTAGGCACCGGTCACTTCCGGTAGCGCCTTTTCAAAATAAAAAAAAAGAGGCCGCGCTCTACGCAGATTATACTTGTATTTTTACACGTTTTAAACACAGTAGGATGTGAAAAATTTGAATAGATATATATTAGTATATTATATTGTAATTTTCATCACTTTGTCACTTTTATTGTTTCTTTTAAATCTGTATTTTATTCATATGTATGTCTATCCTGGATAACAGTTCCACTTCCGCTTAGGGACCGGTCACTTCCGGTAGCGCCTTTTCAAAACAAAAAGAGACCTTGTCCCTCCATGGACGTATTTCGGATTAAACTTGTATTTTTACACGTTTTAAACGCAGCAGGAGGTGAAATATTTGTATATATATTGTTATATTACATTGCAATTTTTATCACTTCGTCACTTTTATTGTTTCTTTTAAATCTGTTTTTTATTTATATGTATATGTTTATGTGTATCTTGAACAGCAGCCTCCACTTCCGCTTAGGCACCGGTCACTTCCGGTAGCGCCTTTTCAAACTAAAAAAGAGACTGTGTCCCTCCGTGGACGTATTTTTACATTACATTACATTTGGCAGACGCTTTTATCCAAAGCGACTTACAATAGAGGACATAAGCACTGCAAATAACACTCAGATTAAACTTGTATTTTTACACGTTTTAAACGCAGCAGGAGGTGAAATATTTGTATAGATATATTATCATATTATATTGTCAATGTTACCACTGTGTCACTTATTGTTTCTTTTAAGTCTGTATTATAGTCATATGTATGTTGTGATAAACTTCTCTATCTTCTGTAATGCATTTAAAAAAAGACAAAGTACTTTTTTATGATATTCTAATATTTTGAGATCGGATTTTTGAGTTTTCTTAAGCTGTAAGCCATAATCAGCACTATCAAAATAATACAAGGCTTGCAATATTTCAGTCGATTTGTGATGAATCCAGTTTTTGTGATTGCATTACAGAAGATAAAGAACTTTATCAAAATATTCTAATTTTCTGAGACAGTCCTGTATATTATAGATAGATAGATATAGATATAGATATATATTTACACATATTCCGGGAGGGTCGGAACTGTTGTTTCGTCGTGGTTGTTTCTCGGGGGACGGAAATCAGCGGCGGACCGCGTTGTGCTACAGTCAAAGCCTTCCGGAATTATGAAAGCGACTGCTAGCTTGCTAACATTGTTTTGTTTTGGGTTGTTTTTTTTCTGCGCTTATCTTGGATGATGGGCCGTTTGTCGACGTCTGCGCCCGCTAACTAGCATCTCTCCGGTAAAGTATCCCGGGTTAACCGGACGACTAGTTGTGTTCCGGTTTGTTTCCGTGTCAGTGACGGCCGGCGGTCAGCTGTCAGAATGTTTACCGACGTCAGGCGCTCGAATCCCCGCCGGCTCCGACCCCCCCTGCGCGGGGTTGGATCCTCCACGTCCGCAGCGCAGGTTCAGTGCTTGACGTCGTGACTTTAGTGACAATTGACGATGAATCGATATAAATATATATATATATATGCATTTTTGAAATGACAACAATTGCGAAATGTTTACATTTTGACGTTGTTTACAAAGGTTGAGCACACCTGAAGCTAATCTTCTTTTGCCTGCTGCCTTCAGGGGTTGTCTCCATCCATAATCCTCCTCTCTAGACCTTCAGCCTCAGAATCTTTCCATCCAGACCTTCTCAATGTGACTCAATCTCCAGAACATCTAATTCATGCTGTCCCATCCTCTTCACTCCCAAAGAGGAACGTCCGCACCTTCATCTCTGCTGCTTCAGCCCGCTTGTTCCTCCGCCCTCTCCGTTGTTCTGAACTGTTGAGCCCTGCTATTTAAAATCATCTAACTAAGCCAGAATCTACATTGAATCTAACGCGATAATGTCCTTAAATTATCCGAAAAGCCGGTCTTGTGTCAGAGCAATGAAAGACGTTCAGATGATCTCTCACCTGGTCGTCCGTTGCAGGTCCCTGAATGCAGCGTGGCGGCGGCGGCGGCGGCGTCACCCACGGCCGGCCATCCATCTGGTGAAGCAGGATGTCGGGGAACCAGTCGTGCGTGTCGACGGCGGAGGATGCCGTCGCCTTCCTGGTAATCCATAGCAACCACACAAGCTGGAGGTCGTGATCGGTCATGTTGTCGATTGTTGAACATCACTGTCAAGATGTAAAATATCACGATGTTCGAGCGACTTGATTCGCCGATAATCTTCGGTCGAAGCGTGAAAAAGCGTGTCCGTCCGTAGGTGTGTGTGTTCCATGCCTGGGAGGAGTGGGCGGGCCTCGGCCAGCTGGAGGACTACCTGAGCGTCCTGGAGTACCTGCTGTGGGTCTTCACCCCGCTGGCCATCGTCTTCATCCTGCCCTTCCTCATCGTCATCCTGCTCTACCTCTCCATCCTTTTCCTCCACGTCTACAAGGTGACTTTCAGAAACCTCTCCACCGTGCTAATTAGCATTAGCACGGACTCTTCTTCCAGCGTAGTGTTTGTTCAAAAGATGTTCTCACAGGAAGAGTCGAGGATGAGGAGGCAAAGCTAAGCTAACGCCTCCCGCGACCTGTTTTCTCCGCCAGAGGAAGAACCAGCTGCGGGAGGCGTACAGCAACAACCTGTGGGACGGCGCCAGGAAGACCCTCGCCACCCTGTGGGACGGACACGGCGCCATATGGCACGGTACGCCTCCAACCCATCACATGCAGGTCACGCAACTCTGAGGAGCAGCGCTGACCGATAAAAGTCAGGAATAAAAGAAGAACGGAGAGCGTTTGCTTGTTAGAAACAGAAGTGAAGCGGTAGGTCTTCCCGTGGCGAGAAATCCTCAACCTCCTCCCGCGTTAACACGTTTCCTCTCGCCGCGTAACTTCCGATCGGACCGGTCTCATCAAATCCAGCTAACGTGCTTTCCGCTAACGGAGTAGCATCTGCGTGTTCAAGGCTACGAGATCCACGGCCTGGAGAAGATCCCCGAGAAGGGGCCGGCGCTGATCGTCTACTACCACGGGGCCATTCCCATCGACTACTACTACTTCCTGGCCAGCGTCATCATCCGGCGGGGGCGGACCTGCCACTCGGTGGCCGACCACCTGCTCTTCAAGATCCCAGGTGCTTAGCTAGGACTCCGAAATCACCAGAGACGAGGGAAGAAGAGCGTCGACCCCCCCCCGGCTGACCTCGGCCTCCGCCGCCTCCGCAGGCTTCAAGCTGCTGCTGGAGGTGTTCAGCGTGATCCACGGCCCGCGGGAGGAGTGCGTCCAGGCGCTGAGGAACGGCCACCTGCTCGGGATCTCCCCCGGCGGGGTGCGGGAGGCGCTCTTCAGCGACGAGACCTACCCTCTGCTGTGGGGAAAACGCAAAGGCTTCGCCCAGGTCGCCATCGACGCCAAAGTGGTGGGTGATCCCGCCGTCCGCCGCGTCCGCGGGAACATCCTCCACGCCTCACAGAGCCTCCGTCTTTGTTGCAGTCGGTGATTCCCATGTTCACCCAGAACGTCCGCGAGGGCTTCAGGTCTCTGGGCACGCTCAGTAAGTCCCCAGGAGTGCTCTTCAGAAACGCCGCTGAAGGAGCCGCTGCAAGTCTTCACTGAAGAAATAGATGAGAAATCATTTGTAATCTGACAGGAAATGAGCGGATAACAATCTCTCACGCGGTCGAGCACCTCCTCCTCCTCCTCCTCCTCCTCCTGCAGGGTTCTTCCGCTGGCTGTACGAGAGGTTTCGCCTCCCCGTGGCTCCCATATACGGCGGCTTCCCCGTCAAGTTCCGCACCTTCCTGGGCGACCCCATCCCCTACGACCCCGGCCTGGACGCCGCGCAGCTCGCCGAGAAGGTAGCGTCAATGCAGTTAAGATAAACCTCATTGAAATCCTTTTCTCGCAGCAGCAGCTGTTATAGTGTCAATAAATATATATATATGTATAAATAGGGACAATTGGAAGATAGCAAAAGACGTCCACAAATAAATAGACGGCAGAGAGAACAATAACAACAACAGCAACAAGGAAAAGAATGGACAACAGAATGGGGGGGGTGTTGCCAGGCAACGCCGTCGAGAAGGTGGCTCCTCCTTGTGTTGCCATGCCGACGGCGCTGACGGGCGCCCCGTGTGTCCCGGAACAGGTGCAGCAGGGGGTCCAGGCCCTGATCGACCGGCACCAGAAGATCCCGGGGAACATCCTGCGGGCCCTGATGGAGCGTCTCTCCACCGACTACAAGGACGACTGAGCCGTCGCTCCCCGCGGCCGCCGTGTCTCCTGACCCGGGACTCCAGGAAGACTCCGCGCTCCCGAAAACCTCTCCAGATGTTTATTTCCCGGAACCAAGCGTGTCCGCCGCCCCGTCGCCTCGGGGCTGCAGTTACACCTCCCGAACACTAGGGGGCGCCAGTCCCGCGTATCGCTGTTTGGGTTCAGCTGTGTTTACAGGTTCGGTGTCATCATCAATCACACGCTAGTCGTCCTGGAAACTGCAGGTGGTCAATTGTAACGCTTTTGTTGATTTTTTTTTGCTCCGTTTGTCCGCTTTACCGAACGCATTCAGGGACCAACGTTTGACGCCGCGCTTGCAATTCCCCCGGCGGCCACCAGGGGGCCAAGAAACCCCGATGACGTAGTTTGTGACGCAGCGTGTTGTGAAGGTCGTCCAGAAGAGGACATTTTGGTTTTTGTCATGAATTAAAGATAGACACGGGAAGGAGACCGTTTTTTTTCGTTTTCTCGGGCAGCTCGTACCTCAAGGCCTAGTTTCCATGACGACCCGTAGACGCCGGCGTCTGAGATTTTTTTTTCGGGGGGATCCGAACGGCCAAAGGTCAGAAAACATGCAGAAAATGCCTCTGAAGGATGGATAGGTCCTCAAGACCAAGGAGGAGAAAAAAAAAATGAGTATGAAAAGACATTTTTAAAACATTCGATGGGAATTTGGGGCTGAAAAAGCAGAGAATCTAGAAACTTTGTTCATTTTTCCAGACTGAAATGTAAATAAGAAGCTCCTGGGAGTGGAAGCAGCGAGTGAACCCTTATTGTTTTGAGATGGCGTCAAGTTTATCAATGGCTTCCTGCTGATGTTTTCAAAGATCATGTGTTCCCCCTTTAAATCTGATAACGTCGCCGTGACCCCGGGATCCGTGTGTGAGTTTATTTTGCATGTCTGTAAATACGAAGATCATGATTTTGCACAGTTTTACTGCCAGCTGTCGTCCGTCTCGGGTACGCAGTCTCGACGCCTCTCTGGACGCCGCGATTCCTTTTTTTTTGCTCGTTGCCTTGATTCTCGTTTTGTTTGTTTGTTAAAATGACGTCGATTTGAACCGATCTAACCTGTATTTTTAAATTATGTCCGCTCTCTATATAAAGATGTCTAAAAGGTGCACTTTTAAAGACTGAGACCCTCTTCACCTGCCAATAAATCTATTTTAATAAGATGTCCTCTGTCGGTTTCTTCTGCAAACCTGAGTTGGACGTCCGGACTCCTCCTCCTCCTCTTCTCTGGTGGGGAGAAAGTCCAAAAGGAGAAGAACCAGATGATGCGCAGCGAAGATCTCAACGGGAAACATTCAGTCATGGATTCTCCACAATGCTCATCCTGCAGAAGGAGTGTCTGGACCAATCCGAAGGCCGCATATGGAGACCTCCGACCTTTCGCCCTCTAGACAATTTGGGGTCTTCAATAAGACACAAGGAGAACATCAACAAACCTCCTGTCTGGAAGCTCCGAGCGCCCCCATCTTGCGTGTCCTGGTCCAAAGCGTCCTCCTCAGACAAACAAACAGAAGGTGAGATGAAGGAGCGTAGATGTTCTCGGCTCCCAGAAAGCAAGCGGAGGCCGGAGAAATGACCACAGTGAACTTTATTCAATGACTTTTGGTAGTTTTTGCGTTGCATTTAGATTCAAATAAAAATTTACAAAAAAAAATCCGATATATACAAAAGAAAGGATCTTTTTTTTTTTTTTTCTGGATATTTTTTACAGCGACTCTTTCTTCCGTCGACTTTTAGCACTTCGTACTTTCATCACACACGAACGCAACCCACTGAAAAGACCTTTTTTTTCTCAGACGTTTGTTTTTCTTTCTTTTTTTTTAATCTGTATTTGAACACACCACGTACAGCACATTTAGTTATTTGTTTGATTTTTTTTTTTTGTTTTTTTTTTGTTTTGTTTTTTTAATGTTTTTTTTAACCTCGCAGTAGTTCTCCGTAGGATATCTGTGGTAGTTACAGCCGTAGTGTCGGTTCGGCCTTGGCGCGCGGCTGGTTCTCCTTTGTTTTGTTTTGTTTTTGTTTTTTTTTTTCCTCGACATGTACATTTATTTACAGAGAAGTTTGAAACTATTTGTGTTTTTTTTTTTTTCTTTTTTCCTTTTTAAAACCCCTCCAACCGGATGCTGCTCAGCCCGCTCTAACATCTGATGGGGACGACCGATAAGAATAAATCAAATTAAATTAAAAAAAGGCTTAGAATTAATCAGGATTTTTGCAAAAAAAAAATTAAATCGGCAGGACTTTATCTGCAGATATAAAAAAATCCCTGAAATGAATTAGAGAATTACAAATAATTAAAAATAGTAAACTGGGAGAGGAACCTTGGAGAGAATTAAAAAAAAAAATTGTGGGAAATAAGCAAAAATGTTTCAAGTAGAACCCTCAAGAGAATTGATGAATAATGAGGATCGAGAAACAAAAAAAAAAACAAAAGAATAATAAGATATTACCAAAGCTGAACTCGGAATTACTGAAAAAGAAGCAGGAAATGACTGAAAATAACCAAGAGAACATATGTAAAAAAATAAGCTAGAAATTTAAAAAAATAATGAATCTAAAATAGCCAAGAATTTATAAAAAAAATAGAGAATAACAGAAAATAACCAAGAAATTATTAAAGAAAACAAGAAATAACCCCAAAAATAGCCGAAAGATAAAAAAATACCACAAAATAAATGATAAATAACCATAAGATAAAAGAAAATGAAACAATATTTAAAATATAGGAAACCTCCAGCAGACTTTGAATCCATGAAGCAGCTTCAGACCTCCAGCAAACGGCCCACACACAGGGTGATGCTTATTATGGGATGGAAACGTCGCCACCACCCTGTCAGGGACCGGTCCGGGGGGAGGGGGAGCTTCTTGTGAGACACACTCCACTACCAACACACACACACATACACACACATACACACACATCATAGCAGGCTAACCAGACTGTGCTTTCACTGGCTGATGAGCAGGAATTAAAAGAATTTAAAAATATACTTTGTTTAAGGCTGAAAACAACAGAAAGCAGCTTGTAAAGTTCATTCTGACCGGAATGCATGTGTGTGTGTGTGTGTGTGTGTGTGTGTGTGTGAGTGTGTGTGTGTGTGTGTGTGTGTGTGTGTGTGTTATCTGTGTGTGTGTCTGTGTGTTGATGATGTCATGCATTTACGACAAACGTCAACCAGCAATCGGATTATTATTTCTATTATTATTATCATTCTAAGAGTTGTTGTATTGTCATTTGTAATCATAATAAAAATATAATGATGATAATAATGACATTAAAATAAAAACGCCGCTGACAAAACAGGAGAAATGAAGCCGTGACCTGAAAAGCACTTCAGCTAAAGGTTCATCAGCCATTGGAGGAGAAACAGGAAGCAGGAAACAGGAAACAGGAAGTTAATGATCAATTATTTTGTATCATATTTAAAAAGCTGAACTTGATTACGCCGCTTCAGCTCTTAATGGCGCCCTAGCGTGGATGTCAAACAGTGTGTGTGTGTGTGTGTGTGTGTGTGTGTGTGTGTGTGTGTGTGTGTGTAACACAAAGGGGCTATTGCTAGCAAGGGATGGGGCAGTGAGAGGGGGCGGGGCTTCAGCGGGTGAACTGAGGTAGCTTCATGTTCCCGTGACGATAAAACAGAAAAGAGGCGACGAAAAAAGGCAAATGAATGCAGGAAGTCGCCGTTCGGCCCCCAAGACTGGTTGACTGTGGGCAGAACGCCTCAGCACCTGATTGGACGAATTCTTTTCCACCTTTTTCCCGTCATAAACTCGTAAACTCAAACCTTGCTACTTTCAGCGTGTGCTACTTCTCCCTTCTTAGCTAGCTAGCTAGCTAGCTAGGGGGGCTTCCAGTAGCTAGACAGCTTGAGGAGAACCCGGCCCAGACCTTGTCGACCTCCAGAGATTATCCCTTATCTGATTTGTCATTTTTACCGACTTTTTACTTTATCGGCCCGCCATCGGAGCCTCGGGGTTTTACCCCCGAAGCTACGACCAGGTTGAGCCGCTCCGTCTGGAGGTGTTCGCTGCTGCCACCTGGTGGCCAGCTACCGTTCTCGCCGCGAATAAACCCAGCGATCCGCTCGCCGCTCACCTACAAGTACAGTACCCTTCCTCTTCCCCTTTGGGAGCAAGACTTGTAGCTTTTTTTTTTTTTTTTTTTTTTTTTGCCTTTGTCCTCCTGTGCTCGGGTTCTAGCGGCCCCGCTGCCGTTTCCTGTGCTTCTTCAACTCTTTGAAACCCGCGGCGCTTCTCGCGGAGCGCCCACACACTGTTGATGCGGTGAAATGAAAAGCGGGGAAATAAAGACACGCAGCGGCGAATAAGGCGACGACAACCAGAAACGTCTGACCGTGAAAAAAATAAAACCTCTGAACTGCATCAACGGGAAAATAACCCCTCCAGAGTCGACAGTGCTTTTAGTTTGAAAGTCCGTCCGCGCGTTTGTGCGTCGAGAATCTCCGGTGCTTTTAATCTGAAAAGTGTTTGTACGACGGGTGTAAAGAACGAATATGTAGGGATTCTGCAGCAAGCAGGGGGCGGGGTCAGGGGGCGGAGCTTAACCCAGGTCATCGGAGACATGATTGACAGGGTGGCCTGCTGATGACCCCGCCCACTTGTGCTTTCCTGTCCGCCGCCGCCGCTAGAAAAATAAACCGTATTGCTCTTGTGACCCCAAAACGAAAGCGCCGAACCTTCCAATCCAGTCGCAGCGCTGGCGGCAGGTTATGTTTCTCCCTCAAACAAGCGGGAAAACAGAAACCTCCGCACGCTAGCTAGCGCTGAAGCTAAAGCGGCACGTCCTCCGAAGTAGCGTTGTTTTGAGCGTCGTTCCACCGGGTCAAAGGTCACGCCTTTGGGATCAGCGGCGCTAAAACACGATGTATAAAAACTAAACATTTTCCGCGAGCGTGAAGTAGATTTGCGGGGAGGGGGAAAAAAAACCTACGTCCTCAAACGGGGACGACGGCTTTTCTTCTACTGCATCGTTGTAACATCAAGCTATGGCGCGCGCAACTGAGATGCCAAACACCACGTCCTCGTACGGGGACACGCTAGGAGGCTAACGGCGAAACGCCACGGTGTCCCGATCCTCTTCCGACCACCAAAACCTCCTGAGCTATTCCTCACCACACACACACACACACACACACACACACACACACACACACACAGGACCAACAGTCAGTCACAACACGACACAACGACAGTCAGTTCCCGTCCCGGGCGGAGAAGAATCAGGTGGAATCATGAGTTCTGGTGGCCGAAGCGGCCGCTTGTCCTCCTGGCAGGTGGTCCATCCATCCATCCATCCATCCATCCATCCATCCATCCATCCGTCCGTCCGTCTTCCTCCTCCTCCTCTTCTTCAGGGTCCCGACCACGACCACCAACTGGTAAAGCTGCCAGGAAGATAGTTTTTTCGTGTGTGTGTTTTTGTTTTCTTGGCATTTGGTGAAGTTTGTGTCTTCCTTCCCTCCTTCCTTTCTTCCCTTTCCTTCCTTTCCTTCCTTTCCTTCTTTTCCTTCCTTTCTCCGAGATGCTACATCTTCCAGTCCAGACTGGAACCGCCCTCCGGACCACAGAAGAGACTTTTTTAAAACCCCCGTCGGTCCATCCTTGAGGAAGGTGCTCCGCCTCCTCACAGGCTAGAGGATGTTATTTTTTTCTTTTTTAATTCTTTCAATTTACACGTTTTTTTTTTTTTGTTTTGTTTTTTTTGGCACTAAGAACAGGAGCAAAGTGTGTGTTGTCACGGAGACGAGAACTTCCACGCGCCACTTTGTGAGATTCAAGTGTCAGTTAAGAAAAAAAAAAAAAAAAACAAAAACAAAATAAAACGAAATAAAAAAAGAAAGATGTCTGCTGCTGCTCCGTCCTGGAACCAAAGCTTCCTCCTCCTGCAGAGCGGCGCTGCACCCTGTTGATATGCATTTAAAGAGTTTGTTTTGTTTTATTTTTCCTTGTGTCTTAAATCAGCGCGCAGCGTTTTTCCCTGATGAGCCCCGAAGTCCAGGCGACGGCATCGGCGCGACTCTCCGGGTCACTACCAACGTGGCGAAGGCTGCTGGGTCGGGACGGAGACGGAGGGTAGAACCGCGAGATGTTCTTATTGCCGCCGACGACCTTTGACCTCCGGGGGACCCGGAGGACTATAAGGTGGTTTCGTACTCCAGCCTCTCCTGCACCAGGGCGTCGTCCTTGTACTGCAGCCGCGGCGGCGTGAGGGAGGAGTCTATGGCCAGGATGGCCTTGCGGATGCTGCGGTCCAGGACGTGGCGCTCCCACGCCGGGTAGCGGTTCCGGCACAGGTCGATCTTGATGACGGTTTCCTCCAGGCGTGGGGCGCGCGACGACGGCGTGGACGGCGCCGTCGGACGCACCTGAAACACCGGCATGCAGCCGTCCCGCTCCGAGTACTTCCCGGAGTCGCGCTCCAGCGTGGCGTTGGCGCCGCCGCCGCCGCCGCCGCCACCCCGGTTGGAGCGAAGCGAGTTGGTGGCGCCCTCCGACGGCAGCGTGGAGAACTGGGCGGTGGCGTCCAGGTCCAGGCCCTGGCCGCTCGGCGAGTGTCCGAAGCGCGGGCCGTTGGGGTGGAAAAAGGCGTAGTACATGAGCAGGAAGACCACGCCGGTGAGGAAGCTGCTGAAGATGACGCACAGCGCCGGCACGGCGAAGGCGTCCGTGTTGATCGGCGAGCGGTACAGGTACCAGAGGGCGCTCAGGGCGGCGTTCTCCAACAGGATCACCAGGTAGTAGATGAAGAGACGACACCTGCGGCAGAGAAGAGACTGAAACACACCAGACTGCTGGGGTGTTGGCGCCCCCTAGAGGCAGGGGGTGGTACTGCAGCCACACAGAACAACCTCATGGGGAAGTTATACACACACGCACACACACACACGAGTAGTGGGACACTTGTTTCCGTAGAAACAGTCAATCATGCCCTGTTTTGTCGTTTCTAAGGATTATCCATCGTCTGCACGGCCAATCCCAGCTCTCCTTGGAGCAAGAGGCGGGGTTTAACTTGGACGGGTCAGCTGTCAATCACAGGACATCCAACCATTCACCCTCTTACACACTCAACCAGGCGTGACAACACAAAGAACCCGGTCCGCCGACGCCGTCGCGATCACATGAGCGTCGTCCAATCAGAAACAGCCCTCGTGACGCGCCCGCCCCTCGGCTCACCTGGTGCGCCCCTCCTTCACGTTGAACCAGGAGAAGATGTAGATGATGCCCACCACCATGTCGAAGACGATCTCCTCCCACTTGCTGATGCAGAAGTCCGTCTCGCAGTGGACGATCCAGAAGGTCATGATGCACCAGTGCAGCACGATGAAGATGCCGAAGTACAGCTGGAACACGGAGGCGAACAGGGCGAAGGTGATGACCCGCGCCGCGATGGTGAAGAAGTGCCAGCAGAACTGAATCACCACGGCCAAGTAGCTGACGGGCTTCTTGTCGTCCCGTGAGTCTCGCAAGGCCTTCTGGTAGGAGGCCAGCGCCCAGGCCAGAGACACCAGGGACGCCCCCGCCGTCATTCCTGCAGGAACATCAGGCCTCCGTTGTTGGTGTCACGTGACCACGAGTGGCTTGAGCTGAACATAGGCTCCGCCCACTGTTCTATCTGTGTGTGTGTGTGTGTGTGTGTAGTAGTACCTTGCACGGCCTGCAGCTTGTGTGTCTGGATGATGATGCACAGCTGCAGCACCAGTTGCGGCGCACTCTCCAGGAAGGTGGCGAGCAGGTGCAGCATGCTCACGTCGGCGAACTCGTACACCATCCTCCAGTAGTAGCGCCAGCGCTCCGTCTCGCCGCTGCGGCGGCTGCGGACCCCCAAGTAGATGGTGTGGAGGTACCTGGCGGAAGGAGATGGCGCGGGCGTGAGCGGGAAAGGCGGGATTTGAGGGAACGAAGCTGATTTCCGAGGCCTTTTACGGGTGCGGTGCCTCTAATGGCCACTAGGGGGCGACAAATCGCACTGAATGCAAGTCAATTCAATGACATCATAGTTTGTTGACATTTCTGATTGATAAATAAATAAACTGGAATAAGCAACATCCAAACTTTTCAACATATTTCATATCAACCATTGATCAGAAAATACTTTTAAGACCCATTCAAGCCCATTAACTTTAAGATCATCTTTAAGGGAACACCGTTTCAATGTTTTCTTGTGCAATAAAAATAAAAAACACTGTCCACTGTATAATAAAATTATAGAAGACAGACACGAGAGAATTTTAGGCAGTTGGTGGAGGAACTTTCTCCATGCGGTTACATCGGGAAAGGCGTGATTGCAGCATGGACACACACACACACACACACACACACACACACACACACACACACACGTGCCTGGGGCGGGCGCTGATGTAATCCATCTCTCCCAGGTTATTCCGTCACCACGCGTCTCCGACGTCACTGACGCCATTTAGCGGCTGGATAATGAGGCGTGAAATGAAGTCACTTTGTCAATAAAGGTTTTGAAAATGAAATCTGGGCCAAGCTGCATGAGTGTGTGTGTGTGTGTGTGTGTGTGTGTGTGCGCGCGTTTGTCCCAGTTCTGACTGCTCCGCTCACATCCACAGTAAGGAAAAGAGTCAAGTCATTCGGACTCATATCCAGTATTATAGATATCAAGGCCAACGGCATCAGTGTCGTCATGGCAACGCCCCCCCTCCCCTCTCCTCCACGCCAGCAGTCGTAACTGTCCTTTTGGTTGCGTGGAGAAGCTTCCACAGAAACACGGCTCCACCAGACCTCCAGGAGAGCCTCTGGTTTCAGGCCGTCCAGGAGGTCTGAAGGTGGAGCTGCAGCTGCAGGAGATGCAGCAGACGGGGGCCTTCGACACTCCAGGATCCCTCAGGATCTCTGAGCTGAGGACCTTCTGGTTTGCATCTTGCACGGAAGCTGAGAGTGTGTGTGTCTGTGTGTGTGTGTGTGTTTGTCCAGCATGAAGGTGGTCAAAGTCAAACATTTGCTCCATTCAAGGTCGTTTCTCGTTTCTTCTTAAGTTTTTGTTATTTCTGTGTGTGTCTCCTGGTCAGAGACCTGCTTTGTTAGGAGGACACACACACAAACACACACACACAAACACACACACACAGGTTTAAATAACAATGGCGGAAAATTAAATATTTACGCCCTGTAGTGTAAAGGAGATTCCAAACTTGGGGCACATTATATCGCCATGGCAACTCAGGGGCGGCGGGAGGGGGGGGGGGGTGTTAGCACTGAGCTCATTGGCTCATTAATAACGGACTACTGGTGTGTTCATTGATGCAATATGGCCAGATCTCTCTCTCACACACACACATAGTCAGTTTTACCTTTAAATTCCACTCCTTACAAATGTATTCATGTTTTGATAATGTTTTGTCACGTTAGAGGGAAACCAATTTAGGGTAAAATAGCGAGGATCTCTCGGGGCGGACAAACACACCCTCGGCGTTTCCTGTCATTCCTGGTTTCACTTCCTGTTTGTGTTTCCAGGAAACATATATTTGATTTATCGTGATCAATTCAGTGCAGATTTTAAAGTGATTTGCAGCTGCTGTGTCTGCGTCTTGTTGCTTATCTCCGGGGTCATTTCCTGACCGTCCCGGCAGTGTGTGTGTGTGTGTGTGTGTGTGTGTGTGTGTGTGTGGTGTCACCGCCGAGGTGTTTAGACGGACCATTGGACGTCCTGGAGCGAACCCTCCCGCCCACGGCCTCCACGAGATCAGCTCAGGAAAACTGTCTGACGTGTGAGGGAGTATCGACCGGCTCTGCTGCAGGTTCAGTGACGACATCTTAAAACAGTTGTGATGTTCTCATGGAGACACACACACACACACACACACACACACACACACACACACACACGGACGGACAGGCAGAGGCGGCCATTACTGAGCCGAGGTGACAGTCCGTGTCCGTCCCTGTCAGACCGGCTGTCAGTCTCCTCCCTGACGACTCACTTCCCCCTGAAACACTGCGGTCCGCTGCAGGCGGACTGATCCGCCGCCTGCCTTCGCCGTCCTCGTCTCCCGACGCGCCTCTACTTTTTCGGCGTCCATGTATTTTTCTCGAAGGAGAAGCAAAAGACAAGCGGAGTCGCTTCCTGTCTCCGGCACGACGGGCGGTAATCCCATTTAAGTGGCGACGCTTGTCGAGAGCTTCGAAAAGCAGGGTGTTATTATAAAAGGCGGGAAAATGACTGTGAGAATCAGCGGGACAAACTCACTGTTAGCATAGCGGTGTTAGCGAGAAGGTGCTAAAATATCAAACGTTTTGAAACCGTATACCACGGTTGTTCCGCACGAGCAAAAAAATTAGCATGCTAAGCTGACTGTTTTTGTTAGCATCGCCTCTGCACCTCAATGCTAGCCCCGTTTCCACTTCCTGTTTACAGGCTCATTAGCGCCTGCTAGCAGCAGAGAATACAAACGACATCTCGCGGGGACGAGAACCGACGCGAACCGGAGAGGACCGGAACCCCATCGACTTCCCCAGCTCAAAGTTGGCGTGTTTTTGAAGAAAAAAAAAAAAAGGGTTACATAACTCCGTTCGTTTGTTATTCATGAATATTTGAATAAAGAGCGGCCATCATAAAACGCTACCAGGCTGCTAACTAGGATGTACCCATCCGAGGACGTATGGACTTAATGATGTGGCTCCACCACCACCCACATACACACACACCCACATACACACACACCCACATACACACACACACACACACACACACACATTTTCCATGCAGCCCATATAAGACTTTGAGCTCCTTTTGATGGATGGTAGCGCATCAAAACAAACAAAAAGCTAACACGCGCTAAGCCTCGGCTCTCCGGAGGTTAATTCTGAAATAAAAAAGGAACATGTGAAATCAGAAAGAACCAAATGTTCCTCCTCAAATCACGCGAGAATTCCCGCCTGCGCCGCCAAGCGAAGGGAGGGCGCTGAGTCCGCACCTTCTGCCGAGGCAGGCCGTCGTGACGCAGCAGCCCCTCCCCAGGAATCCCTCAGGGACGGCCATTGTTGCCGTTGCCACGGCGACAAGGGATCAGCTGTTGTCAACGACGACAGCGACAACAACAACAACAACAACAATGCAGGGGCGAAGGAGGATGTTTAAAAGGGGATGGACAGGCGGCCGTCAGAGTGCAGGCTAACAACAGGAAGTAAAAGGGGGCAAACAGGAAGTGGAACACAAAAATGGCTGCCTGCTAATCAGCTGAGCCACCTGGTGTGTGTTCAGTGAGTAAACAAAGTCAGACAGGTAAATAGTGGTCAAAGAACCCCTTATTAATACCATGAAAGAAACTCAGTGAAAATGAAAAAGGTGAAATAAATAATCATCTAAAAAAAACGCCTAAAATTTAAGCTACGTTGCAAATGAAGTGAAAAATTCTGCCAAATTCTGAAAGCAGTGGAGACTGTTGGGAAAGTTTAATTCAAGATGAGGACACACACACACACACACACACACACACACACACAGACCCAAGTGCTTATTAAAACCTGAAAGAAATTATGTGAAACTATAAAAATATAATAATAATAAGAAATACTAAAAATTGAATAATTGTGAAAAAATCGCAAAAATTCTGCTGAAATTCTGAGGGCAGTGGAGACTGTTGGGAAAATTAGGATTCAAGATGGCACACAAACTGCACTCACATCCCAAAAAAATGTGTAACCATGACTGAAAATAAGTAAAAATGACAACAAAAACGTATTGAGAAACAAACATAGAATTTAAGCAGCATTGCTAAGGGAGACACACAGTTCTGCAGAAATGTTGCAGGTATTGGAGTGTGTTTGAAGTTTGATTAAAAATGGGGACACACAGACTGCACACACACACACACCCGCACACACACACATACAGACTGTGTCAAGGTTTAAATACTTATTTAAACCCTTAAAGAAATCCAAATGAGCAAAAAATAAGAATATTCCAAAATAAAATAACATGAAGTGACATTGCAAACAATCCCAAAATTCTGCAGAAATTCTGAAGGCAGTGAAGAGTGTCGGGAAAGTTTGATTCACACACACGCACACACACACACACACGCACACACACACACAAAGAGAGGGAGAGAGAGAATACTTATTCAAACCCTGAAGGCAATTGAGTGAAAAAAAATCTTAAAATTGCAAATCAAGTCAGAATTCTGCAGAATTTCTGAGCGCATTGGAGACTGTCGGGAAAGTTTGACTGAAGATGGTGAACACACACGCGCACACACACACACACACACACACACACACACACAGAATACTTATTCACACAGAGAAATGTAGTGAAATCACCACATGAATATTGAAAAATGGAGTCCCAAAATTCTGACTGTCGGCAAAGTTTGCTTCAAGATGGACACGCAAAAACACACACACGCATACACAATCTGCACACACACACACACAGGCACCCCCCCTCCCCCCGAGGCCTACCTCCAGATCTGGCCCAGCTGCAGGATGTGGACGAGACACTGTCCGACCCAGACGCAGAAGGCGTAGGAGGCGGAGCGGCGCGTCCGCCCGCCGCGGCCGCTCCCGGTGCTGTTGCTGGCGGTGTTCCTGCTGGCGGTGGACGCCTGGCGCTGCGGGCCGGCCGGGTGCTGCTGCTGCTGCTGCTGATGCGCGGACACGTCGGCGTGCGACGCCGAGCCGCTCAGCAGCTTGTTCCCGTCCATGTGGCCGCAGTCGGCGGCCGCGTCGGCGCCGTCGTCCGCGGCGAAGTCGTGCACGAACCAGCGGAAGCTGAAGAGCTGCACGGAGAAGGAGCCGAGCACCACGAAGAACAGCGTCAGGCCGAACCACCAGTACTCGCGGCGGAGGTAGTAGTCCACCGACAGCCACACGTCGGTGCCCACGTCGGCCAGATACACGGCCACGGCCGCCGCGATCCACAGGCAGTCCCACAGCGTGTAGCGCAGCTGCTCCCGGCCGGGGCGCGGACACGCCGAGCCGGACCCGCGTCCGCCGCCGCCTCCCCCGCCGCCGCCGCCGCCGCCGCCGCCTCCGCCGCCGCAGCACCGGGACTCCCCGTTGGCGAAGTCCCCGTCTCCGGTGCCCGCCGAGTCGGGCGCGCCGCCCGGGTGCAGCCCCTGCGCCGAGCCGGAGTGCTCCGAGTTCTGCAGCGGCGTGAAGGCCACGTCGCTCTTCTTCATCTTCAGCACCCCGTCCGACTTGGCCGCCATTGTTGGAGTCTTCTAACGCGAGGCGCCTCTTCCTCCTCCTCCTCCTCCTCTTCCTCCTCTCTGGGCAGGACTCGCTCCTCGACGCGGCCGCCTGCTCATCACACCCGGCCGGCGGAGGAAGGGCGGACGGACCGCGGCGCCGTCCCCGCTCCGCCGTTCGGCTCCATCGTGCTCGAGATCCGGGAGGGGTGGAGGTGAAGGAGGAGGAGGAGGAGGAGGAGGAAGAAGAAGGAGGAGATGAGGAGCGAGGGAGGCGTGATGCAGACCCTTCCTCTCTCGGGTCGTCGACCGTTAGATGGATCCCGGTGCCGGAGCTCCGGGTGGGAACCGGTGGAGGAAGGAGATGGAGAGGAAGAGGAGGAGGAGGAGGAGGAAGGCTGCAGCCATCTGCTCCTTCAATAGGAGAGAGAGAACTATGACATCATCGTCCTCCTGGTTTGTGGGGGCTCTCGCACTCCCCCCGTTTGTCTGTCGGTTGCGCACACACACACACACACACACGCACACACACAAAGAGAAGCCCGGCGTAACGGGCGTCGGGCCGGGAGGGATTTTCAGCACCGCGGACAGTTCCGGTCCGGCCCCGGCGCGCATGCGCAGTCGGCTCCACGCAGGGTGCTACACGTGTTTTCTGCGTTTTAAAGCTATTTCCCCCCCCCTTTTTTTTTTTTTTTTTTTTTTTACCCCTCGACAAAATTAAAACCCCGTACAAAATATAACCCCCCCCCCCCTCCTCCCGTGGTGTCCCGGATGTTCAATCAAAGGAGGAGGAGAAACGATTCTTCACCGCCTCCGCAGGCACTACTTTTTCCTGCCCACTTATCTTTTGTGCGATTCCCCCCCACCGGGAGCTCCTCCTCCTCCGTCCTCCCCCGGGTCCTTCACAGATAATTCCCTGCCTCTCCACGCTGGAGAACCTGCCGCAGGACCTCTCCGGAGGGATCCGAGGGACGGGTGCTGCGAGCTGGTCACCTGGACACCCACATTCGTCAGGCTCGCGTCAAGTTCGCGCCTCGCATTCGCCGTTTCCGGCGCTTACCCTGAAATCCAGGCTCCTCGACCCCGACCTCGACCCGCAAAGCTTAGAGGAGAACACGGAGATGGTCGCTGCCCGGAGCTGGGGAGAAGCTTCTGCGGTTTATTATCACATTTATAAAGGTCAGGCGTTACACTTTCGAGCGTTGGAGGAATCGGACGCCATTGCGAGCGGACAAAGTCGGGTTCAGAGTCATATTTTGGGTTTTGAATAAATAAATAATTTAGATCTCGCTCCTTCTTCTCGTCTCTGTGGGTGCGGGAACTGAAAAGCCGTGGCGAGGAGAAGATGAAGGTGCAGCTGTGTGGACGCCGACCTCGGCGAGGCCGAAGAGGTGGTTGGTTTTCTCCCCGAAGCGTGCGATCTGACCTGAACCGCTTTTATTTCTCGGCGCTTTGCGTGGAAGATAAAACCCGGTGGAGACCAGCAGCCTTCACTTCTTGCGCGGGACTTTGTCGCCCAGGGGAATCTCGTCCATCAGTTTCTGCAGGAAAACCGAGGAGATGCGACTATTATTGAGAAAGTTTAAAAAAAAATAAAAAAAAAACCACCTCAAAGTCCTCCAGATCTCCACCAAACATCCACCAAGGTTCGCGATAAAACCGTGGAGGATTCAAATACGATTTCCTTTCGGTGTGTGTGTGTGTGTGTGTGTGCGCGCTAACCTCCAGCAGCCTGCTGAAGTAGGCGAAGCCGTCCTCGTCGTCGCGCCGCGAGTCGTCCACCTTGTAGCGGCGGCAGGCCAGCAGCAGCTCGGTGGAGCTGTAGAGCGGCGCCGGGTCGACGGAGTGGCAGTTGATCAGGCTGACCAGGTACTCCCGGTAGTGTTTCCTGGGCGACACGGCGAGGGGGGGTTAGTTAAGGCGGCGCTGATCCCCCTAGTGGTCAAAGTGAGGAACTGCAGGGCCGGGGCTTTGGACTGAAGTCTTAAAAAAAACTTGTGCTAACAAATGCCGGCTCTTCATTGGTGTGATTATTTAATGTAAAAATAAATTACTCACATTAAAAAAAAAATAAAAAAAAATCACATTCATTTTCTATTCCAATTACCTGCAGTGTCATTTTTTTATGATCTCTATTTTATTTCCCGTACTTTTATTTTGAAATGCGCACTATGAATACAGTGGACCCTCACTACTTGGCGGTTTGGCTTTATCACCCTTGTGGATTTTTGCTTTGATTCGGTTCTCGCAATTTATCTTTATTTAGCTTTTTTTTTTTGCAATATTTGAATTTTTTCATGTTGAAATAGCCATTTTCTAGCCTTTTCTCTTTTTCTTTCGGCTTTTCCCTTCAGGTGTCGCCACAGCCAATCCACCTTCTCCATCTAACCCTGGTCTCTGTATCCTCCTCTCTCATACCAACTACCTTCATATCTTCTCTCACGACTTCCATAAATCTCCTCTTTGGTCTTCCTCCACCTCACTAGATGTTCCTCCACCTGTTCCCTACTCTCACTACAGATCACAATATCATCCGCAAACATCATGGTCTATGGAGATTCCTGTCTCAGCTCACCCGTCAGCCTGTCCATCACCACTGCAAACAAGAAGGGGCTCAGAGCCGATCCCTGATGGAGTCCCACCTCCACCTTGAACTTCTCTGTTGCCCCTACAGCACACCGTACCAGTGTCTCACACCGAGCATACATGTCCTGCACCAGTCTAACATACTTCTCGGCCACTCCAGACTTCTTCATTCAATACCAGAGTTCCTCTCTTGGCACCCTGTCATATGCTTTTTCTAGGTCTACAAAAACACAATGCAGCTCCCTCTGGCCTTCTGGTACTTCTCTGTTAGCCATATTCTAGCCAACGGAGAAAAAAAAAAAACAGTAAAATGAAACTAAAATTCATTTTATAAAATACAAGACCTCTTTTGCTGAACAAAAGTACCCAACATCACGAACTCTCGCTCCTACCTTCGTACCCACGCAAGATAAGGTCTGATCGATTTTTATGATTTTATGATCGATTGTTTTGATCGATTTGCTCATTTACTGTACGTTTGATACTGCATTTTAATGTTTATTATACCTTACAATGGTCCAAAAGTGATGTATAAGTACTGTATAAGAGCGTAATATAGTGGATAGTGAGTTAATTGGTAAAGCGTTGAGTGAGGTTGGTCGATGTTTACATATCTGTAAACACCATCAAGATGATCACGTCTCTACTTCGCGGAAATTCAATTTTTGTGTGAACGCAACTCCCGGGAAAAGTGAGGGTTCGCTGTAAAGAACGAGGTCACTTTTTCCCCGTCGCCAGTGTTTCCGTCACTGTAGACGTCTCGCGCTGAGGCTCGCAGGATCACATGGCGTCACATCCAGTTTTAGGATTGTATTTCACCATCAAAATCTAGGAGTATTTTGTGGTAATAACTCTCAGCTATTATCTTTCGGGTTATCTCCCGCTACATTCCAGGCAGTGGTTTTGTCTCTGTAGATAAACACACATTGTGTTGGTTCAGAGAACAATATCCAGAGGCTTCTGTCTTCTAATAAATGGTGGGTGAAGCGGCAAAGCAGCTTCAGGAGGCGTCAGACGGCGCGGCGGCGGTGGGCGGGATCAAGGCTGGATCCGGTCCGCCGGTTTTATTCGGCACTACTTGACGCTCGCGGAGTGAAGCGAGAGTTGGAAAAACCTTGAGAGCTGAGTTTATGAAGGATCTGGTCAGCGTGAGAGGACGCCACAGCCTTGGCTTACCTGGATTTGTGGAGTTAAAAGATGGACAACCCTCTCCTCTCGGGACGCGCTGGAGAGCCATGTTGCTAACTAGCTTAGCACAACGAATGGGGGTCAACTGTAAGCGTATCCTTCCTCCATGAAAAGCGCCGCCGCTGTTGCAAACTAGTAGTTACTACTGATTAGCCGGTCGCAAGCTAACCGGTGGAGCGTGTCGAGGCTAATGATTAGCGCTGAGCTAACTAGCACACGGCGGCGTGGTCTTACTCGCAGAGCCCGGCGTGTCCCGGCTGGGTCTGAGCCCCGCAGGCCGAGTCGGGCTGCTGGCCGCCTTCGTCCTTCTGCTCGATGACTCCGCACAGACCTGGCGGAGGGTTAGCATTTCACTGAAAATAATCCCCCGCAAAAACACATTTTTATTTCTCCACGAGCCCCTACCTGTCTGAGTCCCCGGAGGAGGGTCCGTGTTGAAGGGGACGCCGTTGTTCTGTCCGTCCAAAAGGAAGACACATTAACAGAAACCCTTCTCGCCTCGACCTGCGCGGCCATTTTCTCAACTTTATTTATTTATGGTTGTTGTCAGTTTCTCCTTGAGTTTGTCAAGCGGAGACCAAACATCCGAGGCTGTACATGGATTTACCGCTCAATATTTCCCGGCGATCCTTCAAAGTGTATGAAAGGAATGTTTGGATTTAGAATTTATGGCTCCCTGACGCAGCAGGATGTCCATGAGTAGAAGACAGATTGAGTGTGTGTGTGTGTGTGTGTGTGTGTGTGTGTGTACCTGCAGTAAGGCCTGCAGCCTGCAGGGCTCCCAGTCTCTCAGGTAGAACAGACAGTCCCGGGGATGATGGGCGTGGAGGCCGGAGACGCTGCACTCGTCCACGGCGCACGTCTGGACAGGAGGGAGGAACGCACCGTCAGCCGCTTCCTGCCGCCACTTCGGCGACGGACGGACGCACGTACGCATGCACGTACGCACGCACGGACGTCGGGGCTCAGAGGTTACGGTTTAGAGAAACCGGACAGGCATCAGCTTGAGGATAACAGCTGACGCTACGGCTAATTTCCTCGCGTCCAAGCATGAAACTACAAATATGGCGTCGCTAGCCGATATGGAAAAGACTCGCCGTCTGTCCTGATTCCACCCCTTCGCTTACGATAACATTTTAAACTCCCGAGCTGAGCCCGACGGTCCTTCGAACCCGCTAACCCGGAGGCGACTCTTTACGACGGCGTAGTAAAATCCCGGACCGAGAGACGAATCCGAGGCCCAGATGGTGCGACATAAAACCTCTTTTAATGCTCGGACGGTAATGGAGCCGCGGCCGTTACTTTTTCCACGCATCAGCATCGCATAGAGGCGCTCTGCGGCCGTTCGGCGTCCGGACCCGTGGAAGGCGGGCGCGGTGGCGCTCACCGTGTGGAAGGGGTTGTTGCAGCCGCTGCAGAACTGGTAGCGACACTGGGAGCAGCAGAAGTGCATGCAGCCTCCTTTGGACAGGGCGTACTGGAAGCGGCAGTTGGGGCAGGCTGAGGAAAAGAGGATCAGACTTACTGGAAACACCCGGAAAGTTCTTTTTTGTTCCTTTTGCAAAAAAGCCCTGATCTGCATGAGAACCGTCACACTTCTAGTACTTTTTTCTTTTAATCTGCGCCTTTGGAAGTGGAGGGAGCGGAGGCGGCACCACACTTAGCCCCGTCGTACCCTCATACAGTGAAAGGATCTGAGGCCTGTGTGTGTGTGTGTGTGTGTGTGTGTGTGTGTGTGTGAGTGTAAGCGCACTCACTGATGCCATTGTCTCTGAGGTATCCAGCCAGGCCCTGTTTTTGATACTCGGGATCGTTTTCTCTCTTCCAGGACTGGTACTGCTCACAGGACAGACCTGCATGCTGGGACTCCCACTGCACACACACACACACACACACACACACACACACACACACACACACACACAGTTGAATGCCCCAAAAAAAAAAAAAAAAAAAATTTCCAGCAGGATTAAAACGGCACCCTCAAATATTTGACCAAAATAATTAGCTCAAGTGTTTGTTCTGCAAACTCATCCCCGGTGGTTTGGCGTGCACGCACACACACACACACACACACACACACACACACACGTGAGAGCAGCCTGGATCCAGATATATTTGCTGACACGTTTCCCCCCCTCATGTCAGCGTCAGCTTTCAAAATAAAGAGATTTGGAAGCGCCTCAGGGAGGAGCGACTACTCACAGGCCTCTTACACTGAGCGCAGAAGCTGTTGCGACACTGGAAGCAGGTGACCTTCAGCTGGTCGCCGTCGTAGATGAACCCGTAGGAGCACTGAGGGAAGAGGAGGAGGAGGGAGCGGCGGTTACGCCCGGCCGAGGAGGGCTTCCTCCTTTCTCCTCGACGTCTCGTTCACTCACGTGGCAGCACCACAGGAACTTGGGGTCCTTGATGAGGGCCTGCTCCGTCAGCTTCTTGTGGAAGAGCTCGTACACCTCCGGCTCCAGACACTCCCTCAGCTGCGATAAACAAACCGTCACACACACACACTTCCGGAGGAGTCCGGGGCTCCTCACCTGGATGTCCAGGGTGGAGAAGTAGCTGTTGAGGTGCTCGGGGTCGTTGATGTCGGGCTCCCAGCAGACGGGACACACCATGTCCCTGATGTGCTTGTCCCTGATGGCGATGGTGAAGTGCTGCTGGAAGCAGCCGCAGCACACCGAGCACTGGCAGGACGTCAGAGACTGCATCTGTGGCGGAGGGGCGGAGGTCACACACTCCGACGTACGCCGGTGGACGTTCGGCTTCGTGATCCGAGTCGCCGGCGAGCGTTTGACGCCGCCGCTGTCCGTGAAGCGGCGTTTAAAGACGGCGAGGCGCGACATTTTTCCGCTGGCTATCCAAGAGGACTTCATGGAAAAACACGAGGGAGCGTCGTCTGGGAGACGGCAGGAGACATTTTCGGAGAGAACCTGGACCAGGGGGCGGCAACCTTTAACACCCAAAGAGATATTTGGACCCGGTTTCCTCGGAAGAGAAAACAATGGGAGCCGCAATTGCTTTTTCACGTCTAAAATAAAGACACCACTGTATATATTGCTTTTTATTACCTTTACACTGTGTATAAACAAGTGTAAAGTGTGTTGCTTCTGAAATTCACAAAGTATTACGGAAAAGAAATAAATTTTGTTTATGTAATGAACTCATTTTGAGCTTTGGGCTTTCAGAGCGTGTAGCGGAGCCTTGACCTGAATTTTAAAAATAAATCGGGAAAAAATCATTGTGTCAGTAAACAATAAAAAATAAATATTTGTAAAATATCTTCCTAAATATTTATTGTACCTGGTTTATGGGACTTCTGCTCCTGAACTTCTGCGCACAGCATCTGCAAATCGGGACTTTACCGGCTGGCGGGTATACCGGCTTCCGCCAGTGTGACGTTATTTTGAGCGGCGAAAAATAACAAATATAGTTTTATTTAATATTTCAAGATCACAATAATCTTCCAACTTAGAAATAAAAGTCAAAAAAAGGAAACCCACGCGGCTCTTTCTTCTTTACACTGCGGCTCGGAGCGGCTTGGGAAAATAAATTATAAACATTTAATTGAAGTGTATTTCATTTGTGTTCATTCCTTTTTTTAACTTTTAGTTCTAAGTTGGAAGATTTTTGTGATCTTGAAATATTAGATAAAATTATATGTATTATTTTTCGCCGCTCAAAATAACGTCACACTGGCGGAAGCCGGTAAACTCCCGATGTGCAGATGCTGCGCGCAGAAGTTCAGGAGCAGAAGTCCCATAAACCAGGTAAAACAAATATTTAGGAAGATATTTTGCAAATATTTATTTTTTATTGTTTACTGACACAGTGATTTTTTCCCGATTTATTTTTAAAATTCAGGTCAAGGCTCCGCTACACGCTCTGAAAGCCCAAAGCTCAAAATGAGTTCAGTACATAAATAAAATTTATTTCTTTTCCGTAATACTTTGTGAATTTCAGAAGCAACACACTACACACTTGTTTATACAAAGTGTAAAGGTAATAAAAAGTAACTGATACAGTGGTACCTTTATTTTAGACGTGAAAAAGCAATCGCGGCTCCCATTGTTTTCTCTTCCGAGGAAACCGGGTCCAAATGTCTCTTTGGGTGTTCAAGGTTGCCGCCCCCTGGACTAGAAGATGCAAAGCGGCGTCTTCTGCCTGGGGAGGCGGTACCTTGCTGTGGGGGAAGATGGACAGGCAGATGGGACACTCCTTGGCCAGCACCCTGCGGATGAACTCGCGGTCCTGGGACTCCCGCACCGCCTGCACCACGTCCTCCAGGCAGTAGGGGGCGCTGTGCTCCAGCAGCAGCGACAGCGCCAGCTCGCAGCGGCCCCAGCTGGGGAGGTCGTACACGGCCAGCAACCGCCGGCAGATTCGCTGGCGGGGCGAGAAGAAGAAGAAGAAGAAGAACGTGATCCGACGCTTCATAAACCCCCCCCCAGCTTTGCGCCCCCGAACCTGCTTGTCGGGGTGACGGATGTCCACGGCCGGCTCGGGGGTGTCGCTCCAGATGCGCTGGTGGAAAGGCTCCAGCAGGGGGCGCTGCAGCAGAGCCAGGGCGCCCCTCATCTCGCCGCCGCTCTGACGCAGCACGTCGTGGCAGCGAAGCTCGTCCACAAAACCCAGGGAAGACAGATTCCTCACCTGGGACGGGGAGGGAGGAGCGGCAGGGTGGGCAGGGCTGTGTGTGTGTGTGTGTGTGTGTGTGTGTGTGTGTGTGTGAGAGAGAGCGAGAGAACCAGATCTGCCAATGTGTGTGTGCCAGGTCTGTTTGTGTGTGTGAGTGTGTGCGTTAGACAGAGAGAGAACCAGGTTGGGTGGGTGTGTGTGCGGCAGTGTGTGTGTGTGTACATACGAGGTCTGCCATTGGTGTGTGTGTATACCAAGTCTGCTTTGCAGGTGTGTGTTTGTGTGTACTTGTGGGTGTCTCCCAGGTCTACTGTGTAGGGTGTGTGTGTGTGTGTGTGTGTGCCAGGTCTGCTGGATTTGTGTGTGTGTGCATGTGAGAGAGAACCAGGTCTGCCAGTGTGTGTGTGTTAGAGAGAGAACCCGGTTGGGTGGGTGTCTGTGTGTGTACATGCGCCTGTGTGTGTGTGTTTGTGTCTGTGTGTGTACACACGAGGTCTTGTGTCTGCTGTGAGTGTGTATGTGTAGGGGTCTCCCAGGTCTACTGCGTAGGGTGTGTGTGTGTGTGTGTGTGTGTGTGTGTGTGTGTGTCTTCCAGGTCTACTGGGTCTTTGTGTGTTTGTACTGGTGTGCTGAGTAAGTGTATGTGTGTACATCCAGTCTGCTGAGTAGGAGCGTGTGTATCCCAGGTCTGTGTGTGTGTACCAGGTATGTTGTGTAGGAGTGTGTGTGCTGCTGTGTGGCTGGGATGTCAGCGGTTACCTTGGCGACGCGGTCCCTGACAGCCTGCCTGGCTGCCTGCTCAGTGAGCCCCCCTGCAGAGAGCCAGGCCTGCTTGGCCTCGGCGGCCGACAGCTGGACCGCGGCTCCTCCCTCCGAGGGGCCGCCCGGCCCCGGATCCTCCGCGGGGCCGTCGCTCTGGGCGGGAGGAGGGTCGTGAGGGACGCCGCCGCGATCGGTCGGGCCGGAGGGGGCGGGGCTTACCGTCTCCTCGCTCCCGGAGCGGAGGGAGATGGCCGCCGCCAGCGTGCGGATCTTGTCCAGCAGCGGCGCCAGCTCCGTCTTCAGCCACTTGCAGGGCTGGACGCCGGCGTCGGCCGCCACCTTCAGGCTGGTGTAGACCTCCTCCGGGCTCACGCCGCTCTTCTCCCCCTCCTGGCGGGCAGAAGAAACCGCCGTGACCCCCGAGGAAGGAGGGGGAGGGTCCTCACCTCCGCATGCCACGCCAACACGGCTCCCGCGACTTGCCCGGATCATGTGAATCAGCTTCAGGCCTTCCTCCTTCATCAGCCGCTGCCTCCAGGAGTTCAGGTCCTCGCGGGACGATTCCTTGGGTTTGATCGGCAGGGCGGGGACCCTCCGGACCGGCGACGGGGGGCGGAGCTTCGCCGGCAGCGGGGCGGGTTCCGGACGCGCCAGGTCGCACATCTCGCACACGGTGGCCGGGGAGTAGTTGAGATACGTGCAGAACTGACACACCCACTGGACACGGAGGACAGAGGAGATCCTGTCAAACATCTCATTCGCCTCCGCCGTCCATCAGACCTGCTGTGGATCTTCTGCTCCTCCACCTTCAATCCATCCGATCCTAAGCTGGCAAAAACCGTCCCTCATTTTGGGGGGATTTCTTTGCAAACTTGTGTTTACGTTTGAAAATGAATGACATATGACGCTCTGGTTTCAAGGTGCACTTCCAGTTTTTGGCCATTAGGGGGCGCTGTGCGCCGAGAATCAGAATCAGAAAAGCTTTTTGTCCCCGAGGGGCAATTGAGGGGCACATGGGGGACAACGTTTTCAACATGAATAAATGAATGAAAATTGAAGAAATGTAACTCCAAGTCCATCACACTTGTGTGAAATCAAAGTGTCCACTAAGGGAGCGACACGGATTCATTTGGACTTGTTTTAAGGGCGTTAAATCACTGTTGGATCAGCCTGCAGTGTGTTTTTACACTTTAGTTTGGAGTCTAGATCTCCACGGGTTCATACATTTCATTACTGTTGATAATTTTTGTGCGATTTTGCTGTAAAGAACAAAGTATTTAAGAAGAATATTTCATTCATTCAGATCTAGGATCTATGTAAATATATACAAATAAATGACAATACAAAAATGTGCAAATTGTAGTTACGCTCGCTCTCCATTTATATAATAAATATATCTCCAGCGGCATTCATTAGTGCACACACACCTGGCTGTCTGGGTCGCCGGGCATGCCCAGGACCGGCGCCGGTGGCCTGGGGGGGGTGACGGGGGGGTGCGACGGGGTCACGGGGGGTCGCGTGGCCAGGCGAGGTCGCTCGCACACGGCGCACAGGACGCTGCCGGCCGTGTTCACCATGGTGCAGCTCTTACACTGCCACTCTGGAGGGAAAACACCAAAAACACACTTAAATCTCCCCTCTAGATAGAGAAGAATTATACGGAAGATAGCATGTTTTATATTTTGAACACTTGAGGGCGAGCGTAGCTTAGCATCGTGACAACGTCCCAATGTTTCTAATGTGCGCGGATAAAGTTACGCTGCACAAAGAGCGGAACGTCGGACATGGTTACTCGACTAGACGTGCCGAGGAGTTGAGCGAGACGACCGAGTCGCCGATCTTGTGAGAATTTGATTAAACGCTGCAAGACGGCGAGTTCCTCGAACATAATACAGTCTGATCCGAAAAGAAGTTTGTTTAGCAACGTGAGCCTTTCAGCAAACATTTAAGGCCGCGAGAGAAAACTGACCGCTTCCTGTCACACTCGGCGTCTCTTGACGGGAGCGTTGATAGGATTGGACCGGTTGTATTCTTAGAAATACTTCCAACCCTTTTTTTCTTTTGCGAAATCCTCGACGGCAGGGTTCGATTATTTCAAGCGGATCCGTGTTTTTCATTTGTGTTTTATTGTGCCGCGCTCCCCGCGGGAACCCACCGGTGACGGACGCCGGCTGGGGCTCGTCCGCCGAGGAGGCCAGGGGGTCGAGCCGCGGCCGCTCGCACTGCTGGCACAGCACGTCCTGCGCCGAGTTGACCTTGGTGCAGTGAAGGCATCGCCAGGTGGAGGAGCTGAAGGGCGGAGGGGCTTGAATTAGCCTAGCTTTAGCTTTGGTTAACCGTTACCGTCACACACGCGGGAGTCCTGCCGCACCTGTGGCTGCTGCGGCTCCTGGCGGAGGACGAGGACGCGACGGCGGTGCGGCGGTGGGCGGCCCTGTCCGGGGACGAGTGGTACAGCCTGTCGCACTCGGAGCAGAGGCCCTGCAGGCAGGTCAGGCAGTGGACCGAGATCCGGAAGATCCCGCAGATGCTGCAGTTTTCTGGAAGGCGCGAGGACACACTTAACACGAAAGAACGCTTTTCGACGCCCCGCCCACGGCGAGAGGGCGCCACCTGGGTGTTTGCCCGCCGAGGTGAACGCCGCCCGGTCGGCCTTCGGGCCCTGGCGGTTGGCGGACAGGGACGAGGCCCGGCCGCCCTCCCTGGACGGGTGGTGGTGATGGTGGTGGTGGTGGTGGTGGTTCGGCGGCAGCGCCAGGGACTTGGTCTGACAGGAGGTGAAGGCGGAGGACGAGGGAGAGGAGGAGAGGAGGACCACGGCGTCCGTGTTCAAACCCACGTCCTGGAAGCGGAGGAGAGCAAGGAATCAGCGCGATTGATCGCCGATCGCTCCCTCGGGATGGACGGCTGCGGGCGTCACCTTGTGTCTCAGGGCGGGAAGGATTCTTTCGTAGAACTCCGGGTGGGGATGAGCCTCCTGGAGGGAGGAACCCGAAGCACAACGCCGGGGGGAGAAGACACCATCCATCAATCAATCACACTGAACAGACGGTGTGAAGACGTTCAGGAAGAGTGCGGTCATTTTAAACTAATGAACCAGTGAGCTCACCTGAATATAAGCCGGACCGGCTGAAAATATCGAAATAAATCTATATGTACATATGAAGGCGGAACTTGTCTACGTTGCTATAGGAGATATTTACACTTTTAATTAAAAAATCCACACCGGTAACATCTACAATCACGTGCCGCCAATGTTTTTTTCTGGCTGTAACACGGCTGATGGAAAAGATGAATAATAAATAAGACAAGGAAAAGTTTATCCATCCATCCGTTTTTTTATCCCTGCTTTGTCCTACTCCAGCTGATCGCTATCTCAGTCTTCCTCCTGCGCACTAAAACCGTTAAAGTCGTCTTCTTTCGGTGTCGGAATTGAACGGCCTCGGGATTTCACGCTCATTTCATCGGTCCGACGTGACGAGGCTAAATGTCTTAGCGGCGTGAAGCTCGTTAGCCTGAAAAAATCCATAAATTAGCCACATCGTTGTTTAAGCCGCAGTGTGAAAAAAGTATGGAAATGACGTGATGTGTCAGTTTCCCAGAGATGCAGGGAAATTCAAGCTTTAGATAAGCTAGGCTAAGCTAAGCTAAGCCTTTGTTGTCATTTAATTGAGACGAAATGGACTAAAACAACCAGGATTATTTCCTGAAAATATCAAACATTTCCCAAAAGTGTGCTGAAAATGGCTATCAACTTCCAGAACATTTGCGGCTACAAAATGTGAAACCTCAAGATTTGAGTCGGCGGGACGGTTCCCCGTAACCGTGGCGACGGCCGCGCACCTTGATGAGCATCTCCAGCTCCATCCTCAGGCTCATCACCTCCAGCGTCACCGCGGCAACCTTGCCGACGTCCGGGTCGGTGACGTCGTCGGGGAAGCTGAGCCCGTCCGGCTGCTGATTGGAGTAACCATAGAGACAGAGCACCGCGCGTCCTCCCTGGAGACGGGTCGATCGGCGCCATTAAAATACGGTCGTTCGCGTTCCTCGGCGCCGCCCGCCCGGCGCCACACGCTACCTGGATGGCGTCGACGGTGGCCCTGAACACCGGGTTGTTGTGCTTGACGGTCCTCCAGTACTTGGGCCGGTTGGGGTTGGTCAGGTTGCAGCCGTACTTCTCCAGGATGTTCAGCGCCGTGGACAACCTCTGCAGGGACGCCAGCGTCTGCAGGAGGTCGGGGAAGCGAACGAGTCGGAAACTTTTCATCCGAACGCGCCGCCGTATCGATTTTTTCCGACTCACCTCCTTCCTGTTGCTGCCGAAGCTGTTCTCCGTCACCATGGTTTCCGCGGCGATGTGCTGGTACTTGGAGCAGGGCGGCAGGGGCAGGTTGGCCAGGGCCATCACCCCGGCCCTCACCTCCGACACACGGCCCCCCGAGTACAGGCACACCTCGGCCCGGCTCCGCACCTCCTGCAGCTGCTCCGACAAGGAGGGCATCCTGCACACACACACACACACACACACACACACACACACACACACACACACACACACACACACACACACACACACACACACACACACACACACACACACACACACGTAGTCATGGTCATGGGTGCTCGCAGCTTCTGAAGCCAGTCAAGATTCAGGATTTCCTCCTCCAGGACGGTGAACTTCACCGCTGATCTGGTGCACGGCAGCAGAACCGGACACACAACCCGCCTCCAACAACATCTCACACTCACGTCAACACACACACGTTCGTTATTCATCCATTTAATGTGTCTGCGGAGGTTCTCCCAGGTGGATTCCTGGCGAAATCTCCCCGTCGTGGCGACTGCACTTGAATTTCTTCACTTGCGGATGTTTCAGCTCTCATCCAAGAGGCTTCTTCAGGTCTGATGACCACGCGGGGTTTCAGAAGACCAGCCAGGGTTCTGCTGGCTTTAGATGTAAATGTAAGGGTTCATTCACACGCGTGGACGATGCAGGGTTTCCACTGAAGGTCCTGCATGTGTTTGGACTGTGGGAGGACGCCCACGCAGGAGAACATGGAGAATCCACACAGTGGGAATCCAACCAGGGACCTTCTGTCTGTGAGAAGGTTCTGCCCACTGCACCATCCACATACTGTGTATATACTCTAGATAACAGACTTAATGTGTACATGCAAACACGTTCATCCTCACTGACCACTAAACTAGTAATATCATTGTATGATTATTGTTGTTTACCTTCACGTCAATACCAGGTGGAGCCGTAAACAGGTTTTATGTTGCGAGTCCTGCTTCAGATCCACCCGTAAGATACGCGTTGAACTGCTTTAAAAACAATAACACCTGCTGGAATTGATCAATCAATCAATCAGTGAAATCCGACAAGATCGATCGGTTGCGGTGCCACCGCCGTGGGCGGTGTAATCCCCGGTTACGTTACACCGAGTAACGGATCGCTCCCGTGGTCGGTCAAGCTAGCGGAGAGCTAACGGCTAGCAAGCCTTTAAGCTAGCGTGCTAACGCGCAGAACCGATGAAGCTAACGGGCTAAACGCCGCCGGAACCGGGGTACCGGTCCGGTTCACCCACCTGTGACCGGCGGTCCGTTGCCAGGATGCGGGTGGAAGTGTGGCGGCACCGCCTCCCTCGGAGCTCCGCGGCTCTGCGGCTCCGCGGCTCTGCCCCTGCCGGCCGCCGGCTAGCGCTGCTGCACCTTTGCAATTATTATTCAATCAAACTTTATTGATTAGGGTTTTATTGACACACCGGAAGATAACAAATAAATACGTAAATCGAACTCTGCATTGGTAAAAACCACAGACCGTATGTTTTTCTCGTGCGAAAAAGTAAACATGGATTAGAGACAAATTTCCATCATTATCGATTTCTTTCTCAAGAGATGATAATAAATGATTTATTTTATTTAATTGGAAATAAAATAAATGAAATCTGTGTCAGTGTTATTTCAGGTCTGGCCAAGTTCTTCATACACAAAAATTGAATGCAAAAATATTCCCCAAAATGTACGTTCTTTATTAATGATTTTGAATTATAAAAAAAAAAAATCTTTAAAACTTATGGAAAAATCCAAAAACCAAAAAACATAGTTTCAGGAGTGATATTGCTTTAGATCCGCCGAGTTACATACATATTGTATTCCCCTTGCCATTTCTATTTATTTTTTCAATTCCTCAATTTTTATTTATCATTATTAATAATAATTTTATTGGTTCAAGTTATTAATTATTTTTCCCCTTACTTCTAATATTAAACATTTCTCACAGGCCTTTAATCTTGTTTAGTCTAATAGTTGATTGATCACATACAAAATGATTGTCCTAATGTTTCCTCGTGCCTGTTAATGTTATTGACTCTATTTAGCCATGTTTGTTTATCATGTGTTTTGTCTGTTTATACTATATATGTTCAATAAAAAAAATTAATTAATAAATAAAAAAAGTCTAAATGTGCTAGAGCATGACATAAATTGGTTTTTTAATCACTGTATTTTTACTTTAGGATCGATTTTCTGTTCTTATTACACCGACAGAAATGATAATGCAACCATTAAAAATACAAATATACAAATATTAATTTCTGTCAAAGACAATTGACAGACCTCAAGTTGCACCTCAAGTTGTAAAGTTATGAGCATTGGTTTTTAGGAACATTTTTTTGTGGATCAGGTAATATTTCAAACTCTGTTATGACAATAAAATGTCCACCAGAAGAATCTAGTATTGCTGCTCTGAAACAGAGTTCATACCGTGATTAAGAAAGAGTGTGTGTTTATTGATCTCAAATAAAAATAATTAAGAATGACTGTAACTTATTAAGATATTTTGCCTTGCAAGCCCCTTCACTACACACTCGTGTTTTTTTCTGATTCCAAACATTTGTTATATCTCCTAAAAGCAATTTATATCTCCTTTGCAATTCAAAAGGTGATCTTTGGTTTATTTTCCGTGTTATTTTTCTTTCAAAAATAAGGTTCGTTCGTTTGCTTTCGTGCAACTTTTTCTATGATTGTAGGCAAAACAAAAATCTAAAATTTTTTTACAATTTGCACGGTTCTGCATTGTGTTCTCAATCTTAACTAGTTTAATGCAGCTATTCAAGATCACCCACGGTCTTTTCTTTCACCTTTTCTGCTGAATTTCTTCTCTTTTCTGTATTTTGACAAACAGCTGACCTTACGTGCACTTCCCATTGTCGCCACAGGGGGCGCTATCAGTCCCTCCACACAATATCAAGAAAAACGTGGGGTCGGACGGGGCAGAAACCAGGCAGCAGACGGGGGCGGGTGGGTCATACCGACACATTTATTACTGTTGAATATTGATAATGAGTCCCTATGATTCACTACCTCTAGGATGAGTCCGACTAGGAAGGAGGAGCCGAACGCCGTCGGAGGAAAAGCGTGCTGGAGGAGCGCCGGGCGGCAGCTTCGAACTACGAACGCAAAATGACTTCTCGGTGAGGCGACGTCCTCCCCGATGTTCAGCAGCGAAAAAACAACAACAACAAAAAGCCCAACGTTCAGTTCCTCAGGTCGATGGTCTTCACCTCCGGGTGATTCCTGGAGTTTTTTGCTCGTCATAGTTGGTGGTTTATTGCTATCGTTTCCTTCAGACCTTCAGATTCGATATAGTCATTGTGCGCAGCTTCTTAGAGGCTGTTTTTTTTTTTTTTTTTTTTTTTTTTGCAGATTCTTTTCTCCTCTGCCGATGGATTAAAAAAAGAGCGGTGAGCTGATTTCCAACGACGCGCCGGTGAACGCGGCGAGGGACGAAGTGATTTCAGTGTAAACAAACGCTCGTTTCTCTTCCCCCCGCATTCACCGTTTTAAAGTCACGCCATGACTTTTGTTTTGATAATCGATCTGACCTTGGATTCGCATTGAACGTCCCGCTAAAACAACCCTCCCCATCTCGTCGCTGTTTTTTTAAAATTATTATTTATCATTTATTTTTAAACTACGACGCCGACCCTGGCACAGCGAGTCTGAAACGGCAGGCGACGGAAAAGAGACAAAGCTTTTAAAAATCGTCCAAACCCTGAGGATTTGCATCTCCAAACATATTATCTCCGCTACGACAAACGAGAGAAAAAAAGAATTGTTTCTTTAACATCTATACCTTTTTTCTTCCACCTTCTCATAAATGGACTATTTATGAAAAGGCACCCGTTTTTGTTTTTTTTTTTTTTTTTTTTTAGAATAAACCTGGATGTTAACACACACACACACACACACACACACACACACACACACACACACCAGTGCACTCGGACCATAAATACAAAAAAAAAAAAAAAAAAAAAATGAAACCGTCTCAACCCGGGTTTCGGGGAGAACTGAGACACACGGCTCCTCGAAGGAATCGATTTGTTTCCGCCGGGCGTTTTTTCGGCTTCCATGCTGGTTCTCCACCTGACCCGTGGAGGCCTCTTAAAGATGATGAGCTCTTCTCTGGCAGCCGGCGGGATAATCAACACTCGACCGATCCGACGCACCCATAAATCCATTAGGCGGGATTAGAATCCCAGGGAGGCGTCGCGTCCTTCCGTTACACCGCCAACAGGGGGCGCTGGGGAGACCCCCGACACCCCCCAACTGTCGGGGGGTCGCGTTCGTCCGGGTAGAGCGGAGACGGGGACGCTCTTTGTGAGGGAATCAGCCAAACTTCTGTTTTTTAAAGCGAAAACAGGAAGCGGGAGGACGAAACGGCGGTCTCACGGAGACCAGAAGCGTTCGGGCGCCACCTGACGACCAGGGGGGGCGGGGAAGTTCTTCAGTCCCTCGCACGCTTTTCCGTCCCGCCGTGTATCTGCTCGCCTCACCTGATGGAAAGATTTGGCTCCGCCCCTTTTTTGAGGTTCGCCAATGCGCTCTGGAAACTAAACGGCACCTGCTGGGGGGCGAGGGGATGAAGAAGTCCGCGGTAGGCAATTAGAAAAATATGACTTTCTCCAGGAGCTTCGTCCTTGGGCGCCACCGAGCGGCTTCCAAAAGAAAAAAGAAAAGGGGTGGAGGAGGGGAGCGGCGGTCTGGTGTTTGGGCGCCGTGTTCTCTGGATGCTTGGCGTCCACCGTCTCCAGACTCGGCTCACATGCTGGTCTCGCAGGGCGGCGTCAGATTTCCGTCGTAAACGATGTGGTTCTGCTGCACCTCCCCGCCCTGCGGCGCCGTCGCCTCCCCTCCGCCGCCGTCCCCGCCCCCCTCTAGGGTGCAGTTGAGCGGGCTGGCCTTCGCCGACAGCGGGCTGCCGCCGCCGCCGCCGCCGCCGCCGCCGCCGCCGCCGCCGGACCTCTCCACGTGATTCCTCCCCCGCGCCGGCTGCCCCTCGCCTTCCGAGCCCCTGGCGGCCGAGCCCTCGCCCCGCCCCCGGGGGCTGCAGGGGGACGGCGAGATCCTGGAGACCAGCTCGTCGGCGAGAAGCTGAGCGCGCTTGGACGAGCCGGCGGGGGAGGTCCCCGACGCCGGGGCGTCCTCCTGAGATCCGATGAGGTCCACCTTGAGGGCTCTGGTCTTCTGGGCGCCGCCGGGGTCTTGGCCCTCGGCGTCTTCCGACTTGGACTGGTACACCCCTTCCTTGATGATGCCCTCCGAACCCTTGCTGACCTCCATGGCGCTGATCTGACTGAGGTCCAGGGGAGGCGGGACGCGGAGCTGCCGGCCGCCGGGCTGGACGCCGCCGGCGCTGGGGAGAGGCGAGCTCCTCTCGCCACGCTCCACCAGGTACTCCTCCGACTTGCTGCAGTACCTCCTCGGGGAGGCCGACGAGAGGAAGCTCATCTCCACCTGCTCGTCCGCCGCCGTCTTGCCGTAGGCCTCCTCCAGCTGCGAGGCGTTGAGGTGCTGCGGGACCGACTTGCCGAGCAGTCGCACCGGCGACCCCAGCTGGGCCACCTCCTGATAGCGAGGGCGCGGCGTGGCGCCGGGACTCCCCGCCTCGGCGTTGGTGTACTTCTTGTGGTAGCTCCAGCGGCTGGGCGACATGTGGTTGTCCACCGGACACTTGCTGTCCTCCTTCTTCTCCACCAGCACGTCGGTGAGCTCCATGCTGCGCGCGAAGGCGTCCTTGATATTGATGGAGACGATGCTGCCGCTCCGCTTGGCCCTCTCCAGAGCTTCCCTCCTCTTGATGGCCTTCTCCTGCCTCTTCTGCTCGCGGTAGAACTCGGAGAAGTTGTTGACGATGATGGGGATGGGAAGCGCGATGACCAGCACGCCGGCGATGCAGCACAACCCGCCCACGATCTTCCCCAGCAGGGTCTGCGGGTAGATGTCCCCGTAGCCCACGGTGGTCATGGTGATGGTGGCCCACCAGAAGGAGGCGGGGATGCTGGTGAACTTGGTGGCGTCCTCGTCCTTCTCGGCGAAGAACACCAGGCTGGAGAAGATCATGATGCCCATGGCCAGGAAGAGGATGAGCAGGCCCAGCTCGTTGTAGCTCCTCCGCAGGGTGAAACCCAGGGACTGGAGGCCCGTGGAGTGCCTGGCCAGCTTCAGGATCCTCAGGATCCTCATGATTCTGAAGATCTGGACCACGCGGCGCACGTTCTGGAACTGCATCACGTTCTTGTTGGACTCCGTGAGGCAGAGGGTGATATAGTAAGGCAGGATAGCCATCAAGTCAATGATGTTCAGCGGCGCCTTGATGAAGTTCCACTTGTTGGGCGCCGACAGCAGCCTCAGCAGGTACTCCATGGTGAACCAGGCGATGCAGACCGCCTCCACGTGGGCCAGGCTGGGGTTGTCGCTGAACTGGCCGAACTCGTCCACCACCTGCAGCTCCGGCAGGGTGTTGAGGGACAGCGAGATGGTGGAGATGATGATGAAGATGATGGAGATCGTGGCCAGCACCTGCGGGGGAGGAGAGACGACAACATGAGCCTGCCAGTCGGCTTCTTAAGACCCGCAAAGTCTCAAATTTTTGATCGTCCGTCAGGAAAAGGAGGAGAAAAGTGTTGAGAAACTCCACCTCACGGCAAGGAGGTCCCTGATTGCTTCCAGCAGCGGGTCTAGCAGTGTTACAGGTCATAAATGAATGCTTCAACCCGGCAAACAACAAATAAGCTGCAAGCTTTTAGCTCATTTTTAACGGCGGTGTGAAGAAAGAGCGATTGGAAGTGGACATTCTTGGTTGG